>NC_060149.1:894647421-894985754 GCF_021461385.2 Schistocerca piceifrons
TCATTGTAATAACAGAAATTCTGCAAAAACCGACGACAAAAGTCTCACCAGGAGAGAGTGGCAGCAGCCCCATGTGTGTTCACCTCAACGTGTGGATAAACACTAACCAGCTTAAAACCAGTCTTATCTCTGTTCATACTTCCCCTCTTTCCTCCCTCTTCTCCTATCATAGGTAGGGATATCGTTCTCCAGGCCTGTTCTAGCCTGCCGCTGATGGTACACAAAGAGATCTATCTACTGGCAGTGAGATACTGTTTTTGGTCGTCAAAATCAGTCGAAAATTGACTAGAGACTAAATAACAGGATGGTTCCTGCAAAACGTTAACCGTATTTCACGGAAATACTGCCTTTCCTGGACTATTCGTTATGGATGAAGAACTGAACGATCAATAGCCGCTTACTTTCAAAGGTTCTGACTGTGCCGATATTGTCCGAAAGTGGTCCTCCGCTAAGTAAAATCAGCCTCATGTGCGAAAAACATTGAAATAACACCTCCCACATAAATGATAGACACGCAGATCTTTATACTAGTAGTCTCATAGTGTGCCGATCGACCTGCTCTTACCCCTCCCCCCCCCTCCCCCCCCCCCCCCACGCCTCCGCCCCCTCACAGCTGGAGAGCAGTGTCTGAATTCGCTAGCCTACTCTACTGCATGTGGTTATAACCTGTCACTGCGCATATTTATTCTGATTCCTGAGGTAAACCGTCTGAAGGCTGTCTGGTAGAGTTTCAGACACGCCACTGTACCGAATAACAGTGTGTGTGTGTGTGTGTGTGTGTGTGTGTGTGTGTGTTTTCTAGATGCTGGGGAAGGATCAGATTCCTGCTGTACAGGCGGTAGATGAATAGATGGTGGAGGAGGAATTTTACATAGATCACATCCTCCTTGTGAAGCGTGTCTGCCTAAAATGTTGACGTTTTTAGCAGCTCAACTGCTGTAATGTCAGCACATTTATTTTAAAAAAGTGACTGAATAAACACAAAAATTCATTTGCTGCATGAAGTATGACCATAATTTATTCTCTAGGTGTGATACTTATGCTTGCTACAACGAATATTGTACTGACAGACCTCACCTGACATTGTATAAAGGGTGTAGTATCACATTTTTAAAGCAAATACTGTGAAAGTTTAAGCAGTGGATATAGTACTAAATCAATGAAATTTCGAGGTAAATAAGTGTAAACTCACACTAGTGTTTTGAACTTATGCTTGCTACAATGATTATTGAACCAGAACATCGAATTTTGGGTTGAATAAACTACAAAATAAGCACTTAACACCATCCACAGCCATTAAATATACATTCAACTGGCAAGCTTCACACACGATGGTGAGTAGGAGACTTCACCAATAGCCAATAACATAATACTGGTAGGACCAAACAACAGCATCATAATCAATACTGAACGAACATTCCAGGATGGATAGACATGCTTTTCTTGTGAGTGGTACCAGTGTGTCTGAGGAAGAGAGAGATGTATTCCCCTTATAGGCGAGCAGCAATTAAAAAAACACACACACACACAATAGCAACTACTATGTTAGGCTATGAGTGCATCCAGCCCTTGGTTCTTTAGGAAGATCAACATTGTAATAACATCACATGATTGTTGAAAAAGAAATCCTTCCACCAGAACAGTGCCTGGGTGTTCACCTCGATGTGTGGACAGAGACTACGCAGCTTAGATCTGGTCTTACCTCCCCTCCTACGTCCCCTCCTCTCCTCCCCTCCAAATTCAGGGTAATGGTTTTCCAGGTATGTTCTATCCTGTCGCTGATGGTACGCAAAAAGCTCGATCCACAGCAGGTGCTCTGGTTTGGTTGGTATTAGGCTGACAATGATATATTGTTTCCAGTTTGCAGCTGGACTATCCCACTGGTAGTGGTTCTGCTTTTCCAGACCTGTTATATCCCCTCGCTGATGGTACATATAAAGATTCATCTGTTGGCGATGTTGTGCTTTGGTCGGTGTTAGATTGACAATGATATACCGTTTCAGGTCTGCAGAAATCAAACGTAATTCTAGGAAATGCCGACTCCTGAAACAATAGCGAAATACTTGGCTATGGGAGGGTCAAGCTGTAGATTGGGAACATATCGTCAACCCAACACCGACCAAAGCAGTGTTTCGTTTCCTATAGAACCAAGGGTGAGATGCACTCGTAGTATAACATAGTCGTTGCTCTTTTTTTTTTTTTTTTTAATACTCGCTCGCTTTTAAGAGGATTACGTCTTTGCCCTCCTAAGACACACTGGCACCACTCACAAGAAAATACACGTTTCTCCATCATTGGATTCTTCGCTCAGTTCTGATTATCGTGTTGTTGCTGGGTCGTAAGAGCATTAAGTTATTGGTGAAGTCTTCTGCTCACCATAGTGTCTACAACTTGCTAGCTGGATGTATGTTAAGGGCTGTTGGATGATGTTAAGTGCTTATTTTGTAACATATTCAGTGCAAGATTCAATATTCTCAGCTGTATAATCTATCTACCAAGCATAAATTAATACCATGAACGTGAGTTTACACTTATTTAGGTAGAGACTTCACTGATTTTCAGTACTATATCCGCTATTTGCACTGTTCCCATCACAGTATTCGTTTTTAAAGTGTAAGGCTACACCCTTTACATGATGTGAGGTGAGGTCTGCCAATACGCTATTTGTTGTAGCAAGCATTAGGATCATACCTATAGAATACACAATGGTAATACTTCAAGAAGAAAATGGGTGTTTGCGTTCATTCAGTAACTTTTTTTAAATATATGGGTTAACATCACAGCACCTGAGCTACTAATAACGGCAAAACCTCAGGCAGATACGCAGTGTGTTACTCCACGAAGACCAAGTGATCTGTGTTAAATTTCTCCTCCACCATCTATTCCTCCACCGTTTGTACAGTAGAAACCTCGTCCTTCCACAGTATACGAGAACGCACCCACCCACACATATACACAAAGCTATTATTCGGTACAGTGGAGCATATGAAACCTCAACCACACAGCCTTTGGACAGTTCAGAATAAACGCATGTGATGGGAGGTTATAACCGCATGCAGTGGTGGAGGCAGAAAGTGCGGACACTGCTCTCCACTTGTCGGGGGCAGAGCGGCTCGATCGGCGAACTGTGAGATGACTAGTATAAAGATCCGTGTGTGTCTTATTTGCATGGGACGTATTATTTCAATGTTTTTCCTACATGAGACTGATTTTTTAAAGGCGCTACAGTCTGGAACCGCGCGGCCGCTACGGTCGCAGGTTCGAATCCTGCCTCGGGCATGGATGTGTGTGATGTCCTTAGGTTAGTTAGGTTTAAGTAGTTCTAAGTTCTAGGGGACTGATGACCTTAGAAGTTAAGACCCATAGTGCTCAGAGCCATTTGAACCATTTTTTGAGACTGATTTTGCTTAGCCGAGGACCACTTTCAGACAGTGTCGGCACATCCACAATGTTTGAAAGCACGCCACTTTTGACTGTTCTGTTCTTCTTCCGTGATGAATAATCTAATATTTCTCTGTTATTCCATGGCGATAAATCTTTCCGAGAAATACGTTTAACAGCTTGCAGGAAGCATCCTGTTCTTGAGTCTTTTGTCCTGTTGTGACTGATTTCTGCAGACCGGAAACAGTATATCACTGACAGCAGATGGATTGCTTTGTGTGACATCATTGACAGGCTAGAAGAGGCCTGGAAAACCGGGATCCCTACCTACGGGAGGAGGGGGCGGGAAGAGGGTAGGTGGGAGGGGAGGTAAGGCTGGTTCTAAGATGATTGGTCTGTGTCTGCAGATCGAGGCAAAACATGTACAGCTGCCGCAACTCTCTCAGAGTGAGATCTTTTCGGGGTGGTTTTTGTGAAGTTGTCTCCTGCACTGTCGATTGACTGTCCATTTCAAAAAACACAAACAGCTCCAGCAGAGTCAGTAATCTCCATGAGTTGCGAAACGCATCTTCAGTCCTTCATGCTGCATCATCATTATTCGCCCTACGCTCATCCATTATCACCACCTTCCATTCTCCATGTAGCCCTTATCACCTCCTTCCACTCTCCATGTAGGAGACTAAGGACGAAGCGAGTCTCCACGAGGCTATAATCCACGACCGTGCTGTTCTGGCCTACCTCGATGTTTACCTACCTGCCTACATGTTTAATTGTTCTCCTAGCCTAATTGACTAGCGACCTGCCACAGCTCTACAGAGTACACTCTCTGAGAAAGAAAGGAGATAGAGCATATGTTATTACCACCAACTTCAAATCGTGCAATGATCACCATTCAAAGATAATGGGAAATTACAGCACGTACTGAGGCGTTCAGATAGTCGTTTTTCCCTGGCGCGATCCGCGAGTGGAGTAGTGGGGAGGGAGAATATGACATTGCGCGAATAGTGCCCTCCGCCACACACCGCTTGGTGGCTAGCGGAGTATACATGTAGATGTAGATATGTAGTTTACTTCTGTTATCCATTTTCTACGTAAAAAATTAAGCTGTTTCTGTAACAAAAACTTTTTTCCTTCAATACATCGTTTTTCGCCAAATAGGTTGGCATGAATAGCTCTTAAAATTTATAAATACATACTTTATTTCGAGTATCTTTTTAACAGTAACTTTTATTATGGACAAATATGTAACTAATGATAACGATGAAATGATGTAAAAAGCAGCGCCGCTACGCCATCTGTTGATAGAGCGTTTACCAAGGAGGCACAAGACGCCGTTCCTGTCGTTCCAGTGTATGCTATGTCCATTTTAGGTCATCGTATCTAGTTACTGCTGCTATTTTGCATTACTTCATGGTTTTCCTGCGGATTTTTGACGTCTTGTCAAAGTTTTATTTAACACTTGTAGTCAAATGGTATGTATTCGTCTATCAAAAATAATTGTTGTGCAACTACACTGCATATTTAAGCCACGTGTGTTTTATGTACGTACATTACGTAACTTCATATTTGTTATTGTATTCTTATTAGGTCATCTGAAGACGGTTAAAGCCAGAAAAGCGTAATGAAGAATGAAATAAATGGGTTTACAGAAATCTAGTATCTGTTTTTCCGCGATCCTCCAGCCTTTTTTCGATTCCTTATAGTTTTTGTGATTATAATGTTTGCACAATTCTCCTAAGACTTTCAGTCAAATATGCAATGTGTAATCACTCCCCACTCGGCTAGATTCCGAGCACTGTAAATAGCGGTAGTTGGTACCTCTATCTGATATACTTCCATTGGCTCCACCCAATTGTTAAAACTTTTGCTAGGCTGGGATAAACATCATGAACGGTGGCGATTGCAGCCTCCCTTTTACACAAACTTCGCAAAAGCAGCCGAAAAGTGCATCAGTGAAGTGACTAGCAACGCAATTATCGCGTTCTACGACGCATACACACACCAACATGTTCCACCTGCCGATGCACCAACAAGAGACCTGCAGTCCTCGTCGAAACGTCAACGGGACCGTACGGAGGAGGAAGGACATGACAACCACCAGACAAAATGCAGAAAGAGTTACGTGTCGACGCCACCTAAGAAGCAACCATCACCCACCAACATGCAAGCCGCACTGCTAACTTATATTCAATTGCGAACAAAGGGCCTTTCATCTTATATGTTGGAAGCAGAGACAGAAACATAGCAAGGCCCCACCCTATGGCGCTAGACAAAGTTATTAGAGGGGAATACGAGTCATTATTCAAGCACATAATCAGTATTACAAAAAGAAAACTGAACTTTTTCCGAACAGGCCATCAAGGCCCAACGGTACCGATCGGCCGTCGTGTCATCCTCAGACCACAAGCGTCACTGGATGCAGGTATGGAGGGGCATGCGGTCAGCACACCGCTCTTCCGGCCGTACTTCAGTTGACGAGACCGGAGCCGCTACTTCTCAATCACGTAGCTCCTCAGTTTGCCTCACAACGGCTGAGCGCACCCCGCTTGCCAACAGCGCTCAACCTGATGGTCACCCATCCAAGTACTAGACCAGCCCGACAGTGCTTAACTTCGGTGATCTGGCGGGAACCGGCATTACCACTGCGGAAAGGCCGTTGGTAATCAATATTACAGCAGCAGGGAAAAGCCGTTTGAAAATTAAGACTGTGTGAGGATTATCTGCAAATGCGGTAGTTCAACATTATTTCTTAAACAAGGCAAATTTGGAGGCCTATATTCCGAAGTTCTTTAGTACTAAACAAGGCATCATCAGTAGTGCTGAGACCTCCCTCGGGAGAATGAATTGCTAACGGAAATAAAGTGCTGCTGCGAAGGTATAGCCATCAGGGGATTTAGTAAAATTATAAATCTGAAAGGGTAAAAGGTAACAAAGACGTCAGCAGATAGTGTTGTGATGTTTAGATCACATCGACTCCCACAGTTTGCTTATATTCATAGAGTTCGCCGTCCAGTGGCTGTATACACTGTGTGATAAAAAGTATCCGGACACTCCCAAAACCATACGTTTTTCATGTTAGGTGTAATGTGCTGCCACCTACTGCCAGGTACTCCATATCAGCGACCTCAGTACTTATTAGACATCGTGAGAGAGCAGAATTGGCCGAACCACGGAACTCATGGGCTTCGAACGTGGTCAGTTGTTTGGGTGTCACTTGTGGCAGACGTCTGTACACGAGATTTCCGCACTCCTGACAATCCCTACGTCCACTGTTTCCGATGTGATAATGAGTTGGAAACGTGAAGGGACACGTACAGCACAAACTCGTACAGGCCGACCTCGTCTGTTGGCTGAGAGAGACCGCCGACAGTTGAAGAGGTTCGTAATGTGTAATAGGCAGAGATCTATTCAGACCATCTCACAAGAATTCCAAACTGCACCAGGATACACTATAAGTGCTATAACACTTAGGCGGGAGGTGAGAGAACTTGGATTTCGTGATCGAGTGGCAGCTCATAAGCCACACATCACGCTGGAAATGCCAAACGACGCCTCGCTTGGTGTAAGGAGCGTAAACATTGGACAATTGATCAGAGGAAAAACGTTGTGTGGAGTGACGAATCACGGTACACAATGTGGCGGTCCGATGGCAGGGTGTGGGTATGGCGAATGCCCGGTGAACGTCATCTGACAGCGTGTGTAGTGCCAACAGTAAAATTCGGAGGCTGTGGTATTATGGTGTGATCGTGTTTTTCATGGAAGGGGCTTGGCACCTCTTGTTGTTTTGCGTGGCACTATCACAGCACAGGCCTTCACTGATGTTTTAAGCACCTTCTTGCTTCTCACTGTTGAAGAATGGTTCAAATGTCTCTGATCACTATGGGACTTAACAGCTGAGGTCATCAGTCCCCTAGAACTTAGACCTACTTAAACGTAACTAACCTAAGGACATCACACACATCCATGCCCGAGGCAGGTTTCGAACCTGCGACCGTAGTGGTCGCGCGGTTCCAGAATGAAGCGCCTAGAACCGCTCGGCCACCACGGTCGGCTCACCGTTGAAGAGCAGGGATGTCGATTGCATCTGTCAACACGATCGAGCACGTGTTAATAATGCACGGTTCGTGGTGGAGTGGTTACACGACAATAACATCCCTGTAATCAACTGGATTGCACAGAGATCTGACCTGAATCTAGACCTTTGGGATGTTTTGGAAGGCACACTTCTTGCCAGGCCTCACCGACCGACATCGATACCACTCGTCAGTGCAGCACTCCGTAAAGAATGGGCTGCCATTTCCCAAGAAACCTTTGAGCAACTGATTGAACGTATGCCTGCGAGAGTGGAAGCTATCATCATGGCTAAGGTTTGGCCAACACCATACTGAATTTCTGGATGGCGCCACGAACTTATAAGTCCGGATACTGTTGATCACGTAGTGTACGTACACTCCGTCTTACAGTGTTATAATTGTTTGCGATTTGAACATGGCAGCAAACAGTGCAGAAGCAACACAAGATGTGCATACCGCGCACGCCAACACAGAAGTGATGGCTGTTGGAGGGGCAGTCAACCATCCTCTATTATTCTGGTGGGCGCAGTGACCAATCTTGAAATCGCCCAATGTATTTCAAACATAATAATATTAACCATATTAGTCTCTTAATAATAATACATTTCGAGAAGGCTGCTCCTTTAGACTCAACAACGGCTCAATGCAAATATCGGCACCGCCACCTACGATCCGCAGCAACCGATTCATGCCATGACAAAAGTCCCTCAGACGTCAGGAACGGTGGCTGCAGTGGGTTCACCGCAGATGCCACTGCTCCCGCCTCTAACACAACATGCTCATCTACATCACCAGCAACGCGTAGATTCTGTGGAACGTAGAGGATCCCATCGAAGTATTCTCCCCTGGAACTAACTGTACCAACCAGAACGCTGCCTTCCTCTTCTCGACTGATTCCCAACCCATACCCAGCACAATAAGAGAGACTCAACCAACAGAATGATGTTGGGAACTACCTCGTTAATAATATTTAGGTATGAGCATGGTTGTGATAAATGATATGTCATACCAGTAGGCTACTACTCCGTCCAGTCCAGTCCAGTATTCGATCCGGATGTCCAAAATATGTTGACCACACTCCCCCCCCAAAATGGCCTTTAAGTCTGATCGAATCTAGTATGATATATTTGTCCAATGAATACCCGTTTATCATTTGCATTTCTTTTTGGTGTAGCAATTCTAATGGCCAGTAGTGTATTATACTTGAACTAACATGTGATTACATTTTCACGCAATTTGGGTGCATAGATCCTGAGAAATCAGTACCCAGAACAACCACCTCTGGCCGTAACAACGGCCTTGATACGCCTGGGCATTGAGTCAAACAGAGCTTGGATGGCGTGTGCAGGTACTGCTGCCCATGCAGCTTCAACACGATACCACAGTTCATCAAGAGTACTGACGCGCATTGTGACGAACCAGTTGCTCGGCCACCATTGACCAGACGTTTTCAATTGGTGAGAGATCTGGAGAATGTGCTGGCCAGGGCAGCAGTCGAACATTTTCTGTATCCAGAAAGGCCCGTACAGGACCTGCAACATACGGTCGTGCATTATCCTGCT
This sequence comes from Schistocerca piceifrons, assembly GCF_021461385.2. Classification (NCBI taxonomy): domain Eukaryota; kingdom Metazoa; phylum Arthropoda; class Insecta; order Orthoptera; family Acrididae; genus Schistocerca; species Schistocerca piceifrons. Next base: position 894,656,438 of record NC_060149.1, read on the forward strand.
GAAATGTAGGGTTTCGCAGGGATCGAATGAAGGGTAGAGCCACGGGTCGTAACACATCTGAAATGTAACGTCCACTGTTCAAAGTGCCGTCAATGCGAGCAAGAGGTGACCGAGACGTGTAACCAATGGCACTCCATACCATCACGCCAGGTGATACGCCAGTATGGTGATGACGAATACACGCTTACAATGTGCGTTCACCGCGGTGTCGCCAAACACGGCTGCGACCATCAGGATGCTGTAAACAGAGCCTGGATTCATCCGAAAAAATGACGTTTTGCCATTCGTGCACCCAAGTTCGTCGTTGAGTACACCATCGCAGGCGCTCCTGTCTGTGAAGCAGTGTCAAGGGTAACCGCAGCCACGGTCTCCGAGCTGATAGTCCATGCTGCTCCAAACGTAGTCGAACTGATTGTGCAGATGGTTGTTGTCTTGCAAACGTCCACATCCGTTGAGTCAGACATCGAGACGTGGCTGCACGATCCGTTACAGCCATGCGGATAAGATGCCTGTCATCTCGACTGCTAGTGATACGAGGCCGTTGGGATCCAGCACGGCGTTCCGTATTACCCTCCTGAGCCCACCGACTCCATATTCTGCTAACAGTCATTGGATCTCGACCAACGCGAGCAGTAATGTCGCGATACGATAAACCGCAATCGCGATAGGCTACAATCCGACCTTTATCAAAATCGGAAACGTGATGGTACGCATTTCTCCTCCTTACACGAGGCATCACAACAACGTTTCACCAGGCAACGCCGGCAAACTGATATTTGTGTACGAGAAATCGGTTGGAAACTTTCCTCATGTCAGCTCGTTGTAGGTGTCGTCATCCGGTGCCAACCTTGTGTGAATGCTCTGAGAAGCTAATCATTTCCATATCACAGCATCTTCTTCCTGTCGGTTAAATTTCGCGTCTGTAGCACGTCATCTTCGTGGTGTAGCAATTGTAATGGCCAGTAGTGTACATGACTCAATAATTTATTGTATCTCACAGGGAATGATTCAATTCGACATGTTCGGATCTAACCTGAAATTTTCATACAGGAAGAATACACCGAAAGAAGTGCACTGTCAAAATTTTAGCTGCTAAGGTGCATTGCAAGTATTTTTAAAGAAATGTTACTCATTTCTGATGCACGAATAGCGGCTTATAACAGCGGTTTGTTCAGCCCTTGCTACTTGGTGGCGAATCGCTGAATAATCAGAAGCAGCCGTCACAATAAAACGTAGCGCCGCATAACGCCAAGTTCAAAGTGCACACACGCGAATTTTATGCACTTAAAGCATACCAAAATGTCTCAAATCATTAACTGTTTGAATAACTTGAGGCTTATATCGTCAGCTAAACTGATGCTGATATAATTGTTACATTACAGATTACTTCTGTTAATCAGGGCTTTAATATGCAAACACGGAATATTTTATAACAATATCTGTAGCACAGTTCTTGTGATAATTTTTGAATAATGTGTAATTTATTAAAAATGGAACAGTTTCTTGATTATTTCCAATAGTTTCTCACAAAAATGCGAATCTTCTGTTGGATGACGAAAACAAACATTTTCTTTACACAAAGCACACTTCATAAAAGAAATATTAATGCATTTAGGCACGTCATGTTAATTTCTAGTTTTATTCAGACAGAACTGGGATGGAGTAGGTAATGGTCGTGGTCATTATTCTGCATACTGTGCTGCGTACCAGGTATACTTGATCAAATTCGTAAAACCTGATGACGCAAACTGACAGTACTCAAATCGACAGCTACATCTGATGCTAAATCTGAAATGACAAAGTGCTATCATAAATTATATTGACCGACAGATTTTTGAAAAATGCTTTACAGTGTAGAAAAATTTGTTTATCAAGAGGCTGAATCTTTTCTTCGTCATCCTAAAGACAGATGTGATTATATGTAAAGCAACAAATTATTTGCTGCAGCTGGTAAGAACATGTTTCGGATGTAATAATGAAAATTATTCTGTTCTGTTTAGTGAGATTTTGCTACATCGACAGCAAGATTTTTGCTGCTAAAGAGCCCGTTTTTAAAATTTTTGACCTAATTTGCCTAGGGTTCTGAATAACGGTATGAAACTGCGGAAACAGTAATCCACATATCACTGGCATTGTTGTATACGAATGTGTCACCGACTGCACAAGTGTCTTTGTCTTTCTTTCGCTCGAAATGATGAAGTTCTTCCACGAAATGTGACTGATTGGTTTATACACTGCATTTTACGCGATAACTAGAAGCTTCGTCTTTATGCGAACTACGAATTTCCCTATAGTATTACCTATTAATTACTCTCCTGTTCATGTTTACTTGAAGTAAACTTCGTAATTTTGTGACTTCCTTTCCTTATAATTTCCTGAATCTGTTCGACTAGGTCGAAGAAACCTGGAAATCATTAAGTTCAAGCTCACTTGCAATACAGATTGCGTAGTTACGACGGTCTCCGTCGGTAATGGTGCACTGACTCTCACGAGCAGTTCTAAATCTGTCGAATAGTTTTTCTTTCACAATTTTGATAGCTCCATTTTGGGGCATATTTTGCTCTTTGCGCAAATCTTTATTCCATTTATGCAGTTCACATTCAGGTTTTACGAAACAGAACCGACTTTGCACACTGCTTGATTAAAAATCGTTTTCTCCGTCCTTCGTTTAACCAACAAATTTACAGCCTTTCCTTTGACACTGAAATCTATCACCGTACATGTTTTCTGAGGACTAGGCAGGTACTCTGTTTTTGTTCTGGACTTTAATTCGCACAATAATCATCGCTCGAACCACAATTCTCGGAACTGTCAGTTCCTTATAATGTTTCCACAATTTCTAGTAAAATGTCGACATCGTTCGATTGGCTATACAGGAAATTAGCTAATAAACAACAAATATTTAGGTCTTCAGGAGAAGTAGATACTTGCGACTGCATACCACGTTATTCATTTTTTCATCTTTGCAAAGGTTGAAATCATTAATTGGATTCCACATTACTGTGAAACTGTGGAACCTGCGCAAAACAAATGCTGTTACGAAGAAAACACAAATAAAATTAATTCTCTTATCTCATTTGTTAACACTTAGCGATACCGCAATGTCCTGCTACTTGCCTTGGATATTAAATGAGTTGCAAATTCAAGCAAATAGTAACTGGGAACAATTGTGTAAGAGAAACTGAAATTTACTTCACAAATGACGACCGTGTTGTGTCGTAATACTTGTTTACCGAATTGCTATCAACCAAGGCTACAAACCCCCTGAGTTGATCATGAGTCGACTAATGTGTCTATGGCAGGGTTGTACATTCCTCCAGCCACCTGGCGAGCTATTAATTTGGCAATTTTTAACTTTTTTTTAAATACTTGCAATGAGTCTTAGCAACTACAATTTAGACCTTGCGTTTCCATCGGTAAATTCTTCTTGTAAAATATTTTTAGGGCAGATTTCGACGCGTCGAATTGGACAGTTCCCTTGTCAGACAAATGATGGTTGTCAACAGTGCATCAGAATTCTTTAATGAATAAAAACTCTGGACTCGAGATTTCTGGGGGTCGGATGGAGTGCGGGGCAGCAAGTGCCTGCCTCCCCTTGCGGACGCCTAATGCATTCAATGGCCTTCGGGAATTTGGTACTCATTCCTCGGTGTAACAGCTTGTCACTAACCGTCTGACTAGACGCTATTCAATGAAATCCAAATATCTGAAGACCGTCGAATGTATTAGATTTACTTAGCAATTCCTAAATATACGGACGGTAAAATTAAAATATAAACCGTAGCCGCCAAATAGCTAAGATAATTTGTTAACACAAATTTATTTGGTCGCTGCAAGTGTTGCTGTTTTGGTTGGCAGGAGAGCAAACACCGTGTCACTAGAGAAGGCCGCAATGCACCCGTTTTAGCTCACGCAGGCTGGCGTGAGGTCTGGAACATGACAAAGAAATTAGAATTTAGATAAACGGACGTAGCTGGTGGAATACTTATCTTTAATCCATTAATGATGAACGTCGGTCTTGACGGTACATGATTCACAATATCAATAGTAACTGATAATGGCGCCTTGCTAGGTCGTAGCAAATGACGTAGCTGAAGGCTATGCTAAACTATCGTCTCGGCAAATGAGAACGTAATTTGTCAGTGAACCATCGCTAGCAAAGTCGGCTGTACAACTGGGGCGAGTGCTAGGAAGTCTCTCTAGACCTGCCGTGTAGCGGCGCTCGGTCTGCAATCGCTGATAGTGGCGACACGCGGGTCCGACGTATACTAACGGACCGCGGCCGATTTAAAGGCTACCACCTAGCAAGTGTGGTGTCTGGCGGTGACACCACAGTTGCCCTTTTCTCTACATCTTCAAGATAAGTGTGGTGTGGACACTCCCATCTTCCAAGGAGAGACTGTCGTGCACGTAGGGCTGCAGACATAAGTTGTTTGTTTGGCGAGCACTCAGGCACACTGTCGCACCTCGACTAGCCAAATAAATCAGCTGGTCTTAATCATACATCAAATATTTAGTATTTATATTTGAAGACGATCTACACTTTCAAATACTGAAATTTATTTCTGAAATTCATCTTAACTGTACCTAACAGGTATAGATACTTCAGGTAGTTCATTTACACCTATGAGGTCCAGATAATTTGAGTTTATGGAATAAAGTTCAGTATTTGAAACTGTAGATCGTCATCTAATATGAATATATACACTGAAGTTGCAAAAAAAAACTGGTATAAGCATGCGCATTCAAATATAGAGATATGTAAACAGGCAAAATACGGTGCTGCGGACGGAAAACGCCTATATAAGACAAGTGTATGGAGCAATTGTTATATCGGTTACTGTTGCTACAGAGACAGGTTATCAAAGTTTAAGTGAGTCTGACGTGGTGTTATAGTCGGTCCGAGGCAGCGATGAAGTGGGGATTTTTCCAGTACCACCATATCACGAGTTTACCGTGAATATCAGGACGGCAAAACATCAAATCTCCAACATCGATGCGGCTAGAAAAAGATCCTGCAACGACGGGACCGACGACGACTGAAGAGAATCATTCAACGAGACAGAAGTGCAACCCTTCCGCAAGTTGCTGCAGATTTTAATACTGGACCATCAATAAGTGACAGCACGCGAACCATTCAATGAAACATCATCGATACGGGCTTTCGGAGCCGAAGGCCCATTCGTGTACCCTTTATAACGGCACGACGCAAAGCTTTAAGGTTCACCTTAGCCCATCAACACCGACATTGAACTGTTGATGACTGGAAACATGTTGCCTGATCGGATGGGTCTCGTTTCAGATGGTATCGAGTGTAGGGGTATGGGAACAACCTCATGAATTCATGGACCCTGCATGTCAGCAGGGAACGATTCCAGTTGGTGGAGGCTCTGTAATGGTGTATGGCGTGCGCAGTTGGAGTGATATGGGACCCCTGATACGTCTAGACACGCCTCTGACAGGTGACACGTACGTAACCATCCTGTCTGATCACCCGCATCCATTCATGTCCATTGTGCATTCCGACGGATTTGGGCAATTCCAGCAGTACAGTGCGACACCTCACACGTCCAGAATTAATACAGAGTGGCTCCAGGAACACTCTTCCGAGTTTAAACACTTCCGCTGGCCACCAATCTCCCCAGACATGAACATTATTGAAGATATCTGGGATTCCTTGCAACGTGCTATTCAGAAGCGATCTCCACCCCCTCGTACTCTTACGGATTTATGGATAGCCCTGCAGGATTCATCGTGCCAGTTCCCTCCAGCACTACTTGAGACATTATTCGAGTCTATGCCACGTAGTGTTGCGGCACTGCTTTGGAATCATGGGGGCCCTACACTACATTAGGTAGGTATACCAGGCAGACGAAGACGCCTGTGACGCAAATGACGACGATACTCTATGACTTCTCGTTGTCTTGATTCTAAAACTTGTACACGAATCACGAGATGTGAGAGTATGGGTAAATGAATCAATAATCTATGAGAAGAAATGGATACATGTGTGACATGGAAGTTTGGATCGGTTCTCAAGTTCGAGTCCCGGTTCGCCACGATTTTTCATTTGTCGCTCTAGGTGGTACATCTATACCTATTACATTTAAGTTGAATTTCAGGAATAAATTTAAATATCTAGGAGTATTTGCAAGATGTGGGGGGGGGGGGGGGGTTGAACGTAGCAATAAACATCGACATAGTTTATAGTTCAGTGGAATTTAATCATCAATGATCAGCTTCACGTGGATGTGGCGTACCTGTAGAAACTTGTTGCCTCTCTTTCTCCGCGAATTGAGGGCCAGAGGTGAGATTAGCGTCAGGTCTACCGAGAGTGGCCTTTTTTGTCCAGTATGCATATTTTTTTGTGAACAGGGCTTTATGGCCACAAGTGTTAATTGTTACTTCAGTGTCAACAAATTCTGTGCCTCTTTTTTCGGTATTCTGCAACACCGATTGTTTTCATTTTTTTCACGTGACCATGGCCTGCTGATAACCTTTCCAACTGAGCTTTCTTTTCAAGTGTATTAACTATCACTGTTTTTTGCTGGTTAAAGTGATGTGTGGATGTGGAGTACAGTAACGTGTCTGAGAGGATTACGAAACTGAAAGGTAGAGACAGCGCGCAGCACGGCCAGGAACATTGCCTACTCCTCTCGCGGTACAGTTAAACTAGCGAACTAGTTGGCTTAGCTCTGTCCGAAGTACAGAGAACCACCAATACATGCTCCCATTCCATGAGTCATGGCAAAGACGTTTGCATTTTTATTCAAGGTTTTTGGGGCATACTGTACATGCGTACAGTACAGGACTCTCTCGCCTTCCGTTTTTGCTCAAATACTGTCAATGAGAATTTTTACCACCAGCAGCTACTTCTGAGGAGAGACCACACCAGTCGGTTAGAGGCTTAGGTTAAGAAGGCGGATTGCAATTGCAGCACTGACCAATGCGTTTTATACCAGTGAGAAGTAGTATGTTAAAAAGCAAAGGAACGTTGCTTTAAAAAGCCACATCAGGGCAGACGTTACTTTGTTCCATGGTGTCCTTTATGGTACTTCAATAGATAGCGTTGACACATAAGGCTGGAAAATTTTGATATGTCTCACAAGTCGGACGTACGACACAGTCTAACGAAAGCTGTTCTCTCTAAGGAAATCCAGTCAGAGTTAAAATACATAATAATTGAGAACAATACGAGTACCAAACTAGTATCATGTGGTAGCCTAAAGCGGTTCACTTGTAATGAGTCATTGCTAAACAAGATTAAAAGACGAATTTTAGTGGTTTCTGGCAAATAATAAAAAAATCTGTGTAACTTTTCTTTCCGTGTGACGCTTAATAAAAGTTATGTTGAATTTCAGAACTGAGAAATTAGGACCAATATTTGGTCTCAGAGCCCTTGTAGAACGGTTCTGTTTGTTTAAGTGATTCTCCCTTATAGTTTAAGAATCAGTGATATACAGCACAATTCTTGAAGTGAGGATGTCTGTAACTGTTATGTTCCTGGTAACCTGGATCCTAAACATCTCATGTGGACAAACTATGCTTTTCGTACCGAGTGAGATGGTACAGTGGTTACCACCCTAAACTGCATTCAAGACGATGGAGGGGCAATTCCCTGAAGATTTCTTAAGTAACAGAACCTAGTGCGTTGTCATCTACGGCGAGTGTTCATCAGAGACAAGGATATCATCAGGAGGGCCCCAGAGAAGTGTTCTCTATACTCGTAAATGATCTGACGAATAGGATGAGCAGCAATCTGTGACTGTTTACTGGTGACGCTGTAGTATGCGGGAAAGTCAGTCATTTGACTGTAGAAGGCTACAGGATGACTTAGACAGATTTTGTATTCGGTGTGATGAATGGTAGCTTACCCTGGCTGTAGAAAAACTTAAGATAACGTAGATGAATAGGGAAGAAGTCCTGTAATTCTCGAGTAAAGTATTAGTGGTGTGCTGATTGACACTGTCACGCCGATTAAATATCTGGTCGTAAAGGTGCAAAGCGATATGGAATGGAATAAGCACGTAAAGACGGTAGTAAGAAGACGAGTAGTTGATTTAGGTTTAATTTTAGAAAAGTGTAACTCACCTACGAAGGAAATCGCGAATAGTAGTGCGACCCATTCTTGAGTATTGCTCGAGTGTTCAAAAGCGTGCAGCTAGATTTCTTACCGGTATGTTTGATCAGCATGCGAGTGTTGCGGAAACGCTTTATGAACTCAAATGGGAATCAGTGGCGGGAATCAGTTTTCACGAAACACAATCACGTTTAGAGAACCAGCATTTGCAGATGAGTGCACGACGTTCCTATCGCCGCCAACGTACATTTCAGGTAAGGATAGCAAAGTGAAAATAAGAGAAATCAGGGCACGTACGGAGGCATATAGACAGTCGCTTTCCCTAGCACCAACTGCAAGTGGATCAGCAAAAGAAACGACGCGTAGTGGTACATGGTACACTCCACGGAGTATTATGTAGATGTAGGTAACAAAATGGAAAAGCCAGTGCTTTGGAGTTTAGAGACAAGCATGTTACACTATGCTGCAGAAATACTACAGATGGCATCTGTAATTAGGAAAGAATTTCGAGGTAATAATGTCTTTACTACGGAACTGGGCTACGTTGGCATAGAGTAAGTCACAATTGCAGCTAAAGTCTTAGTCTGTTTAAGATTAATGGGATTTTGTAAGGGATTAATTGTTCATTCTTGTGGAAATGTTCTTGAACAAATCGAGGAATAAAAGTGCTGCTGCTATAAATGTATCTACAGAATTATCTTTGATTGGCAACGTGATATTGATAATTGTGACATCATTAACAACATTATCCTCAATTTGTAAACTCGTTAATGCTCCCTCAAAACAAAGAATTATATTTTATTTACATGCAAATACGTAATATATAGTTTGTGTGATGGAAGATGACACAAATATTTGGTATTTAGGGTTATAAGAAGCAGAAAATACCAGACACCAACCAAGTGTATGAAAATCATTCGTTTCTGTCGGATTCTGAGAATAAGGCCGGGTCCGCACTGATCAGTACCGACCAGCACCGTTTCCGGATATAGGTACACGTCTATCCTAACACAGTTTACACTGCGGATATATGCTGCTCGCATTTCAGAATACCATGCCTCCGCTACCAATCTGATCGACGTTTGTGTGTGCAGCTTAGCTCAAACTGAGAGCGTGTCGTAGCCACAACTTTCCCTTGTGACAATATTGTAACGTGACAAGGAATGAAATTTTAATTCTATGATAAAATCTAAATTGAAAGATTTTTAACTTGTCCTGCAATTATCAATAGCTAAACTGTAGGAGACAATGACGGGGCTCTTCTAGAGTTGCTGTATATCATTCTTCTTTTCCTTTTATTTATTGCTGCGATTTCAAGTAACGAGCCTATAACTGAAGAGACTGGCCTATCAAATAAGATCTGCAGAACATTTAAAGAAGTAATTGGAAATGTATTTATTACGAAACAGATCCAGAACTTACCGTTATTGCTTCAAGCAAAACATCAAAGGGGCAAATTATTGTGATAGCGAAAATGGAATATATACTAGAATACATTAATACCCTAATTCGTCTACACTACTCCTGTCAGCGGCTTACTACTGTTTTTATCTTGAACTGCGTTGTTTATTCTTTGATACTATCAGTATCAGTGACGACCATGGTGGAATGCGTAACTTTGTGCGACCGTTTTCATGTAACATACCAGTAAGAAGCTTAGCACTTTCTAGCGTGAGTGTGGATGTGGTAGCTAGACGTGAGTATCGCAACTATCATAGTGACTGCAAACACCACAACGATTTTTCGTCTCACAGTTCTGGACACAGGTTTTCTTGTAAAGATTAGGAAACGCTATTTTTTGCCAGGATGAAAGAGAAATTGCAGTTATTTCAGTAATGGCCTATAGATCCGATGACATGTGCTAAAACAATTCACATCGTCTCCAATAGTCTGAGTAATTCTTAACCTGTACAATGAATGTACCCACCAAGTAAACAAGTATAGAATATCCACGACACCTTCTGCCGACTAAATAGTGTGGTGAAAGAGGTAATCTTTCACTTGGTACCTAGGCACATGAAAATTCGCGCTCTCGACAAGAGTATTGGGCGCACAGTAAACCAGTTGTAACAACCTAGAACAGTGTACTGAAAGTCCCTCATTTAATTGTGCCTTCCCTTACGTGCTGTCACTTTGCTTTTATACAGAAACATCTGCCAAAGAGAACAAGTGGATACTTAGTCTGTAGTGCCATATGTTCTTGTGGTATATACTGGTACGACAAATTTAGTATTTCATGAATAGTCGTACCAAGAAGAGTTGGAGCAGTGGTAAAGTACTGGCTTTACTTAGACTATCGTAGATGATGTTACTTATGTCACTGCAGCTGTCTGTGTGACATTATAATCGATGTAGATACCCACTTATCCAACAATTAGCATCTGAAGATGGAGGATGTTGATCCTGAAGTGTATAATGTTCTAGAGAGAATTTATTAGTAAAATGCTGCTATTGTTTAATTTCGCTCCTTGAAACATTGTACTGTTCCTGTAGCAACACATCTGATTCATTTTCATTCAACTAGGTGAAACTGATTGCTTGCGATCATAACCTCTACGAAGCTACAAAGATTTTACGCTTACACTGGTCCGCCGTCGCAGACTTTCGCGCTCTCGACAAGAGTATTGGGCGCACAGTAAACCAGTTGAGTCACAGGTCAATCTGTTCCTACGGACCACGACGGCTACTTATTATAGTTGCCAAATTACTGGAGTGTCTGCTCTTCGCTCGTTAGGACGCCCAAGTAAAGCTAATAATTCCACTCTGCGGAGACCTGTCGATCTCCTCAACTTGCTATCCAGAAATACTCCCGGAAATTACTAATCGTTGAGCCTATCACGTAAATAGCTCTGGAGCAGCCACAGTTTGATTAGCGTTTGTGAAATTTATTCTGCTATTCTGGGGCTCATAGCAGTCCAGCGTAACAGAGGTGCACCGCGGGTGGCCTGTGCCAAAAGCAGCAGGCGCTACAATGGCGAACACCGCCACAGCAGTTTGAGCGCAAGCCTCGTCCACAGGCGACTGCGGCGGTGGCATCGCTCCAACAGGCCGCAGGCAGCGCCGACCGGCAGAATCACGAGCCCGAGAATTCTCATCCTGCCCTGGCGACTGAACAGTATTTAGCCTACCGTGAGGCTACGCTAGTCACTTCTAGACGGACGAGCTCTTCGGGCTTTACGCCGGCCACTGTCCCGGTTCCTCAGTCAGAAGCTCTCCTGGAAACCTCTCGTACCATCCTTGGATCTTCGCTTTAGACGAAACGTGGAGCTGCCAGTAGTCGTCCTCGAACTACGCCGATATCTGCTGAACTTTGGTATTTTGGACTGACGCAGTGTTTGTGTGGTTAGAAACAATCAGTTTCTCGTGAACCAGTATTTTAACTCTTGTAACTCTGTTTCAGTTTTCAGGAGCTAACAGTCCACCGGACTTACGTATGTTACCCGTTTCAAAGACAGAGCTTAAACGTTTACTCTTTCTTGTCTTGTATAATTGCTTTAAACGGGAACCTTTTAAATTAGGATTTACCGTGACTGCTATTGATATCGAAGGAGACAACAAATTTACTGTGACTGGTCACTGTTTATTTGTTTCCAGAAAGCGTTTCAAAGTTTTAAGCTCCATGATCAGGTTGATTTTTTACGTGTTATGGCATATGTGTGTTGTGTTACGACTTTGGGAGAACCTGTGGCACTGTCTCCAGTGGTCACAGACTCTTTTCTTTACCATAATAAACCGTCACACTTTGTAAACAAAAGTGACCATCTCTGTTTACAAAGCTAGTTCTATAGTCCGTTTAAAATTACTTGATAGGTGACGTCTGTTGCTTGCCGCTACGGTGTTGCCATACCGTCCGCCAGAGTCACTACACAGATGCTGTTAGTGTGTAACGTGGAGTGATGTTGAAAGCGGCCGCCTCAAGGTATGTCGAAACGTAAGATGCTCTGTCGACAGCTTATTTTAAGTGACCAATGGCTGAACTACGGCAGGAGACGAGTTTTGTATCCCTAAATTTAAATTTGTGTCCTAAACTAACCACAGCTTCGTGATGTGTAATGTATCCAAGAAAAAGGCTGTCAACAATCTGCGACACAATTAAAGTCACGATCACTTTATTCACGGCGATTAAACCTAAGCTCTAGAAGAAAACTCAAGACATAAAAAGTTCAGTTTCGAGGCTAAAAGCAAACTGTAATTTTTTCCTATCATTGGTTACCTGAAACTATCCTCTCTCTGACTACAAGAGCAGCCACGTTGCCAACTGATAAACATTCCTCATTGGCACGGTTGCAGATTTAGGACGACACAGGTAGACTCAAGACGAAAAAAGAATGATAGGTAGAAGAATAAGAGCAAATAAAAAAGTCAATACAGTGATGAAAATGGTCTGCCAAGAAATTAGAAATAAAGAAAATACATTTAAACCAATGAATTGAATAAAAATAATAATGAAACCCTTTTGATTAGATTTAGAAACAAAAAAAATCACGATATTCGAACCTACGACCTACGACATCGCAGCTTATAACACTGAAGCTTATCTAGTGCAAGCCGATCTCTGTGATTATGGTAACCGCAAATGTGGTGCTGAATCGCATCTAGTGCCGAAGTATCCAGTAGTTTAGTTAGTGCTGTGTATGAAACAGGTGTATTGAAAGGTATATGCACGGGCCAAATTAATTCAAGTTTTGTAAAAAAATATTATATTGGACCAGAGATGGTCAAATTTAGTATCGATTGTGTAGTAGCGTTGCTGCTCAGCAGCAATCATTGATTCAAGTTGTTATGGATAAAATGGCTCTGAGCACTATGGGACTTAACTTCTGAGGTCATCAGTCCCCTAGAACTTAGAACTACTTAAACCTAACTAACCTAAGGACATCACACACATCCATGCCCGAGGCACGATTCGAACTTGCGACCGTAGTGGTCGCGCGGTTCCAGACTGTAGCGCCTAGAACCGCGCGGCCACCCCGGCCGGCGTTTGAAGTACTACCAGACAGCAATGCGAAGAGCGTTACCATTCCGCAGATAAAAGTAAGAATTTTTTTTTATTTCACGGATAGCATTCATTAAGCACAGAGACCATAATTTATAAATTGATCAAGTTTTGTTTTATTACCAGGCCCAATTCAAATCAATAGTGTTGCATTAGATTCTATTTTGTGTTAGTAAATTCATACAGTTTTGGTTTGTTTTCATGTTATTGACAGTTTACATTTTCGCAGCTAAATTACATTTATATTCTCGCATTCTAACAGTTGTGTTTCCGAGTACTGTCAGATACGTAATTTCAATCTTATTCCAAACGTTCATGTTTTAGTATTTCATTAGCATCGTTCTGTATGTGTGTTGTTTGTGGTGTGGCTATCATGTATGATGAAATACGAAATGATTCGGGATCCAAACACATCAAGAAAGAATTGCGGACAAGAAATTGGAAGTGAACTGACCAATTTTTGAGGCAGTTGGCAACGGCGAACGGTTCGGCCGTGACATTGAGCGCTCTGATTGGAGGAAATCGGCTCCAACACGTGAAGTGTCAATTGTTAAGTAATTTTAATCAGACTATAGGATGAGCTGGTTCCTTTCAACTTATTATTTCGTAGCGGTGTCTTTGGTGCTGTTGTGCCCTCCAGACCCAGTCGTTTTCTGTGTCTAAGTGGGTCGCCCAAAACTTGGAGAGTTATGCTAAGCCACCTGCGAACAAATATTTAACAAGAAGTTTCCAGAAAGATCCGTTCCTGTCGCAGTGTTATCCTTTCCTTTCCTACGAATTTCTGATTTGTACACAGCGCCTACATTAGTAATTGTAGTCGTGTCACATGCAACTAGAATCGCCCGCATAGAAAATAAATCCACTTTAACGTCTAACAACAGATACACATGTTTCTGACATGGAGGACAAAATCACTGAACTTTCTGACCGATATGTTGACAATGAGTAGGCCACGTGCTGACCAAGCTCCAATAGAAATAAATGTGAGGGCCTATACAAAAAAAAAAACAAAGAAATGTTCAAATGTGTGTGAAATCTTATGGGACTTAACTGCAAATTATCCTAAGGACAAACACACACACCCATGCCCGAGGGAGGACTGCAGCGCCTAAGACCGCTCGGCTAATCCCGCGCGGCGGGCCTATACAAGCCAACGTGATTACAATATGACATCCCCCTCTCAAACCATTGAGCATGAAGTGGCCCATGCTAGGTTCGACGTAGAGAAACTAAACCGATTTAAAATCGCTACGTATTTCTGGCGGAATTTGTTTGACATACGAAAAAAGTGTCACCAAGAAGACGAGTTTTTAGTATCGTACTCAACTGATTAGAAAATGTGCAAAGCAGGAACCAGTGCGAGGAAACCGTAAAAGAAGGATGAGCTACAGGGAAGAACACTTGGCGGACAGAGTACTGTTCATATAAATTGTCTGAATTGTAATGAATTAAAGTTAAGTTGCGAAAACGATGCCATTGCCACCTACCGAACACTCACCATACTTAGAGAGAGCAGCAGTGCCTCAGGAACGTAATTCGCATCTGGAGTGGTTGTCTAGCGGTAGAGCGGAAGGTTGTGGGATCGAATTTCGGATGGATCACTTTCTTCGCTCTGCCTTTTAAGCTGGCATTCACATATCAGTGATGTGGAGATAGGCATTTCCTAATATCACACTGCCAATTTCTGCTTCCCTCACACTCACAGATCACAAGTCACACTCTTAATTCACTGCATTTCTTCGTAAAACGGGCAGTGAATAACTCAGCTTTGAAGTATCGGAATAAATAAGACCAATAACGATGAGATAACCACCTCATCATCTGATTGTGATGTGAGACAATTTGAAATAATCAAAAATTTTTAACCAATAGTTACCCTACAATCGTTTGAGAGCAACTACGTCGCTAGAAACCATGCGAATCTAAAATATGTATTTTTTATTTTGAATGATACAAGTAAAACGTTTACCGAAAAACTACTTCAGCAACTTCGCTTCATTTACATACAGCGCAGCAAGTGACTAAACTTTCAGCTTTCTGCCTGCCTTGATTCAAACCTAGATATGGACATGATTCTTTATGAGGCACAGCGAAGACGTCTACATCCACGTCTACATCCACACACATACTCCGCAAATTATTGTATGGTGCACGACGGAGGTTACCCTGTACTACTACTTGTCATTTACTTTCCTGTCCCACTCGCAAACAGAGTGAGGGAAAAACGACTGACTGAAAGCCTCCATACGAGTCCTAATTTCTCGCACCTTATCTTCATGGTCCTTAGACGAAATGTACGTTGGCGGCAGTAGAATCGTGCGGCAGTTGGCCTAAAATGTGCTTTCTCTGAATCTGTGCAACATTGACTTGCGAAAAGAGCACCGTCTTTCCTCCAGGAATTCCCATTTGAGTTCACGAAAGATCTCCGTAATACTTGCGTGCTGGTTGAGCGTACCGGTAATAAATCTAGTAGCACTCCTCTGAATTGCTTCTACGTTTTCCTTTAATCTAATCTTGGGGTATCCCAAACACACAAACAATACTCAAGAATGGGTCGGACTAACGTTCTATACGAGGTCTCCTTTACCCATGAACTACAATTTCCTAAAATTCTACCAATACAACGAACTCGAGCATATGTCTTCCCTACTACCACCATGAGGTGATTATTCCGTTTCATATCACTTCGCAACGCTACGCCAAGATGTTTAATCGAAGTGACTGTGTCAAGTTGCACCCTACTAATGCTGTATTCGAAGGTTACAGAAGTGTTTATCCTACTCATCCAGCTTAACTTAAGTTTTCCACAATTAGAGCGAGCTGCCATTCACTACACCAATTAGAAATTTTGCCTACGTCATTTTGTATGTTCGTACAGTCACTCAACGACGACTGCTTCCGGTACACCATAGCGTCATCAGAACATTGCCGTAAATTGTGCTCACCCTGTCCCTCAGGTCATGCGTGTATATAGAGGATAAACGCGGTCCTATCACGCTTCCCTCAGGCGCTCCTGCTGATACCCTTGTCCATTATGATGAACACCCACAATCGAGGACCACTTTCTGGGTTCTGTTGCTGAAAAAGTCTTCGAGCCATTCAAATATCTGGGAACCTAAACCGTATGCTCGGGCGTTCGTCAACAGTCTGCAGTCGGACACCGTGTCAAACGCTTTCCGGAAATCTGCAAATATGGAATCTGCCTGTTGCCCTCCACCCATTATTTGTAGGATATTATGTGAGAAAAGGGAAAGCTAAGTTTCGCACGAGCTACGCTTTCTAAATCCGTGCTGATCTTTCTGTCTCACGGATATTTATTATTTTCGAAATCAGAATGTGTTCAAGGATTCTGCCGAAAACCAATGTGAATAATAGTGGTCTATAATTATGCCGGTCAGATCTTTTACCTTTCTTATACACAGGAGCCATATGTACATTTTCCATTCGCTTGGGACTTTTCACTAGGCGAGAGATTCGCAAGGAAAGATATAGGTGTTCGTTTTCTCCATGCGCCGTCCCAGAGTGGAATAACAGAGAGTTATTATGAAGGTGGTTCGATGATCCCTCTTCCAGGCGTTTAAATATGATTTGCTGAGTAGCCATGTAGATGTAGAAATGCAGGCTGAGTAAGGAGCCAATTCCGCAGAGTACCGAACTGGTATTCCATCTGGACCTGGCGACTTATTTATTTTTCATCTCTTTCAGTTGTTTCTCTACGCCCGAGATGCCAATTTCTATGTTTTCCTTGCGAGAGTATGTACCACAGTCAAACGACGGTATGTTTATACAATCCTCCTGCATGAATGATTTCCCCTCTGCGGGTTCGGGGACCAGAATAGGCCCGCGGTATTCCTGCCTGTCGTAAGAGGCGACTAAAAGGAGTCTCAAATGTTTCGGCCTTCTGTGATGGTCCCCTCTCGGGTTTGACCTCCATCTTTCTACATCATTCCGAAGAGCGAGCCAATTGGGGAAGGGCGCCTTACATGGTGCACTGTATCCGTCGTGCGATTAGACCTTTAGCCGGCTTTCTCGTCGTTGCAATGGCGTCCCGCTCGTTTTCGATCTCTTGGGCGAGGATACGTCCCTGGGTGCGATTACCACACTGCACTCTGCAGTGTTTCTTTTAACTGCGACGACGACCTTGGACATTTTTGCACCTAAGATCCAGCACGGTAGCCAGTCCGTTGTGGTGGGGCCGCCATGTACCCTCTTGGTTGTAGCCCCCTGACAACACAGGGATCGCTCTACTGATGCCTGCGCCGTTAACTCCCCACGTATGCCAAGGAGTAGATGCCTATCCTACTGGGGTATCGGGACTCCCGGCAACGGCCATCCTGCCAGGTGGCCTTTGCTGTGGCTGGGTGGCGCCCGTGGGGAGGGCCCTTGGTCGGAGTAGGTGGCATCAGGGCGGATGACCCGCAATGAAGCGTGGTACATCATCTCTCGCTGGTGGCCAGCCGCCAGCAGTCTCTAAGCGTTCTCGGGCTCAATTTCATGCTCAGAAGTACGATCCGAAAACGTTCCCCTCCCTGGCCACGCCGTGGGAAGAGCGTAAGTCTCAGGATGGAGGTAACAGTTATTCGCCCCGATTCTTAGTTTGCACGAGAGCTGATGGGGAGTCTTTTCTCTCCACAAAGCCTCAGTTCTTCGTCGAGCATTTAGAGGACAAGTTTGGGGAGGTGGAGGGCTTGTCTAAAATGCGCTCTGGGTCAGTACTGATACAAACGGCATCCTCCGCCCAGTCACGCAGGTTACTTGCTTGTGACAAGTTGGGGGATGTTAACGTTACTATTACACCACATAAGAGTTTAAATATGGTCCAGGGTGTTATTTTCCATAGGGACCTCCTTTTGCAGTCTGATGACGAGCTGCTCGCTAACTTAGAACGTAGAGGTGTTCATTTCGTCCGGCGCGTCCATCGGGGTCCGAGGGACAATCAGGTTGCTACCGGTGCCTTCATCTTGGCCTTCGAGGGTGATACGTTACCGGAAAAGGTCAAGGTGATGGTCTACTGATGTGCCGTCAAGCCCTATATCCCTCCCCCGATGCGGTGCTTCAAGTGCTGGAAGTTCGGCCATATGTCTTCCCGCTGCACTTCCAGCCTCACATGTCGAGATTGCGGACGCCCATCTCATCCCGATACTCCATGTGCCCCGCCTCCCATCTGCGTCAACTGCGGGGAGCACCATTCACCTTGCTCGCCAGACTGCAGAGTGTTCCAGAAAGAGCGCAAAATCATGGAATATAAGATCCTGGACCGGTTGACCTATACTGAGGCCAAAAGGAAATATGACAGACTCCATCCCGTGAGAATGACATCTTCTTATGCAGCTGCTACAACAACTGTGCTAGCCCCATCAGTTTCGCGACTTCCAGCCAGCTCGATCAGCAGTAAGACTCCTCCTGCCCCCTTGCCCGTGGGGGGCTCTACCCAACCGGTTGCTCCTGCACCACCTACCTCAGGAGCAACCTCCTCCCACCCGTCGGGGACGTCCGTCCCCGCTTCTCAGCCGGAGAAGCGTCTAACTTCTTCGGCTACTCTCGCCCGTAAGAGTTCCCTTGGGACCCTCCCTTCCCATTGTTCCACCAGCGGGAAGGATGACGGCCGCCAGTGGCATAAGTCCTCACCAGCAGCCGGGCGTAGGGCTTCACGATCCTCCTCTGTCCCGGAGACTGAATCGGTGAAGCCTTCCCAGCCAGTGAAACCCAAGGTTCAGCGAGAGAAGTCCAAGAGAAAGACCTCTAAGGCCAAAGACCTTGCGGTGGCACCAACCCCACCGCACCTTTCGCGCTCTGCGTCTGCGGATGAAGTCGAGATTCTGGCGTCCGCTGAGGACCTTGATCTCGCTGGTCCCTCAGACGCCATGGATGCCTCTCGTACGGGTACTGAATCGGTGGCAGTGGGTGAACAAGCGGCGTAAATTGCCTTCCCAGTCCTTTCACGCCTTTCTCAGCCATGGACAATATCATCCTCCAGTGGAACTGCGGCGGTTTTTTCCACCATCTAGCTGAGCTCCAACAACTTATCAGCCTTCGCCCTTTCTTCTGCATTGCTCTTCAGGAAACTTGGTTTCCAGCAATGCGAACCCCCGCCCTCCGTGGCTATCGGGGTTATTATAAGAACTGGGCAGCATATGAAAGGGTGTCGGGTGGCGTCTGCCTCTATGTCCTTCGCACTCTGCACAGCGAGTCTGTCCCTCTCCAAACACCTTTAGAGGCTATCGCTGTTCGGGTGTGGACGCCACAGGCTGTTACCGTCTGCAGTCTTTACCTTCCGCCGGATGGTGATGTCTCGCAGCATGTCCTGGCTGCGCTGATAGCCCAATTGCCGCCACCTTTCTTGCTATTGGGCGACTTCAATGCCCATAACCCTCTGTGGGGTGGGTCAGTGGCAACAGGTCGAGGCGCCATCGTTGAGCATTTATTGTCGCAGCTCGATCTCTCGATTTTAAATGATGGTGCCATCACACACTTCAGTGTGGCGCATGGCACATACTCCGCCATTGACCTTTCAATCTGTAGCCCTAGCCTCTTACCGTCTGTCCAATGGAGTGTGCATGACGATCTGTGTGGTAGTGACCACTTTCCGATCTTTCTGTCACTACCACAGCGTCACTCTTCTGGGCGCCCTAGCAGATGGGCTATGAATAAGGCTGACTGGGACTTGTTCTCCTCCACTGCCGCTCTTGAGCCTCTCTCTAATGACGACATTGATGCGGTGGTTCAATCGGTCACCACCGGCATCGTTACTGCCGCCGAATCTGCCATTCCCCGCTCCTCTGGGTCCCCTCGGCGGCGGACTGTGCCTTGGTGGTCGCCTGAGATCGCTGCAGCGATTACAGATCGCCGGCTGGCGCTACAGCGTCACAAGCGACATCCCTGCATTGAACACCTGATCACCTTCAAACGGCTGCGTGCGCGGGCCCGCCGCCTTATCCGCCAAAGCAAGCAGGAGTGCTGGGAGCGGTACGTGTCCACCATTGGCCTCCATGTCACTCCATCGCAGGTCTGGGCCAAGATTCGACGCGTCTACGGCTATCGGCCACCTGTCAGCGTCCCTGCGCTCTCACTGAATGGAGCAGTTTGTACTGACTCCGACGTCATTGCAAACCACTTAGCAGAGCATTTTGCTATGAGTTCCGCTTCTGCGAATTACCCTAAGGCCTTCCACTCCATTAAAGAGCGGATGGAACGTCGGAGCCTTTCGTTTCGCACCAACCAACCAGAATCGTACAATGTTCCATTCAGTGAGTGGAAATTCCGCAGTGCCCTTGCGGCTTGTCCTGATACCACTCCTGGACCCGATAGCATCCACTGCTAGATGCTGAAACACCTTTCCGTGGACTGCCAGCGGCGGCTCCTCGACCTTTACAACCGTATTTGGGTCGAGGGTGAGTTTCCGTCGCAGTGGCGGGCAAGTATCGTTATCCCCATTCTGAAACCAGGCAAGAACCCTTTGGCGGTAGACAGCTACCGCCCCATTAGCCTCGTCAACATTCTTTGCAAGCTTCTCGAACGGATGGTGAGCCGGCGCTTGACTTGGGTACTGGAGTCTCGGGGCCTTCTGGCTCCCTCTCAGGGTGGGTTCCGTAAAGGCCGCTCCGCCGCCGACAATCTGGTGAGCCTGGAGTCGGCCATCCGTACTGCCTTTGCCCGCCGGCAGCACCTGGTCGCTGTTTTTTTCGACATGCGGAAGACGTACGATACGACATGGCGTGATCACATCCTTTCTACGCTTCATGGATGGGGTCTTCGGGGCCCTCTGCCGATCTTTATCAGAAATTTTCTGTCGTATCGTACCTTCCGCGTGCAAGTCGCAGCCTCATATAGTTCCACCCACGTCCAGGAGAACGGTGTGCCACAGGGTTCTGTTTTAAGTGTCTGCCTGTTTTTAATAGCCATTAACGGGCTCGCTGCAGCCGTGGGAAATTCTGTCTCTGCTTCCCTGTATGCTGACGACTTCTGCCTTTATTACAGCTCTACTGGCATTGCAGCTGTTGAACGTCAGCTACAGGGTGCTATCCGCCAGGCACAGTCTTGAGCTGTAGCTCATGGGTTCCAGTTTTCGGCAGCCAAGACCTGCATAATGCATTTCTGCCGGCGACGCACTGTCCACCCGGAGCCGCGGCTTTATCTTGCCGGCGAACTTCTTTCAGTGATGGAATCACACAGGTTTTTGGGGGTGGTTTTCGATGCCCGGTTGACTTGGCTGCCTCATATCCGGCAGCTTAAACAGGCGTGTTGGCGGCATCTAAACGCTCTGAGATGCTTGAGCCACACCCGCTGGGGCGCCGACCGATTTACCCTGTTGCGGCTCTACCAGGCGTTAATCCAATCCCGTCTGGATTATGGGAGCCTGGCTTATGGCTCAGCATCCCCCTCTGCGTTGCGGGTGCTGGACCCAATACTACACAGCGGGATCCGACTTGCCACTGGTGCCTTCCGCACCAGCCCTGTGGACAGCATTCTTGTTGAGGCAGGTGTCCCTCCACTGCGGGTACGACGCCAACAATTACTGGCTGCTTATGCTGCCCATATTTTTAGTTTGCCCGGGCATCCAAATTACCGTGTCCTGTTCCCGCAGTCGGTCGTCCATCTGCCGGACCGTCGGCCCCGGTCGGGTTGTCCGATCGCCGTACGCGTCAGGGAGCTTCTCGGCGGGCTTGGGTTTTTCCCTGTTCTACCTCCTTTCCAGGCGCCTCTGCGTACACCCCCGTGGTGTGTTCCTCGCCCTTGCCTTCGGCTCGACTTGGCACAGGGCTCGAAGGACTCGGTCCCCCCAGAGGCCTTCCGCCGCCGCTTTTATTCCATCCTTGCCACGTATCAGGGCTCTGGAATTGTTTACACCGACGGTTCGATGGTTGCTGGTCGTGTCGGGTATGCGCTAACTCTAGGGGACCATTCCGAACAACGGTCCTTGGCAGCTCGCTGCAGCGTTTACACTGCTGAGCTGGTCGCCATCTTTCGAGCCCTAGTGTATATCCGCTCCTGCTCAGGTGAGTCCTTCGTGATCTGTAGCGATTCCCTGAGCGGTTTACGAGCTCTCGACCAGTGTTTTCCTCGTTCTCGTCTGGTGATGGCTATCCATGAGTCCCTGCATACTCTTGCGCGTTGCGGCCGCTCTGTGGTCTTTGTGTGGACCCCCGGTCATGTCGGTATCCCGGGCAATGAACATGTTGACCGCCTGGCGAAAGAGGCCACGTGTAAACCATCTCTGGATGTTGGCCTCCCAGAGACTGATTTGCGGGCAGTCCTCCGCCGAAAAGTTTTTGCGCTTTGGGACGCTGAATGGCGCGATCGGATCACACCCAATAAACTCCGTGCCATTAAGGAGACGACGACTGTGTGGCGGTCATCCATGCGAGCCAACCGCAGGGACTCAGTCGTCCTTTGTCGGCTCCGCATTGGCCACTCCCGGCTAACACACAGTTATTTACTGCGCCGGGAGGACCCTCCTGTCTGTCGCTGCGGGGCGGCTTTGACAGTGGCCCACATTCTGTTGGCCTGCCCCCTTTTAGCTGTGGTCAGGCAGACATTTGCGCTGCCTGATACGCTCCCTGCCGTTTTATCTGATGACCCTGTTATGGCTGCCTTAGTTTTACGTTTTATTAGGGCAGGGAGTTTTTATTCTTTAATCTGAGTGTTTCTGTTTTATTTTATTGTTTTGTGTTGATTCTGGCCTTTGGCCTACGGTTTTAAACTAAGTTTTTAATGTGTTTTCGGTGGTTAGCTTTTCCATTTTTTTTGTTCCTATGGTCGGCCAACCGCCATCACACTCAGTGTGATTCCATTTCGTTTTGTCTGGTCCTTGTCTATGTTTCTTTTGTTCTGTGTCGTCTGTCTCCTATTCCGTTGAACATTTTTTTATTCTCTGTGGGTATTTTTAGTATTTTGGAAAAAGGGACCGATGACCTCTGCAGTTTGGTCCCTTTGATCCTTAAACCAACCAACCAACCAACCATGAATGATTTCTTAAACGTGCAATCTAAAACCTCAGCTGTCTTTTTGCTGTCCTCTATTGCCATCCCCGGACTGGTTGACGAGTGACAAAATAGAAGCTTTCGTCCCGCTTAATGATTTTACATTTGACCAGACTTTTCTCATTTTCTCGGCAAGATCTTTCGCTAAGGTACGACAGTGGAAGTTGTATACTTCATTCATTGATCTAACACACGAACTTTAACCAACTTGAATTCTATTGTTGAACCACAGAGGATCCTTTCCATCCGTAATCCACTAACTTGGCACATACAGGTCGACAATTATTGAACTATATGAAAAAAACACATAAATTAGTTACAAACTACGGCGTGCACCTACTTTATTCAACATGTAAACGTCACTACAGATATTCAGATTTAGGTTATGACATGTTCGATATGCCTGCCATCATTGGCGATGTGTGGCGCAGACGAATAGCGAAATTCTGCACTACCCGATGAAGTGTCGGAACATCGATGCTGCTGATGACCTCCTGAATGGCTGTTTCCAGCTCAAAAATGGTTTTGGGGATATTGCTGCACACTTCGTCTTTAATATGGCCCCATAAAAAGGTGTCGCATGTGCTCAGATCCGGAGAATATGGCGCCCAATCGAGGCTAATGCCAGTTGCCTCTGGGCACCCAGAGCCAGTATGTGGTCTCCAAGGTGGTCCTCCAGGGCACCAACAGGCTCCTGCTTCGATCGTGTCGAGTTCCGTCTTGCATGAATCACATCTTATCAAAATGAGGATACTTTGGACAAGGGGACGAAATCATCTTCCAAAACCTTCGTGTACCGTTCGGTAGTCACCGTGCCACCGAGGAATATCGCACCGATTATTCCGTGACTTGACATTGAACACCACACAGTCACCCGTTGAGGGTGAAGAGCCTTCTCGATCGCAAAATGCGGATTTTCAGTCCTCCTATATCGCCAATTATGCTTATTGTTTGACATTTTCACGTGCAAATGGACGATAACAACAAAGCTCGCGCGCATGCGCGTACTAATTCCCATCATGCCACGCGACCGTGTAGTTTGAACGTCGCAACGCAAACCATTCAGAAGTTATGACGATTTTATTTCATATAGTTCAATAATAGTCACCCTGTACGTTTCGAGAGCGCGATTTACAATCAGTTTAAACTTTGCCCATAATCCCTCTACATTCATCATACTGGAGCTAAATGATGTCCATTCATTGTCTAATTGAGGCTAATGTTCAAAGTTCAAATGGCTCTGAGCACTATGGGACTTAACTGTTGAGGTCATCAGTCCCCTAGAACTTAGATCTACTTAAACCTAACTAACCTAAGGACATCACACACATCCATGCCCGAGGCAGTATTCGAACCTGCGACCGTAGCGGTAGCGCGGTTCCAGACTGAAGCGCCTAGAACCGCTCGACCACTCCGTCCGGCTGTAATTGAGGCTCTAAGAACTGCTTGTCTACTTTCTCTAGCATAAACATCCTCCTCGTCTTCTTAACGGATTCATTAACTTTAGTAAACATCGTCGCTATGATGACATCATGACGCCCCTGTTTTTATACTGTCACTGTCGATAAGGCGAGGAATGTTTGCAACTACAAGGTCTAAAATATATCCATGAGGTGTGGGTTGGCTAAATAATTGTTCAGGGCAATTTTCGGAAAACGTGTTCAGAAGTGCTTCAAAAGACTATCTGTCCGTACCATCTGCAGTGAATCTAATGACTTTCCAGTCTATACTCGATGGGTTGAAGTGACCTCCAAGTACTATTGCATGATCTGCGTACTTCCGCGATACTGGTAGTATACTTTTCTTAAATGACTCTGAAACTGTAACAGCGGAATCGGGTGGCCGGTAAAAATGTCCAACAGTTAACTTGGTTTCACCTAGTCCTGGTATACGCGTACAGCTAACAACACTTTTATACTCGAATTCGACCTCAGTAGAAACAATATTTTTGTCACCCGCAATGGACATTCCCCCTCCTGCATTTGGCGTCTAATCTGTTCAAATCAAATGGTTCAAATGGCTCTGAGCCCTATGGGACTTAACATCTGGGGTCATCAGTCCCCTAGAACTTGGAACTACTTAAACCTAACTAACCTAAGGACATCACACACATCCATGCCTGAGGCAGGATTCGAACCTGCGACCGTAGCGGTCGCGCGGCTTCAGGCTGAAACACCTAGAACCGCTCGGTCACAGCGGCCGGCTTCTAATCTGTTTTTCCGATATAAGTTCCATGAACCGCTAAATTTCTCAGAGCTTCCTACTTCGGGTTTCAGCCAGCTCTCTGTCCCGAGAATAATTTCAGCGCAAGAAATTTCGTGGAGGTCAGTAAGTTTTGGAACTTTGTTACAAATACTTGCACATTTTATTGTTAAAATTCTGATAGTCAGCGAGTCTCTACTTTATACGCGATCTGATTTCACTCTCTTCGTATCGACAGGCGAGCGCCAATCAGAGGATCTCTAACTACCATCTAGCCTAAAAGAAACCCACGTGTACTCCACAAGTACTTCACTACCCGAGTAGCTACTTCTTCTGTGTAGTGCTCCCCTAACCTATCAAGGGGAATAGTCCTTCAACTCTGTACCCTATAAAGCAGGTCCAGAAATCTGAAGCCATGATCGTTGAAGGGTCGACGGAGCCTGTGGCTGAGACCCTCCACTAGTTCCAAACCAAAAGATCCCGATCAAGTCTGGGTACGATGCTGCAAATAATTGTGAGCTCTGCTTGCACCCCGAGAGCGAGGCCAGCAGTCTCCACCACTTTCACCAGATGCCAGTAGGAACTGAGGATGACATAAGAACGAAAGCAACAGGCGTCATTGGTCCGGACATGAGCAACAACTTGCACACGACGCAACCTTCACGATCGATAGCTGCAGGCAGGTCTCCTCCATATCTCGGATGAGGCCCCCTGGCAGACATACCGAGTGCACACCGAATTCTTTCCGGCCCTGGACGTTATTTGCCTAAATGACTCCATAACGCGCCTGACAGTGGAGCTCCCGTAACTCGCAAACCTTTCCTCTCGTGTGCCTGGTGCCTGGTTGAAGGTGCGGCTACCAGTCCACTGACAGAATGAATATGCGAGGCCAAACGGCCAGCCGTCACATTGAATCTCCACCTCGAGCAACGCTACGACGTAACAACCCGCCACTCACCCTTTAATGAGCACGGACCCAAATGAGCACGGACCCCCGGGCTGGGTACACTGGAACACTGGAAAGCGCCTTCACAGCTGAGACTGTGTGCGAAACACGAGACAACTGATGTGTCCCATGCAACGCGCCAGTTTCTTCACTGCCGCCACACCCCGAGACAGCAAAAAAAAAAAAAAAAAAATTCAAATGTGTGTGAAATCTTATGGGACCTAACTGCTAAGATCATCAGTCCCTAAGCTTACACACTACTTAACCTAAATTATCCTAAGGACAAACACAGTCCATGACTGCAGCGCCGCAGACCACTCGGCTAATCCCGCGCGGCCCGAGACAGCAGCCTCCATATGGCTGACCATGGACGTTAGCGTCTTCAGCTGTTCCCGAATTGCCGCCAGCTCTTCCTGTCTCCACACACGGACGCACACAGCATATCCATCCTACAAATATTAACTTGAGAATTAAACTGTACAGATAAGCAAAATAAGAAGCTAAGTATGTGGCTCGTTAGTCTCCTGGTGCTTCACCACGCGGAGGCTGGCAGCTGACTGAGCAGTGGTCAACACATACTGGGCGTCCAAAACGAACAAAGAAATGACCTGCTACACTACAGACTGTACGAATGAGCACGCTACTGTTATTAAAACGCGATTGTATACCTCTCAGATGCAAAACTTCGTAATGAATTTAAGAATTAAACAATACAAGCACACAAAAACACGGAAAGAATTTATGAATTCAACTGAGAAAACAAAGAGAGAAGCTAAATATGATACTTCCTAGCCTCCAAGTGCTTCACCCACGTAGGGTGATGACTGACAGGCTGTGTTCGATTGTTACTGCCCGTCTGAAAAAGATTAACAAATGGTGACTGCCCTTAAGATTCCAAGTCAAAGAATTGAGGCAATGAGTGTGAACAATGCATGACAGTGCGCACCAAGCTTCACAAGAAGAGTGCTGTAACATAGGCTAAAATTGTACATCATTCGCGTTTTTTCTTATTTTTTCCTTTATTTTGGCTATCTCAGCCAGCCTGTGATGCGTACTGAATCACTCACACACACATACACCCATGATTCGAATACAATGCCACCGAATGTACCAACAAAATTATAGCATTGTACGACATATAGTTCAGGAGATATTACGTCATGCATTTTAATTTATTACTTCTTCACAACAAATTATTTTCACTATACCTTTCACAAACACTAGCCATATACACCACTGGACGTAATTCCAAAATTATATATTGTACAACACATAGTTCACGAGGTATGACGTCAAATACTGAGATGTGTGATATTGAAACTGCAGGGTGAAATTCGCTGGAGAAACAGATGAAATATGTGTAAAAATACATTTGAAATATGTTAAATATATTTATGATATTTTTCACATGCGCGTACGCTGGAAAAGCCATGGATAAAAACCCCATCCTAAACACTAGGAACGATTTCAACTAATTTTAATACAAATATTAGTTACGATCTGGAAAGAAACACGATAAGGCTCCTTTTGGGGTGGTAGTGATAACGGGGAGAGAGAAGGGAGGAGGAGGATACGGACAGACAGAGAAGGGAAAGAGGAGATGTAGTACACAGATAGGGTGGAGGAGAAGATGGGCAGAGAGGGGGGAATGGACAGAGAGAGAGAGATGGGAGAGGAGGAGATGGGCAGAGAAAAGAAAGAGGAGGAGAGGAGGAAAGGGACAGAGACGGGATGAAGGAGGAGGAGAGAAGCGAGAGGGCCACGAGGATATGGGCAGGAAGAGGAGGAGGAGCAAATGGACAAAGGGAGGGCGAGGAAGAGATGGACAAGGAAAGAATGAAGTGGGAGATGAACACGGAGAGGGTGAGGAGATGCACAAAGGGGGGAATGAGCAGATGGACAGAGAGAGGGATGAGGAGCAGATGGAGAAAGGGGAGACGAGCAGATGGACAGAGAGGGGGATGAGGAGCAGATGGACATAAAGACAGATTGGAGCAGATGGGCAGAGAATGGGACAGGAGGAGGTGGACAGAGACTGAGGGTGAAGGAGGTGAACAATGAAAGGGGGTGGGTGAGATGGACAGAGAGAGGGTGGGGGGCAAGGAGGAGATGGGAAGGAAGAGATGGACTGGAATAAATACTTACCCAGGTAACGCAGGGTACTCAGAATATAAAGCACACAGCTAAATGTTTCCAACAGTTACAGTTCCAGGATACACTGAGGTGTCCCATTAGTTCATCGACTGATAACGGCCTCCAGGCGCACCGTATCCTAACTTCCTTGGCTACCGACATCGGCGTGTTCCCAACGTCATTTAGGAAATTTCATATACTTGACCGGTTTTGAAGTAAATATGCATTATATTTGGAATTGTTATCAATGCCGAAAGAGGAGAAATTGGCGTCCCGCAATGTCTTACTCGGGATGGATCGTGACACCGCTAAAAATTGGGGGCATTCGGCGAAAACAGGGACATCAGGCAACACTAACTCATGCCTAATGGGAAGCGAATTTAAAGGTAGAGTCCAAAGGGCAAGAACATTAGATTCTGCATCTACGGTAGTTGCAAATTTACATCAGCTAAATCTACTTTGGAATAATGTTAACCACAAGACAATTTGAGCAGCAGTTGTTCCGAAATACTAGAGGAAGTGTCTATGACTGATTAGATATGTTCTAAGTTTGAAATCACCGATATCAGTAAGCTATCAGGATTTTGAAGAATTATAGACTTTTAGCCCAGTCCCTTCAAGTCACAGATTCAGTGACGCCAAAGGCACACAGGCGATATAGCTGTCTTTACACATCTGGTTTTACGGGAGTAGTTTAGATCGTTCCTAAACTCTGGGACAATTCAAGGCTTAACAATATGTGCATGAAAATTATTTGCACGACCGAGATATTGTGGGGCGGCGGGTGGAATTATTATTATTAAATGTGATGTTCCTATTATTTATTTATGCTGTTGGCCGTTCTCAACACTGGCTCTCTAACTACAATATTGTCAACCAGAAAGTGATTAGCAAAACGTGAAGCCTGTAATTAGAATTCCTAGTGCCCACTTCATCTGAGAAATACATTTATAGCCACAGCTTATAGCTCTGAGGAATTAGGAGATTGTCTGGGATTCATAATTAAAAACCATTCTCTCTAAAATGTTCACTATATTCTGAAAGTCACAGACCAAAAAGAATCTACACAATCCAACTACCAGAGCAGTTCAGAGTCTAATGTGCTGATGCAACTATAATTGAACAAATTAAATGTTTAAGTGAATGCTCGCCATAATTTGATGATAATGTTCATCAAACACCACGCTAAATAATGGTAGAATGTCTGTCTCGCGGTGGCACGTGCAAATACGACATACGCAAACTGAAGATAGATCATTAAAGTCATCCCAGAATTAACACTTCACTCGAAAACGATTTCATGGTTACGCGTATCCCGAGTAACTTAATACGGCATCCGAGGCTGTTTATAGCAATGATACCGACGCGACGCGACTCCCGGCACAGGTGGTGCACTAATCAGCGTCTGGAGAGAAGTGGGGCCTTTTTCTTCTCGCGCAGCGGTCTGACATATAAAGCCGCGGTGCGGACGGCTAAGGGAACGCCTGATCAAATCCGCTCTCCCGACTAGCCGCTGGACAAGTAATGCACCAATTCAAGTTATAGAATAAATCATTGCTTCCTTTGCCGATGGCTGATGAAGCTCTCAATTTAAATGTGCAATCAGCACACAGGTAAGTAATCATAATAAAAGTCTGACGTGGCTAAGTCAAATATTTTGGGCGAGAGAATTAATTTAATTACACTACACGCAGTAGACGAGCTCTGAACTTGCTCTTTGGAGATACGCTATCGCTATAGTTTTATAGTTATTCAGTTGAAACTTCTCACATCTTTATGATTATAGCGGATCTCCCTTCTACTTAAATTTAAACATCCTAGCCTTATTTATTCGCCTACTTAATCTATCTTGCTTCCTTAATTTTTAAGACAAAACCCAGAAAATCATGAATTTCAACTGAAATTTTAATTTGAGAGATCCAGAATACTGTTTCTACTAAATTATTATGCAAAAGGAATCTAAATATAAATTTTTAAGTTTCTAGCTCTTTTCTGTTGCGCCAATGATTTTTACAGAAAAACGTCCAAATTTCGAAAATGGTTAAAGTTATTGAACTGATATTCAACACATATTGATTTAGTATTACTCCTGACATGATAGAAACGTTTCAGGTTATTTACTAGATTTTTAAAGTATTGCGCAACATTTATGACGTCAGAGCTAGTTACAGCGGACTAAGCTGGCACACAATGGAAAGACTGATGTGAATTTTATAAGGCGTGAGTAGGCTGCTTCCCTACAATATTGTGTGAAATATATGGGATATCCTTGACGTACATTCACCAACACGTGGAAAAGAATGTCCGGATTGATTAAATTGTCGCTATCTTAAATAATGATGAAGGCATGTAGCACAAAATGTATGAAACTGACGCTTGTTTAACTACAATAATCTTGATGTAATTCTTCATGCTTTCCCAGTGATCTATTGACATCTTGGATATTCGGGAATCCAGCTGGACGTTCGTGTCCTTCTCGCACGATATTTCAACAGCGTGCCTCGCTGTCTGCTTCAGGTGCTACCTGAGACTGGTCCTTGATTCGATCGGTCCTGGAAGGAGCTGGGAGTTCCCTAATCGGCCCGCGCCGAGTCGAATGTTCCGTCTGTGGACCGCGCCCGCCAGACTCGGCTTCAATGGACCCCTCCAGTCGCGGATGTTCCAAGATACAATAATCTTGATTTTGCGATACACGTGATTTTACGTGGCTACTTGGTAAATATTCCTTTAACTGGACAACACTGTTTGCTATAAGGAATCAACTGGTGTAGCTAATTTGACGCTGGTGAACCTCTGATTTGATAACAAGGTCTAGATTGATTATGATGGTGATTTATGGTGATTATTACGATTATTCTCATTGTTTGTCCGTGCTACGATAGCTATAGGTTGCTAACGAGTTGATATCCGTCGGGAACAGAACGAATTTTCTGCAAGATTCAGGTGGCCAGTTACAACCTAGTTCTACACATATGACCACTCTAGTAACTATTACAAGAAGTTTCTCGTGATCAGGGAAACAGCCGACTGTTTGGTGGTCCATAGGTTAGCACGTTGTTGACTAACTACCTGCAGCTTCATCTAGCCGTGAGCCGCTGTAGCGTGCAAATCGTTAAGAGCTTTAATCTCTGCGCACCACGTCGACTGGATTGTGTAGAGCAGGATAGGTTAAAATGCCAGTAACGGTAAAGCAATGAATAGGAATGTATGTATTCACTGTCAGTATAATCCTTTAGGCACAGAGTAGGCGTCGTGTTTGGCGGGTATTAACGGGAATCTTGGATATGAAGAAAACGGGAGAGCAGGAAACCAGTATCAGCCACCAACGGTTTGCAGATGTCAGAAAAGCCATTAGGCTCTGTCTTAGCCACTTCGTAAAGATAAATTCCAAGAGATGACATACAATTGACACATGGAGCTCGAAACCGACAGTGGCAGTCGAACAAAGTATCCAGTGAAGAATCTCAGGAAAGACAAGTGAGATTTTTAACGAAGTCTACAAAAGAGACAAATATAGGTAAGTCTCTTCAACTGTAAACACGTGACACCTGAGAAAGCAGAGAACAAACAAGGTGTAATTAATAACGGTGAAATATCAATCGATGAACAGGAAATTTTTATGCAATTGTAAATCAATACAGTGTTACCAAGTACTGAAGTTTTCCAAGCGAGTCATGCAAAATGAGACTGGCGTCTTCAGTAAAATTCAGACTTTACACGCATTGTTAGATTTTGTTTATGTTCACGAAATGAAATACTTATAGAACAATGTATACCTCCTGTGAGCCATTGTTTTAAATGACTACGTTGTGGCTACATTTGCAGCTAAAGTGATGACCAAACAACATGCGAAAGATGTGTTGGAAAACACACACCATAGACGTGTCCGTCTCCATTTCTTGTATACAAAAATGGCTCTGAGCACTATGGGACTCAACATCTGAGGTCATCAGTCCCCTAGAACTTAGAACTACTTAAACCTAACTAACCTAAGGATATCACACACATCCATGCCCGAGGCAGGATTCGAACCTGCGACCGTAGTGGTCACGCGGTTCCACACTGAAGCGCTTAGAACCGCACGGCCACACCTGTCGGCTCTTGTATATACACTCCTGGAAATTGAAATAAGAACACCGTGAATTCATTGTCCCAGGAAGGGGAAACTTTATTGACACATTCCTGGGGTCAGATACATCACATAATCACACTGACAGAACCACAGGCACATAGACACAGGCAACAGAGCATGCACAATGTCGGCACTAGTACAGTGTATATCCACCTTTCGCAGGAATGCAGGCTGCTATTCTCCCATGGAGACGATCGTAGAGATGCTGGATGTAGTCCTGTGGAACGGCTTGCCATGCCATTTCCACCTGGCGCCTCAGTTGGACCAGCGTTCGTGCTGGACGTGCAGACCGCGTGAGACGACGCTTCATCCAGTCCCAAACATGCTCAATGGGGGACAGATCCGGAGATCTTGCTGGCCATGGTAGTTGACTTACACCTTCTAGAGCACGTTGGGTGGCACGGGACACATGCGGACGTGCATTGTCCTGTTGGAACAGCAAGTTCCCTTGCCGGTCTAGGAATGGTAGAACGATGGGTTCGATGACGGTTTGGATGTACCGTGCACTATTCAGTGTCCCCTCGACGATCACCAGTGGTGTACGGCCAGTGTAGGAGATCGCTCCCCACACCATGATGCCGGGTGTTGGCCCTGTGTGCCTCGGTCGTATGCAGTCCTGATTGTGGCGCTCACCTGCACGGCGCCAAACACGCATACGACCATCATTGGCACCAAGGCAGAAGCGACTCTCATCGCTGAAGACGACACGTCTCCATTCGTCCCTCCATTCACGCCTGTCGCGACACCACTGGAGGCGGGCTGCACGATGTTGGGGCGTGAGCGGAAGACGGCCTAACGGTGTGCGGGACCGTAGCCCAGCTTCATGGGGACGGTTGCGAATGGTCCTCGCCGATACCCCAGGAGCAACAGTGTCCCTAATTTGCTGGGAAGTGGCGGTGCGGTCCCCTACGGCACTGCGTAGGATCCTACGGTCTTGGCGTGCATCCGTGCGTCGCTGCGGTCCGGTCCCAGGTCGACGGGCACGTGCACCTTCCGCCGACCACTGGCGACAACATCGATGTACTGTGGAGACCTCACGCCCCACGTGTTGAGCAATTCGGCGGTACGTCCACCCGGCCTCCCGCATGCCCACTATACGCCGTCGCTCAAAGTCCGTCAACTGCACATACGGATCACGTCCACGCTGTCGCGGCATGCTACCAGTGTTAAAGACTGCGATGGAGCTCCGTATGCCACGGCAAACTGGCTGACACTGACAGCGGCGGTGCACAAATGCTGCGCAGCTAGCGCCATTCGACGGCCAACACCGCGGTTCCTGGTGTGTCCGCTGTGCCGTGCGTGTGATCATTGCTTGTACAGCCCTCTCGCAGTGTCCGGAGCAAGTATGGTGGGTCTGACACACCGGTGTCAATGTGTTCTTTTTTCCATTTCCAGGAGTGTATATCCACTGGCGAAATAATCATTAATCCACATGTAGAAGATGCCGTTAATGCACCAGAAGGTGACAAACAGAAGTAATAGCTACATCCAACTACATGCGAGCAACATGACACTGCAGGATACCGTGAAGAATAATCGGAGCATTGTAAACAACACGGTGGCGCCACAGTACTAAAAAACAACACGGAAAAATTTCGTCCACTGATAGAACAGATGACGAGGTCCAGGAAGTAACGTGCGATTCTAGGCGCTTCAGCCCGAAACCGCGTGACCGCTACGGTCACAGGTTCGAATCCTGCCTCGGGCATGGATGTATGTGATGTCCTTAGGGTAGTTAGGTTTAAGTAGTTCTAAGTTCTAGGGGACTTATAGCCACAGATGTTAAGTCCCATAGTGCTCAGAGCCATTTGAACCATTTTGAAGCAGGAAATGAACGTAAGTAAACATGTTACACTGCGGCCGACCTACTTCACAACAGGAAAACAAACATGTAAACTCAGCAACGAGCCGACGTTAGGAACTGGAGTGAATATCGTTGATCTAATGTCCCTTTCTAGCGACCAGTACAGAAAATGTCAAACTCGCGCAAAAACCACCACCTCATGAGGAAAACGCATTTTGTCCCTAACTAGTGGACGGTATCTCTAATATTGGCTTGAAAAGTTAAGATGAAATCATCTGGTGGTGAAAATGAACAACTGCAAGTGATGAGAAACACTATCGAATACCTGGAAAACGAGATTTTCTCCCTGCAGCGGAGTGTGCGCTGATATGAAATATCCTGGCAGATTAAAACTGTGTGCCGGACCGAGACTCGAACTCGGGACCTTTGCCTTTTGCAGGCAAATGCTCTACCATCTGAGCTACCCAAGCACGACTCACGCCCCGTCCTCGCAGCTTTACTTCTACCAGTATCTCCTCTGCTACCTTCCAAACAAGCTCTCCTTGCCCGCAAAAGGTCCCGAGTTCGAGTCTCGGTCCGGCACACAGTTTTAATCTACCTGGAAAATGTTTAAAATATTGCAATGTAATGCACGATTAGCATTTCCAACAATGAAAGTTTGCTACAATAGTTACACCAAGATGAAATGTATCTCAGACACGTGGCTTAAGCTGACCTTGAATGTAACGTCTCCTGGATAAGATTATACGAGATGATTCCGTGATGATGTTACAAAGTTCCAGGGATGATGGAGGAGGGTAGCAATGTGAGGTGAGTGGCCACGGTCCGGAAACGACCGAGTCGAAAGTTATAAGCTAAAATCTCTCTGATACTCTGATAGTGGAATACATGTACCGGTACTGTTGTTGCTAATATTTAAAGGTAGGCAACATATCCCACTTGTTATTCGTCAACGGATGTGGTTCCAACGTGATGGAGCCCCTGGATCAGACATTCCCCGAAAAGTAGATAGTCAAATGGGGGGTCCTGTTTCGTGGCCAGCACGTTCACCTGATCTCACACCAACTGATTTCTTATTTTGACACCATACGAAAAATCTTCTATTCGAGACGCCTGTCGAGACTGAAGAGGATCTCCTGGCAATAAATCTCCCTACCTGCGACTCTGTTCAAATGACAACGGGGACATTAGAACGCTCACGGAGAACACTGTGCGACGATGCCATGCCTGCACTGACTCCGGGGGACGCCTGTTTGAACAACTGTTGTAAATGTAACAGCTTATAACACTTGTGCAACTAAACGAAATTCATTATTATTGTACCACAGACTTAGGATTTTGGCCTGTCAGGCGTTAAGTGTGCTGTTACTTGTCCATCAACAGAGGAAATTATCTGAGGGCTATTGGCGAGTATTCAGTGGTAGTTCTGTACGTCACGATCAGGGTTCGGAAGCTGGGACTCTTAGTTTGAACGCTCCGCCAGGCTAAAACACAACTTGAAGTGATTTTCGATTATACTTTTTGACTGAGTCGTTTCCGGACTAGAGGCTCTTACCTCAAATTGACATATTTACCCATCTCCAACATCCTTGAAACTTTGTAACATAATCATGGGGTCAACCTGTATAAAAGAAAGATAGGACTCATGACAGAGGAAGACTAACTGTTCTTATGAAGAGAAATATTTCATACACACATCAAAAAAAGTTTTGCACCACCTCGGTTCAGAGAGTTCCGGAACCTGTGCAGAAAATTGGAATAGCGATCAACGTAAACATCATTTCTGCTCTTTTTATTGCTCACGGAAACAACACATTGCATGTTGTACCACCAAACAGCGAGACCTTCAGAGGTGGTGGTCCACATTGCTGTACACACCGGTACCTCTAATACCCAGTAGCACGTCCTCTTGCATTGATACATGCCTGTATTCGTCGTGGAATACTATCCACAAGTTCATCAAGGCACTGTTGGTTCAGACTGTCCCACTCTTCAGCGGCGATTTGGCGTAGATCCCTCAGAGTGGTTCGTGGGTCACGTCGTCCATAAACAGCCCTTTCCAATCTATCTCAGGCAAATTCGATAGGGTTCATGTCTGGAGAACATGCTGGCAAGTCTAGTCGAGTGATGTCGTTATCCTGAAGGAAGTCATTCTGAAGATGTGCACGATGTGGGAACGAATTGTCGTCCATGTAAACGAATGCCACCCCAGTATGCTGCCGATATGGTTGCACTATCGGTCGGAGGATGGCATTCACGCATCTTACAGCCGTTACGACGCCTTCCATGACCACCAACGGCGTACATCGGCCCCACATAATGCCATCCCAAGACAGCAGGGAACCTCCACCTTGCTGCACTCGCTGGACATTGTGTCTAAGGCGTTCAGCCTGACCGGGTTGCCTCAAAACACGCCTCCGACGATTGTCTGGTTGGAGGCATATGCGACACTCATCGATGAACAGAACGTGATGCCAATCCTGAGCGGTCCATTTAGCATGTTGTTGGCCCCCTTCTGCACCACGCTGCATGGTGTCATGGTTGCAAAGATGGACCTCGCCATGGACGTTTGGAGTTGCGCATCATGCAACCTATTGCCACAGTTTGAGTCAAACACGACGTCCTGTGGCTGTACGAAAAGCATTATTGATCATGGTGGTGTTGCTGACAGGGTTCCTCCGAGCCATAATCTGTAGGTAGTCGTCATCCACTGCAGTAGTAGGCCTCGGGTGGCCCGAGCGAGGCATGTCATCGACAGTTCCTGTCTATCTGTATCTCCTCTATGTCCGAACAACATCGCATCAGTAAAAATCAGATTAAAATCCCTACACCGGGTCCTGAGATTAGCTTGCATACTCACGGACACGACCACGAGCAGGCCACTTTGTGTCATGCAGGAATGTGAAGTCAAAACGCCAGTAAGGGAGACAAATGGAAGGGATAGTCGAAAACCATTGGTTAGTTCTACTTATGATGGAAATCCTTCCATACAATCTAGCCCATTTAGCTGCGCGGGGTAGCCTATGGTCTTAGGCGCCTTGCCACGGTTCCGCGGCTTCACCCCGTCGGAGGTTCAAGTCCTCACTTGGGCATGGGTGTGTGTTGTCCTTAGCGTAAATTAGTTTATGTTAGATTAAGTAATGTGTAAGCCTAGGGACCGATGACCTCAGCAATTTGGTCCCATAGAACTTACCACAAATTACCAAAATTTAAATCGTTTAGAAACCCGATGGCGGCTGACAAAACCATATGTTCTCCAAAATTCGATTATTTAGCTCACCGAATAATTCAAAGTGACACACTGACCTCAGACTACTTCGAAATTGAAATTAAATTGAGAGCAACTGTTGCTCCAGAAAGTGAAGCAGCAATAATTATGACAGGGAGAATAAAATAAGCATCGTGGGTAGATCAAAAGATGTGGAAGCCTATTACGTAAATAATGTTATGGAAGTAATAAAAAAGAATCCAAAGAAATATGCAATCAGTTCATGGGATGCAGAATATTCAAGAGCTGTTGTGACAAAGACAGCACGATGAGAGAACATTGCGCAAGGCAGTCACCCGATAAGTTCTGACAAGAAAATAAAATTCCTAATGAAGCATGTTTTGAAAACAAGGAAGGAAGAGAGCTGGACGGCATTTTGTAGGAATGTAGGTGGAGATACTAACGTCAAAGAAACAAGAAGGTGAACGGGGTATTTGGACCACAGGATCTAGGCACTAACAAATGCAAAACGAAAGACTAGTGACTTACAGACGCATTCCCAGACAAAATAGCACTGCTCTCAGCAGCGTCAGAACCTCTGAGTCATCCAGAAGAAGTATCAAACTATTTATTCGTGTTTTTTATTTTTAAAGGAAGACCTGTCTACTATTTCAACCAATATAGCACCATTCGTGGACAATATTTACTGTGCAGTTAATTAGAAGCCACCAAGAACAGCTGTTGGAAATTTACAACAGAACAGCGTCATACCAATTATTTACCACATACTAAATTACGTAGATTCTTAAACGAATTCTGAAACCTGAAATGGATCATGCGTCTGTCTCCACCTATAAATACGTAGCACTCCCTTTGTGCATTATGAAAACTTTAGAACGATTAATTGAAAAACCGATCTAAATGATGGATCGAACCGTACAAAATACTGACAGACTAACGTAATGGTTTTCGAAAATGTCGTTCCACATCAGATAATTTTACGCAACTACTACAAATATATAAAGATCTTTCTCTGAGAGACTGCATTTTCCAAAATGGTTCAAGTGGCTCTGAGTACTATGGGACTTAATTGCTGTGGTCATCAGTCCCCTGGAACTTAGAACTACTTAAACCTAACCAACCTAAGGACATCACACACATCCATGCCCGAGGCAGGATTCGAACCTGCGACCATAGCGGTCGCGCGGTTCCAAACTGTAGCGCCTAGAACCGCTCGTCCACCCTGGCCGGCACTGCACTGCATTTTACAGCCAAGTTTATGGACATTGAAGGGACATGCGATTATGTTATCATTCACTTATTTTTGCAAAGAACGACAAAGACAGGACTGCCCTACAGATCCGTTTGCGCAATTAAGAAATATTTGGTTAGAGAGAGTATTGTCTTCTGCTTACAAAATAAAGTGTGATACTATTTGCTTTCCGCAGTTAATCCCTCAGCTATTTACTGTTTACGCAGCGGACATGGCCACCAGACTGGCTAATGTTCTCGGAGTAGCAGACGCTAGACCATTCGAGAACAGAATTCTGGCTGTAAATATTCTACTTCAAGTCACCAACCAAACAGCACTTCGTGCACCAAATGTTCTTCCCTCTTGTTCATACTTATTTCACAGTTTACTCGACCTGGTTCCTGCATTGAACATTCTCTAACCAACTGGGTACGATATTACAGACTCGTGATATGCACTAGGTCTCCTTGGTGGCTCTTTGTTATTACGCTAAACAAATTTCGATAGAAACACGTAGCGATCGGAAATCGGTTTTGTTTCACTAAGCCGAACGTGGCGTGGTCCACCACATATTCAATGGCCTGCGTGATGGATGTCGCACTGTAAACATGTTGGCCTGTATGGAGCGTCCCATTTCTTTCCAGTGAAGTTCAGTCAGCACTCAACGGGTTAGAATGTTTTTCGACACTGTGCTCCCATAGCAGAAATATGTGCATGTAGTCTGATATGTAGGAGTGGAGTGATTTAGTATGCGGGCAATTCTAGTTGCACGTACCACAACTACAATCACTGGTCTAGGCATTGTGTACAAAGTACGTATCCGTAGAAAAGGATAGCACTATGACAAGTACAGATCATTCTGGAAACTTCGTACTAAATATTTGTAGGCAGCTGGCTAAGCAGGTCTCCCTAAACAAGCGGCCACCCGCTTAGACCCAGGAAACGACTGCACCTGGGAGGCAAAACTGCACCAAAGATGCCACTAGGAATCAATAAGTCGAAGGGAAGCTGGCAACACTAGAACTAACTTTCTAAACAAAGATTCTGATCTTTGTTTACGAAGTGTGATGGTTTATTACGACAGAGAAAGGAATTTGTGACCAATGGAGACAGTGCTACAGGTTACCCCAAAGTTGTAACACAACACACAGATGCCCAAATAGAGTTTTAAGCTTCGAAACACGTTGTGGAAACAAATAAACGGTAATTAGTAACAATAAATCTGTTGTTTCATTCGATATCAATAACAGCCACGGTAAATCCTAACCTAAAATGTTCGAATTTGAAGTAATTATACAAAACAAGAAAGAGTTCACAGTGAAGTCTCTGTCTTTGAAGTGAGTAAGATACGTACCCCGGGTGGACTGTGAGCGACTGAAAACTGAATCACAATTACAAGAGTCAAAGTACTGGTCCACGAGGAACTGATTGTCTCTAGTTACGCATACACTGCGTTAGGGCAAAATACCAGAGAGCTGCAGGTGTGCACTGTAGAGGCCAAGTCTCGGCGTAGCTGGAGGACGACTGCCGGCGGCTCCACGTAGCATCGGAGGCCAAGATCGAAGGCAGGTACACTGACGTCACGGGAGGATTCCACTAAAGCCCCTGACAGGAACCGCGGCAGCGGTCGGCGTAAAGCCCAGAGTTCGCCCTTGGAGAACTGACTATTCCTACGGCGCGTCACACTAAGTACTGTTGAGGCTCTAGGATAGGGTGAGATCTATTATCGAGCAAATGATTCTGCGAAGCTAGCAGGTCCGCTGCTGGAGTGTACCGCTGCCGCCTGTCGACGAGGCGTGTGCTCGGAACTGTAGTAGCCGGGTTCGCCATTGTAGCCGCCAGCGATTTTTGGCACAGGTCACCTGCTATGATTTGGTGGATAGCTACGAGCCTCTAATTAGGAGAATGCAATTAATTTCACTGATGGTGATTCCATTGGTAGAGGGTAGTATATCGTAATTACTGACATCCGGTGAGGCGGAGGGAAACTCTAATGAAACCATGGCTACAGAGGTATTTAAGTGATAGGCCTCAACGCTTGGAAATTTCCTGTAATCTTCCTGGATGGCAAGTTGAGGAGACGGAGCGGAAGTCTCCGCAGACCGGGGATTTTAGCTTTACTTGGGCGTCCTACCGAACACAGAGCAGACACCACAGTGGTTTGACAGTTTCCGTAAGTAGTTGTTGTAATCCACAGGAACGAACTGGCTTATGAATCAAGGGGTCCACTGTACTATCAATGACGTTTTCGCGAGCTCGAAAGTTTTCGACGGCAGACCAGTGTAAGCGTAAAATCTTAATCACATGTAAGAGGCTATAATGGCAGAGTGCTTTTTACGTAGTAGAATGAAGCTGAATAAATTTTGTTGATCCAGGAAAAGTAAAGTGTTTCAAGAAATAAAATTTTACAACAGCTGCACTTTATTAAGAAATCCTCTTTAGAACATTACAGACTTCAAAATCAATAACCTGTATCTCTCTACCTGCTGGATCAGTGGGTGTCCACGTGTATTATAATGTCACACGTAAAGCTGCAATGACCTAAATGACATCATGTACAACAATCTAAAGAAAGTGCAGTATTCTACCATTGCGCCACCTCTCTTGGTATGATCGTCTACAAGGGGCGATCAAAAGGTTTGTGTTTGAGGGCGTTGCTGCAGCGTCCATGCAACGTAACGTCACCCCCATGGCGGTATGTAAACTCTACGGTAGGCAAGGGATTAGTGTGGCATTCTGGTCTTTCCAACGTGTGTGTAGTATATGAGGAAACGTGAACTATGGAGACGTTATTAGTAGTGTCCTGCCGAACTTTCGGCTTCGGCTTTGGCTACCTTCGGTAAAAAATCCCACCTTCGGCCAAAATATGCAGAAGTTTTGGCCAAAGCCGAAGGTTTCTAGAAAGCGCCCAAACTGAACTAACTGTTGGAACTGTATATGCACAGTGCAACGCTTTCACGTATTTGGTGCGGACTGAATACACTGTGTTCCGTCGGCCGGCCGCCATCGGCAGTAAATATAAGTTCGTACGCGAATTAAATTATCTGCTTTGGTGTTTTATCATACGATTTGTAAAATTTTTATCTGGCCGGAAAGAAGAGAAGATTTATTTTCCGGAAAGCACATAAAAAACCAAAAAACGTAAGTATTGTTTTACAATATTTATTAAGTTATTTACTTCTGAACAGCACTTCAACCGTTGTTTATTTTTTTAAATGTGTTCTTAATGTTAGGGTTTAGAGACAAGTGTCACCATACCTTGTAAAGTTTTGCTTGTTCCCTGAACTCCCTCAGTTATTCTCGGAGCTCGTCGGCAGAATCCGGAATGTTTCTTAACTCTATGCACAGCTGCCAACGAACGCGATTTGCAGTGTCCGATACTATAATGGACAGACGTTCAGTGCACAGTGGACATGTGATTGCGGTTAACGTGTTAATGATTATATCCGTTCTGAGTATTAAACTATTTGCATGGTTTTTCAGTGTTTCATTCATTGAATAATTGAGTCTCAACAGGATTTACTTTTTTATATATTTCATATTCATTGACATAAATATGTACCACATTTTATGTTTAACGCTTCCACGAAACCTTCTTTTTAATACTTTCGCGCTGATCACACCATAGCAAGCGAGAAACTTCGAAGCACAAACGGCGAGCGTGTTGTCAATTCTGTGAGGAAATCATTCACTTGTTACGCTACGGCCTTTCTTTTCACTGCGCCTGGCCACGTAACCTCCTCAGCTCATGTTACTAGAAAAACTTAACAAGGTATATTCGTTAGGTTTCCATGCGTGCGATATATCTCGAAGCTGGCCATGTGCATTTCGATTGTTTCTAATCGCATCATATTCGCTTGTTACCGACAAAAATGGCAGAAAAGAAACAATATTTGAAAGACAGTGTGCGTCTTCTTTATGAAATTTCGTAAAAACAAATCTCAAAGAGAACCCTGTTTAACCTTTGTCAGAACAAAATACATATTAATACTACGCTGTTCCGATTTTACATACAGCCGGCTCTCGTTCCTCGCACCGGGATAAGTTTGATTATGCAAATATTTTGCGCGATATTTTTTTATTTTATTTTTTTATTTTCGACGTCTAATCTCAAGAAGGACTCTGCCTAATCTCTGCCAGAAAGTATACAGATCAGTATTCCAAATGCTACGACTATCGAGTGGCCGATGCTCGTTGTTCGCAGTCAATATTCACAGTTATTCGAGATAGATCGCACGCAGGGGCGAGCACAGACGCAGAAGAATTCCACAATTACTCGTTTTTATTTACACTTTCTTCGTTAGTTGTCTTTCAATTTAAGGTCAAAGATATTTATGACGTGATGTTGGCCCTGACAGTAAAAAAACAACGATTTGCGCCGCCTTTTGGGACCATAATTTTCTATTTATTGCGACATATGTTCGTCACTGTTTTGGAATCATCAGTAGGCACTATATTCTATTTAATTTCTGTAAATAAGTGCATTTTTATGTACTGGCTGCTCAAAATATTTTTGTGTCCCGTTACATTTATGTATTGGAAGGTTATGATCTTACGTCATTGTTCTCATAAGGAATGAACAGTTTTAGGTCCTAATATGGCAAGTCACCTGCGAAAAAAATTGTTAACTACTTATTTGTTTAGAAGAGGGCTTGTTTCTGACAAATACGTGTCGTTTTGCGTGTTCTACTTCTCTATATACTTGAAGAACTAAAATACTAGCCCGCATTTCGTGGTCGTGCGGTAGCGTTCTCGCTTCCCACGCACGGGTTCCCGGGTTCTATTCCCGGCGGGGTCAGGGATTTTCTCTGCCTCGTGATGGCTGGGTGTTGTGTGATGTCCTTAGGTTAGTTAGGTTTAAGTAGTTCTAAGTTCTAGGGGACTGATGACCTAAGATGTTAAGTCCCATAGTGCTCAGAGCCATTTTGAGCCAAAATACTAAATTCTGTTTTCCTTCATCTTTGGATACCTATATGGTTCTAATGGCTCTGAGCACTATGGGACTTAACTTCTGAGGTCATCAGTCCCCTAGAACTTAGAACTACTTAAACCTAACTAACCTAAGGATATTACACACATCCATGCCCGAGGCAGGATTCGAACCTGCGACCGGATACCTATATGTTAAAGACCGTAGATGCCAGGATGTTAAACCTTTTTATTCAATCAGATCGTTTGAGCAGTAAGTGAAATTGCGTATTTGTTCGCCTGACATGTATTTTGTTTCAACATCGTTGGCTGCTGTTTGTTGAGAATTTTAGGAC
The DNA here is from genome assembly GCF_021461385.2 of Schistocerca piceifrons. NCBI lineage: Eukaryota > Metazoa > Arthropoda > Insecta > Orthoptera > Acrididae > Schistocerca > Schistocerca piceifrons. The sequence goes on from NC_060149.1 coordinate 894,700,435, forward strand.
GAACAATAAATTCACAAGACATGCTGATACCTCCTGGCACAATGGACAGTCCGAAAAAGTAATAATATTAGAAATGATACTAGCAATAATAATACTGAATTAACGTTTCAAATCCCCCCAAAATTTGTAATTTTAGAGAAATTGAAATAGCGTTCAAGGTTTTCTGATTTTTGTTCTAGTAAGAATAACTTCGCCATTACAAATTACCTTGTCTTAATTAATCTGTATTTTAGTGTAAAATTTGCTAAGAGAAGTTGTGGAATATCCATTTCGTAGACCACATTCACTGATGCGAAGCGAACATACGGAAATCCGTGTAATCGACAAATACGACCGGAAGCACTGTGACCACCCAATCGGCCGACGATATCGGTCGACGTCTGTCGAAAATAATCTGACGACCGATGTTGGTTCCGTTGTGACGTTACCCTTTTACGTGCGTGGATTATTTATTTTTAATTAATCAAAAGTTCATATTCGCGGCCTCTGTGGCCTATTGGTCCGCCTTTCGAACTACTAAGGCGAGGGGTTTGCGGGTTCGAATCCCGTTGGTAAATGTGGGTGTGACGAGCAAGAGCATTTATAACAACACATGGATTTTTCTACGTATGAAAGTGTGTTTATGACCATGTCTAGTCGCGATAGTATACACTTCGGCTTAGTTTGGGGGCAGAGATGGTTGGAGCGATTGCTGAAAGGTTTATTTGTTTATTCTCTCTTCTTTCAGGTACATAATGGCTTCTGTGAGACTAAATCCCATTTGGGAATATTCTTGGAAAAACAATGATAAAGCAACTTGTAAAGTATGTAATAAATCACTGTCTCTTGGTAGTGCCTTACCAAAAAAACAGAACATACAAATATTAAGAATCATTTGTCAAAACCATAAATTGGCAACTTATTGTAAGACAAATGAAAAACACCAGAGTTTGATGATAGAGAAGGAGAGACATTTAAGTCTTCGCAGGACTAAAATATAGTCAAACAATCTACTTCACCGGATATAATTGAGAAAAAAGTAGCTTTACCGTCGCCTGATAATCATCTGGTATCGTTATGAATCGATAAAAGTTTTATGGACCTCACTATCGTCGAAATGCTGCCATACTACGTTGTTGAAGGAGATGCATTTTGTAGGCTCAATTTGACTGACCCTGGTACTTCTTTCAGGCACAGGGAAAAGTCTGAGAAACATTTTAGAATGACCTTAATACCAGCGACGTACGAAAAAGTACAGTCGTATTTCTTTTAGAAAAGTTGAATTAGTCAGCTTTATCATTGACATACGGAGTAATCGAGCAACGACGTGCTCACTGCTGAATTGCACAGCCCACTTCATTAAGGGCCCCAAAAGGCAAAAAGTTATACTAGCAGCCACTGTCCAGGAACAAGATCCCACAGGGTAGCATATTTCAGAGAAACTTAATTAAATTATTGCCGAATTTAGTTTAACAATTAAATTCCACATCTATATCTGCGAGAATGCTTTTAATATGCAAGCAGCCATGCGTTGTGGAAACTTTGCTTATATTGGGTACGTAGTTCATAAGCTGCAGCTAGTTATTCATGATGTTATATTGATAGACACTGCTGTAATGGATATAATTAAAAATGTCGCCAAATTGTAGGACATTTTAAAAGAAGTGAATAAGCTTCCCGATATTTAAACAAGTGTCAAGAAGCAATCGGCTTACCCAAACAAGTTTTGATTCTTGATGCCGAAACCCGCTGGAACAGCACTTATTTAATGTTGGAACGACTCCTTGAACAAAAAACTGCTATCAATTTATACATGGCAGAACGCGTTGGGATAATAGTACCAACTGCAGAAGAAGGGGTGCAAATAAGCTACTCTATAACAGTACTTAAGTGCTTTCATCAAGCAACACTTAATTTTTCAAGCGACTCTTCATCAGCATCTTTAATAATACCATTGCTCGTCATGCTTAACTGAAAATTGACCACAGAAGATGAAGATCTTGAAAATGTAAAAGTGCTCAAGAACCAGCTGTGCGAGTCTGTTTAAAGGACGTTTTCTTACGCAAGAAATACTTCGCATTTACTGATTGTAATTCTAATACATCCCGCTTTTAAAACGAATTATTTTACTAGCGATAAAACGGAAAACACAAACTGAAATATTATCATTTTTACGACAGAATGAGTCTCGGTCAAGTCAAGTAGCTCGTATGGACGTAGATGTTGATGAGTCTAGACCTTCCTGTTCAACGTCAGATGCAGATATCGAAAAATCATTCTCAAAACATGATGATTTATGGGATTCACATGCATTACCTGTCACAAGAGGTAACGAGTTGGATTTGGGACGTCACTATCCTCCTTTCGAAGAACAGCTAACATGTTTTTTAAAAGAACCTTTGCTTTTGGGGAATGCTGACATTTATGAATATTGGGCTGCTAGTCCATATACTTATATACGCCCCATCACACTTAAATGTTTATTTGCTCATCCTGCTATTGTTGTTAGTGAATAACTGTTCAGCGCAGCGGAACAGATAGATGCGGAGAGGCAATGTAACTTGTTGGTGAAAATATGGACAAATTATTACTTTTGGCTTAGAACATAAGACTGTTTAACTTCGATTATTAATTCTTTTTCATTGATAGACAGCAAAACGCTAATGGAAATTTAAGATTCATTCGGCTATTGTGTGTTTTTTCAATTGTAATATTTCAAGTACTTTTTTTAAGTAAATAAATATTATAATTGACTTTATTTCAAAGCGTTGTTATTTTTGACTGGTTACAAGATAACTTTAATCATCTCGTTAAATTGTTTATATTATATTTAAAAATCATTATTTTATTCACATTTTGCCAGTCTTGAATAGAATTTCTTGAGGCTATTAAACCCTCGGCTTTGGCTTCAGCTTCGGCCGCAGGTTAGGGCGATGGCCGATTAATTGGCTTCGGCTTCGGTGAGAAATTGACCTTTGGTCAGACATTAGTTATTACTAAATGCTTCCAAACTGGTCGAACGTGCTGCTCTTCTTTTCTTGGCTCCCGAAGGACAAACACCGGTAGACATCCATCTGAGAGTGAAGAATGTGTATGTGGCAGTCTGTCGAAATCGACCATTGTGGTATGGTTTTACAAGTTCCGTGTTGGTCTGGATTCGATACAAGATGGTGGTCGATCTGGAATGACAAGCTTATGAAGTTACGCCAGTTCAAGAGGGATCTACTGGGGCACCCGCCCTGCGGTCTTGACGACTCCGCATGTGATTATAACGTCTTCGGTCCCTTGAAAAAGGCATTGAAAGGTCGACGATTCCTGTCGGAAGTGGATGTACAGTACGCAATGACGGAATTCTTCACGCAACAGGACACGGCGTTTTACCAAATGCGTATTTTTAACCTGGAGTGTCGATAGGATCATTGTTATAGAGCTCATCGCGATTCTCCCTGATTGGCATACAAATTCTGGACTATACGGCATTCTAACTGAAGCTTTTTGATCGCCCCTTACATAAAATATTAAATTTGTCGTACCAGTAAAGACCACAAGAACATATGGCACCTTAGACTAAGTATACGCTTGTTCGCTTGTTTCCTTTGGCACATGAGTCCGTGTAACAGCAAAGCGACAGCACGTAAGGGAAGGCAAATTTGCCTGCCGTGGTGGCCGAGCGGTTCTAGGCGCTTCAGTCCGGAACCACGCGAGTGCTACGGTCGCAGGTTCGAATCCTGCCTCGGGCATTGATGTGTGTGATGTCCTTAGGCTAGTTAGGTTTAAGTAGTTCTAAGTTCTAGGGGACTGATGATCTCCGATGTTAAGTACCATAGTGCTCAGAGCCATTTGAACCATTTTGAAGGCAAATTCAAACAAGGGATTTTCAGTACACTCTTCTAGTCTAAAACAAGCGCTAAAACAACATACCTGAATTACCATGTGTCTAGATACAAAGTGATGGTTCAAATGGCTCTGAGCGCTATGGGACTTAACATCTGAGGTTATCAGTTCCCTAGAAGTTAGAACTACTTAAACCTAACAAACCGAAGGACATCACACACATCCATGCCCGAGGCAGGATTCGAACCTGCGACCGTAGCGTTCGCGCAGTTCCAGACTGAAGCGCCTACAACCGCTCGGTCAGAACGTCCGGCGTACAAATTACTTCTGTCACCATACTATGAAGTAGACAAAAGGTGTCGTGGGTATTCTATACTTCTTTATTTGCTGGGCATATTCATTGTACAGGTTAAGATGTGCTCAGAATAATGGAGATGATGTGAAATTTTTTAGCACATGTCATCGGATTAATAGGAAATTGCTGAAATAGCAGCAATTTCTATTTCATCCGGGAAGAAAACAGTGTTCCCTGCCTTTATCAGAAATCCTGCGTCCACGGTTGTAAGGTGGAAATTCGTTAACGTATTTGCACTCATTATCACAGTGGAATTACTCACGTGTAACAATCACATCTACGCTCACGTCACAGTGTGCTACACTTCCGACTGGTATGTTACATGAAAACGGTCACACAAGGTTACGCATTCAGCCATGATCGGCCATTGATAGGTGAAATATCACAGAATATCAACACTGTTAATGACAGAAATAATAGTAAGCTGAAGACAAGGGTAGTGTAGATAAAGTAGGCTATCAGTTTATTCTAGGAAATATTCTGTTTTCACCATCATAATAATTTACTCCTTCGATGTTTTACTTAGGGCAATAACGGCAAATTCTGGAACTGTTTAATAATAAATACGTTTCCAATTACTTCTTTGAATGTGATGAAAATCTTATTTGAATAGCCAGTCACTTAACTTATTATTGGCTCTCTATTTAATATCGCAGCAATAAATAAAATGGAACGCAGAAACATATACAGCTATTCTAGAAGAGTCTCGCTATTTTCTCCTGCGTTTTGGCTACTGCTAATAGGAGCACAAGTTAAAAATCTATTGAATTTGGCTTTTACCTTATGGTTAAAACTTTATTCCTTGTTACGTTACGACAGTACCACAAAGAAAAGTTATATCTACGAAACGCACCCAATTTGAGCTGAATACCGTGATACTCGTCAAGGTAAACGTCAGCTGTTCTGGTGAAGGATCATTCCTCTCAATCCTGCTCCAAATAAGGAATAAAAATTTAACCGATCAAATTGGTTTGTGCTGCATAGTATTCTGAAATGCGAGTATCGTGCAACCGCAGTGTAAACTACGTTCCGATAGATGCGTGCCTGTGACTGGTCGGTATTGATCAGGCTTCCTCTGGCTTATCATTAACTCGTTCGCGTGACAAGTATGGACTCAACTTTCTTCGCAAAATCCGACAGAAACGAATGATTTTCATATACTAGATTGTAATCTATATTGTAACCCCTGCAGTTCATAACCGTAACTATCAAGTTTCTGTGTCATCTTCAGTCATACAAACTATACATTTCATATCTGTATGTAAATGAAACATAATTCGTCGTTTTTAATGAAATTTTAACGAATTTAAATGTTGAGGATAACGTCGTTAACAATATAATAATTATTAATAACTCGTTGCATTTCAAAGATAAGACTGTAGATACATTTAAGGCTGCAGCACTACTATCTGTCGATTTGTTCAAGAACATTTCCACTAGAATGAACAGTTAACGCCTTACAAAAGCCCAATAATCCTAAATCGACTAAGACCTCAGTTGCAATTGTGAACTGTTCTCCGCCAACATGGTCCAGTTCCGTATTAGAGACTTTAAATGTTTCTGCTCTTCTACCTCGAGGTATTTTCGTAGAGACGGATGCCATCGATACCATTTCTACAGCATAATGCGACATGCTTGTCTCTTCACTCCACGCACTAGCTCTTTCCTGCTGTAATGCTCGGCAGAGCTTACCCTGTACTGCTACTAGTCATTTTCTTTCCTGTTCCACTCGCAGTTGCAGACTGTCTGTATGCCTCCGAGCACGTCATAATTTCTCTTGTCTTCACGGTCCTTACGTGAAATGTAATTTGGCGGCAGTGGGATCGTTCTGCACTCACCTGCAAATGCCTGTTCTCTAAACTTGATTGTGTTTCCAAGTTCATAAAGCACCGCCGTAACATTCGCATGTCGATCGAATCTACAGGTAACAAAATCTAGCAGCACGCTTTTGATTTGCTTCGATGTCTACCTTTAAGCCGACCTGGTGGGGATCCCAAACACTACAGCAGTAGACAAGAATGAGTCGCACTACTGTTCTATTCGCAGCCTCCTTCGTAGATCAGCTATACTTTTGTATAACTAAACCTAAGACGACTATTTGCCCTCCTTACTATCGTTCTTTCGTGCTCACTTCACTTCATATCGCTTTGCAACGTTACACCTACATAGTTAACGGACGTGACTCTGTCTAGCATCACGGCATAAAAGCTGTATTCGAACGCACATGACTTTTTTTCCTCCCCATCTTTTCTACATTTAGAGCAAGTTGCCATTCATCACACCAAACATAAATTCTAAGTCATCCCGTAGCCTTCAACAGTCACTCAACGATGATTCTTCTCCGTATACTACAGTGTCATCAGCAAACAGTCGCAGTTAGCTGCTCGCCGTGTCCGTCAGATCATTTACGTGTGTAGGGAGTAAGAGTGGGCCTATCTCACTTCTCTGGAGCCCTCCTGATCATACTCTTCTCTCTGACGAACACACGCGGTTTATGACAACGTACTGGGTTTTATTGCTTAAGAAGCCTTCGGGAAATATGCTCCTCTACGTCCTGAATGCAGTTCGAGGTATTAATCTTTGTGCCATCTCACTCTGTACGAAAAGCGTAGTATTGTAGATATGAATTGCAAAAGGGAGCAATAAGTACACAGGTTACCAGGAATGTAACAGTTACAAACATCTCCATTTCAGGAATTGTGCTCTAAAGCACTGATTGTTTTACTATAATGGCGAATCACGGAAACAGTACTGTTCTCGAAGGGGCCTGAGGCCAAATGTTGGTCCTACTGTCTCAGTTTTCAAGTTCAGCGTAACTTTTATTACGAGTCACACCAAACATACAATGACATTATTTTTCTTAGTACCAATAACATTCGTCTTTTAATCTTGTGGAGCTGTGATTCATTACAACTGCACCACATTTGGCTACCACATGACACTAGTGTGGTTCTCGTATTGTTCTCCAATATTAGGTATTTTAACTGTGACTCTATGTCCTTAGAGAGAAGAGCTTTCGTTAGACTTCGTCGTACGTTCGTGTTATGAGACTGATCAAAATATTACAGCCTTATGTGTCACTGTATTGCATACGCTACTGACTGAAGTACCATAAAGGACATTATGGGAAAATAGTAACGTCTGCGTGATGTGGCTTTTTAAATCAACGCTCCTTTGTCTTTTAACATACATCTTCTCACGGGTATAAAACGCATTGCTCACTGTTGCAGTTGCGGTCTACCGTCTCTAACCGACTCGTGTGGTCTCTCCTCAGCTGGTGGTGGCAAAAATTTTCATTCAAAATATGGGCAGAAACGCAAGGGCAGACAGTTCTGTACGCTTGTAGCCCATAACAGTATGCCTCAAAATCTTAAATAAAAATGCAAACGTCTCTGCCATGGCTCATGGAATGTGACCATGTGTTAGTGGTTCTCTGTACTTCGCACAGAGCTCATCCAACCAGTTTGCCTGCTTAAGTGTTGTACGAGAGGAGTAGGCAATGTTCCTGGTTTCGTTGCGCTCTCTCTCTCTACCTTTTAGTTTCATAATCAACCCTAACGATACAAACACGTCACTATACCCTACATGCACGCATTACTTTAACCAGCACGAAATAGTGATAGTTAATGCACCTGACAAGCAAACTCAACTGGAAAAGTTATCAGCAGGGCACGGTCACGTGAAAGTAATAAAAACAATATGTGTTGAGGAATATCGCAAAAAGAGGCCCGGAATTTGTTGACACTAAAGTAACAATTAACATTTGTGGCCATAAAGTCTTATACACAATAAAAGACACATATAAGACAAAAGAATAGGCACTCCCGGCAGACATGACGCTAGCATCACCACTATCCCTCAGTTCGGTGATGAAGAGAGGCCACATGTTTCTTCAGCTAAGCCACATGCACTTGATGCTAATTACTGATGACTAAATCCCACCGAACTATAAAATTGTTTCGGTGCTAACTGCTACGTTTCATCCGCCGTTCAAAATACTCCTGATCAGTCAGAACTTTATGACCACCAACCTATTAGTCGGTATGTCCACCTCTGGTACGGATAACAAAGGCGACAAGTCGTGGCATGGAAGCACTGAGGTCTTGGTAGGTCGCTGGAGGGATTGGCACTACATCTGCACACACAAGTCACCTCATTCCCGCGAATTCCGCGGAGGGGGGTGGGGGGTCCGTGAGCTCTGACACCACGTTCAGTCACATCCCAGATGTCTTCGATCTGGCTCAGATCTAGAGCGTTGGGGGAGCCATCACATTAATTGGAACTCGATACTGAGTTCCTCGAAGCACTCCATGATACTCCTCGCCTTGTGGAAAAATGCCACTGCTGGCGGGAAATATGATCGTCATGAAGGAGTGTACGAGGTCTGAAACCAGAGTCCGATACTCCTTGCCAGTCATTCAAGAGCTCCACTAGACCCGTGGATGCCCACTCGATTGTTCCCAGAGCATAATGGACACGCTTGTCTCCGTCTCGCAGTGCAGGTGTCAAGGAGCTGTTTCCCTGGAAGACGACGGATTCGCGCCCTCCCATCGGCATGATGAAGCAGGTATCTTGACTCATGAGACCAAGCAACGCTCTGCCACTCCGCCAACGTCCAGTGCCGACGGTCACGTGCCTATTTCAGTCGTAAGTGCCAACGTCGTCGTGTTAAAACTCACTCATGCATGGGTCGTCGCTGCAGAGGCCCATCGTTAGGAGTGTTCAATGAAAAGTATGTTCAGACACTCTTCCCAGCATTGAAGTCTGCAGTTAATTCCACAACTGTTCGCCGCCTGTCCTATTTTACCAGTCTGCCCAACCTACAACCTCCGACATCTGTAAGGAGGCGTGACCGCCCAACCCAACGATGTCTGGACGTGGTTTCACTTTGGATTCGCCACGTGTTGAAGACACTCACTGCAGCACTCCTCGAACACCCGACATCTCCGGCAGTTTCCGAAATGCTCGTGCCGAGCCTCCGGGACGTCACAACCTCCTCTCGGTCAAACTAAGATACACTACTGGCCATTAAAATTGCTACACCACGAAGATGACGTGGACAGATGCGAAATTTAACCGACAGGCAGAAGATGCTGTGATATGCAAATGATTAGTTTTTCAGAGCATTCACACAAGATTGGCGCCGGTGGCGACACCTACAACGTGCTGACATGAGGAAAGTTTCCAACCGGTTTTTCATACATAAACAGCAGTTGACCGGCGTTACCTGGTGAAACGTTATTGTGATGCCTCGTGTAAGGAGGAGAAATGCGTACCATCACGTTTCCGACTTTGATAAAGGTCGGATTGTAGCCTATCGCGATTGCGGTTTATCGTATCGCGACATTGCTGCTCGCATTTGTTGTGTCACCGCCAGACACCACACTTGCTAGGCGGTAGCCTTTAAATCGGCCGCGGTCCGTTAGTATACGCCGGACCCGCGTGTCGCCACTATCAGTGATTGCAGACCGAGCACCGCCACACGGCAGGTCTAGTCTAGAGAGACTCTCTAGCACTCGCCCCAGTTGGACAGCCGACTTTGCTAGCGATGGTTCACTGACTACATACGCTCTCAATTGCAGAGACGACAGTTTAGCATAGCCTTCAGCTACATCATTTGCTGCGACCTAGCAAGGCGCCATATTCAGTTACTATTGTTATTGATATTGTGAATCATGTACCTTCAAGAGCGACGTTCATCATTAATGGATTAAAGTTAAGTATCAAACTCATTTCGTCCACTTTCTGAGTTCTAATTCCTGTCATGTTCCAGACCTCACGTCAGTATAGTCCTTCCGTCCTCACACCAGCTTGCGTGAGCTAAAACGCGTGCATTTCGGCCTCCTCTAGTAACACGGTGTTGGCTCATTCAGCCAACAAAACAGCATTGGTCGAGATCCAATGACTGTTAGCAGAATATGGAATCGGTGGGTTCAGGAGGGTAATAAGGAACTCCGTGCTGGATCTCAACGGCCTCGTATCATTAGCAGTCGAGATGACAGGCATCTTATCCGCATGCAGAATGAGATTTTCACTCTGCCGTGGAGTGTGCGCTGATATGAAACTTCCTGGTAGATTAAAACTGTGTACCAGGCCGAGACTCGAACTCGGAACCTTTACCTTTGCGGGCAAGAGCTCTACCTCCGACATCTGTAAGGAGGCGTGGCCGCCCAAACCAATGATGTCTGGACGTGGTATCACTTTGGATTCGCCACGTGTTGAAGACACTCACTGCGGCACTCCTCGAACACCCGACATCTCCAGTGGTTTCACGTGTTGGTAGAGCACTTGCTCGCGGAAGGCAAAGGTCCCGAGTTCGAGTCTCGGTCCGGAACACAGTTTTAATCTGCCAGGAAGTTTCGTATCAGCGAACACTCCACTGCAGAGTGAAAATCTCATTCTGGAAACATCCCCCAGGCTGTGGCTAAGCCATGTCTCCGCAATATCCTTTCTTTCAGGAGTGCTAGTTCTACCAGGTTCGCAGGAGAGCTTCTGTAAACTTTCGAAGGTAGGAGACGAGGTACTGGCAGTTGTAAAGCTGTGAGGACGGGGCGTGAGTCGTGTTCGGGTAGCTGAGTTGGTAGAGCACTTGCCCGCAAAAGGCATGGGTCCCGAGTTCGAGTCTTGGTCCGTCACACAGTTTTAAGCTGCCAGGAAGTTTCACCTTATCTGCATGGCTGTAACGGATCATGCAGCCACGTCTCGATCCCTGAGTCAACAGATGGGGACGTCTGCAAGACAACAACCATCTGCACGAACAGTTCGACGACGTTTGCAGCAGCATGGACTATCAGCTCGGAGACCATGGCTGCGGTTACACTTGACGAACGTGGGTGCACGAATGGCAAAACGTCATTTTTTCGGATGAATCCAGGTTCAGTTTACAGCATCATGATGATCGCATCCGTGTTTGGCGACATCGCGGTGAACGCACATTGGAAGCGTGTATTCGTCATCTCCATACTGGCGTATCACCCGGCGTGATGGTATGGGGTGCCATTGGTTACACGTCTCGGTCACCTCTTCTTCGCATTGACGGCACTTTGAACAGTGGACGTTACATTTCAGATGTGTTACGACTCGTGGCTCTACCCTTCATTCGATCCCTGCGAAACCCTACATTTCAGCACGATAATGCACGACCGTATGTTGCAGGTCCTGTACGGGTCTTTCTGGATACAGAAAATGTTCGACTGCTGCCCTGGCCAGCACATTATCCAGATCTCTCACCAATTGAAAACGTCTGGTCAATGGTGTCTGAGCAACTGGCTCGTCACAATACGCTAGTCACTACTCTTGATGAACTGTGATATCGTGTTGAAGCTGCATGGGCAGCCGTACCTGTTCACGCCATGCAAGCTCTGTTTGACTCAATGCCCAGGCCTATCACGGCCATTATTACGGCCAGAGGTGGTTGTTCTGGGTACTGATTTCTCAGGATCAATGCACCCAAATAGCGTGAAAATGTAGTCACATGTCAGTTCTAGTATAATATATTTGTCCAATGAATACCCGTTTATCATCTGCATTTCTTCTTGGTGTAGCAATTTTAATGGCCAGTAGTGTAGATCGCGCGCCTTCCCCATTCTACACATGGACAACATGTTCACTGATACTACATGCACCATAGGTGTGTCTGACTAGCAGTCTTTCCTCGCCAGCTGATGCTGCTATCGCGTGGACGGGTTTATATCGACAGTAGGTCGGTGGTGATAGTGCCCTGGCTGATTAGTGTATGTTCTATGTGGTTAAGGTCCGGAGATTTAGCGGTCCAGTCGAAGTGCGATAGGATGGCTGAGCGTTCGCCAAACCAGGAGAGGCAGGATGGTAGTCCTGCGATCACGGCTATCGTCTTCTTGGAAGACGCACGTGTCCACAGCATACTCATCGTAAACGTATAGAAAAAAGGGCAACACTTGGTCATCTACAAGTGAAATAAACATTCTGATTTACTGTTCACGCTTACATGAATCAGTGGGCCCACGGAATGGTAGGTAGAACTCCTCCTAGACAACACAGGACTACCTTAAGCCTGAAGTGTACATTCTCCACGCGGACCGTGTTTAATGCCTCGTTGGGCGTCGGTGCATTTGACGCCTTGTATCATTTGAAACGAGAAAAAACATGACGACTCGTCGGACCATATTACACTCCATTAGTCAGCTACTGTAGTTTCTGTGCTTTTAGACCTGTTCCGTACGTGCCGCTCGAGAAATGGCCTTTCTTGAGGTGTCCGACTCGAAGTGTTCATTACGTGCATTTCCTTTTGCAATATTACATGGAAGATTGGTTGAGGTGGATCTGCATTCACTGACAGCAGCAATTTCTGTTGTATTTGAAACCGATCGTCATTGAAAAGGCGTAACACTCGTCTCTGGTATCTGCTGAGAAGGATCGTTTTATTATAACTGTTCTTACAGCGCGTTACATGACTGCGAGTGCTGCACCTTTCCCTTTATAAGGTACGCCGACAAACTAGGCGACTCCATCCATGAAGCGATCACGGGCACGTTCAAACGTAACTGCTTCTCTCGGCCTCTCTGTCGCGCCTGCGCGCTGACCCTTCTTACTGCTCTGATTAAACCCAACCGACGGGCGAATACATACCATTCCACTGTCACGACTTCAGCCAGCCTGGCACCAGCTGCTACCCTCCAGGGCTGATTTTATTTCGTCTTGTTACCATAAATAGCTTCTCCATTCCAAAAAATTACTACCGAATTGCTCAATGTTATTCTTCGTCAGAGTATGTATATAATCTTCGTACTGCCATTTTGTACTTTCTCTTCTCCAAATCTAGTGTACTTAGTTCAATACTGTGAGTAGCATATTTACGGGCATTCTGGCACACTTGGCTTATTGATTCACGTTGTGTATATTTTGTGACTAAGTCATTACCCTTTTTATCACCGTCATCACGTTACAAGCTCCATCCGCGCGCCTCCCCCACTCCTCCATCCACCACACGCTTCTCCCTCCCCATTCCTCTCTCCAGTCAATCTCAGTGAAGTATTAAATTGAGGCAGTCAATCAGAACGTAGTTCCGGTAAATAAATAAAAAATCCTAGATGCCGGAGCTACCACAAGTCTTCTTTGTACCTCCTGCCCCATCTCGCGCCCCTCCAGCTAATCTCAGTGTAGTATTAAAATGAGGCATAGAAACGGCGTCAAGTTTAAAGACATGCGCTACATCTCTCACGTTCATTTGAATAGGCATCAAAGTTAAAAATATTTGCTTAAAATAGTATAAAATAATTGCCTCTGAATTTCATATGCACGCACACATATATACCTAATGTCAACAAGTTAGAATACATGCAGTGCCTCAAGAAAAAAGATTTACATAATCTATCTCTTGAGCTGAGCACATGTTCAAAGATACTGACGTAATACGGCTTAAGATATTTGTCTCTGAATTGTATACACACACACACACACACACACACACACACACACACACACACACACACACACAGAGAGAGAGAGAGAGAGAGAGAGAGAGAGAGAGAGAGAGAGAGAGAGAGAGTTAGAGAGTGCTGCTCAAAAGTATATTAACACACCTTCTTTAGGCATATTCAAAACCATTTATCCCAAAAAATTGCACAAGGAATGTAAACCATAGTATACCAAGATATTTTACAAAGTGCTCAAAAGTATTCAAATATTTTTTGCACCATATTCAATCAAAAAAATTCTAAAAGAGTGTAACTTGTCATATAAAAGTGGCTATAGGATGTTCAAAGGCATCCAAATGATCTTCTCTGCGCCAAACCAAAAGTAGCGTAAGGGGTTTAGCTTCTAGTTTTTCAAAGTACTTTACAGAGTGTTCAGAAGTATCTGAACGCTCTGAATTTTTTTGCACCATTTTCAAAAATATTTATTCAAAATATACGTAAAGCAGCGCTTGAGTGCGTGCAACGTTCGCATAAAGACTCAGATTAATTATTTTGCACATGTAAATTATTGTCACGTGCCAGAAGGCAGGGAGGCTGTAATCAGCAAAACTGAACTCGCTGAGTGTTGAGCTTTGTATGACAAATCTTGTCTTGCTGACGTCCGATCAATGTAATATGGCATGCATGCCGCATTTCAGAACATAAATTTGCACTACGGCTTAAAGTCCACTTGTCAATGAGAGTTGACACTATCATTCTTACCTCTAAAATTCGTCTCTCGCTCCTCATTCCGTACTTGTAACTTTACACATATTTAGTATGTGATCTTACTACTGAAGAGAAAAGGCAAAATTCTTGCAGACGAAGTTTTCAATCTTTTCTTTATGTATTATTTTTTGACGCAACAGTATTTAATGCTGACGCTATATGTTTGTTTTGAGTGAAAAAATAACTGAATCTCCCTGGAAGATTAAAACTATGTGCCGGACCGAGACAAACTCGGGACCTTTGCCTTTCGCGGGCAAGTGCTCTATCACTTTCCCGCGAAAGGCAAAGGTCCCGAGTTCGAGTCTCGGTCCGGCACACAGTTTTAATCTGCCAGGAAGTTTCATATCAGCGCACACTCCGCTGCAGAGTGATAACCTCATTCTGGAATAAAATATCTCTTGCACTTTACTTGCAGAAATTAGATAGATGAATGCGTTTTCGAGAAAAAGATGAGCTGTAGAAAGAAACACAGATCTCACCATACCGAACTTCAAAAAAAAATTCATAATTCTTGGTCTCCAATCGACGTTAAACTAGAATTCATCACAGACGACATGGATAAAATCGCCGAGTCTTGATATCTCGATTTTTTTGCAGATACTTCGACAGAGCATCAGCAGACCAGAAAGAGTTCCATTGACTTTTCAGAATTAACTGAGCTCTCTCTCACAATTTCGTGCTCCATGGCAATACATTATGTAAGGTAGGTGGCGTAGGCCATTTATTGCTTATAAACGTATGTATCCTATAATGTATTTCAACTGTCAGCAGTAGCATATAAAACAATTTTTGATATTTGTATTTCACTCATTTTTTGTGCATGTTGAAGTACTTTTGGGGCAAGCTGATAAATTTTCTCTTGTTCAGGCACAATTTCGTCCACTTCCATCCTTAATTTTTTAAATTATCCACTATTTTGACGATGTCATTTTTCAAGGTCACTGACCTTCCTTTCGCTACCTACGTTCGAGATAATTGATGGCATATAGCCAAAATGACATCACTGGGACATGAAGTCGTGATCCAAACCCAGGACTGGGGGCTCAATAGGCGAATTGGTGAATGGAAGAACGGTTTGATTGGTAAATGGTAAAAGGTAAACTGTTAATGGTTAACAACGAGTGTATTTATTTTTACACAGTAAAATCAACAAAAACCCTTTTTTTTTTTTTAGATTGTAGGGACCCATGCTGTGGTATTAGCTTTATCCTCCACTAGAAAAAGTTTGTCATCCTCTGGTATGCTAACTTAGAATTGCTAATGTATGCACATGCGCATTGATGTAATGTCCAACTGCGTCATCTTTCGCTGAGTTAATACAGGGTATAAAGGCACATGTGCCATCTCCCTGAGACGTTTATTAGTACAGATCATTTTATTTTACAGTTTAGCGTTTAGCATTTACCAATGGATTTCTCTGGAGCCCCGAAACTGTGAGCCATATCTCAGTTAATTCTGAAAAGTCAATGTTACTCTCTTTGGTCTGCTAATGTTTCCTTGTAGTATCTGGAACCAAATCAAGGTATCAAGATTCACCGATATTATATATGTGATATGTGAGGAATGATATTTAAACATCGATTCCAGACCAAGTGTTTTGAAATTTTTCTTAAGTTTAGTGTAGTCAGACCTGTGTTTCCACAGCTCATCTGTACCTCGAAAACGCTTTCATGTATCCAGTGTCCACAAGGTAAGTATAAGCGATCTTTCTTTACTCAGAACGTACATATAGTGTCTTTATTTAAAGCTGATGCATTAAAAACTAATGCATTAACACAGGACTACAAACTTCATCCAGCGAGAATTTTGCTGTTCATTTCCATAGTAAGTTCTATGTACAAAATATGTGTAAGATTTCGAGTATGGAATGAATAGTGAGAAACGAGTTTTTGGATTCAGAATAACATTGTTTACTGTCGACAGGAAGAGGGCTTCAAGCTGTAGTGCAAATGTGTGTTTTCCAACGCGGCATGCTTGTTGCATTACATTGGTGATTGGACGTCAGCAAGTAACGATTTCTCAGACCAAGCACAACGCTTAGTCAGCCTATCTGGTGACACATGACGATTTATAAGTGGAAAAAATTAATTTGAAACTCCATTAGTACATTGAAAGTACTGAGATACCGCTTTATGTAATTTTTTTGGATAAATGCTTTTCAAAATGACGCAGAAAATTCATAGCGTTCAGATACTTTCGAATAGTCTGTATAGTACTGTTAAAAACTTTAAATTATGCACTTCACGTAATTTTTGATTGAGTATGGCGGAAAAAAGAGTGTTTGTACTTTTGAGCATTCTGTAAAGTACTTTGTGTGTTTCAGGGGAGGTGGCGGGGTTACGTAATTCTCCTAAAAATTATTGGGTACGTTTGAACATGGTGCCCAAAGAAGCTTGTGGAAATGCTGTATACTTTCAAACCTGGCACGAAAATAAAAAAATCGCACGTGTGTGTGTGTGTGTGTGTGTGTGTGTGTGTGTGTGTGTGTGTGTGTGTGTGTGTTTCAAAGGTAAATATGTTCTCCATCTACATCTATACTTCACAAGGCACCTTATGGTGTGTAGCGGAGGGTACTTTGTGTAGCCGTGGCAATTCCCCTCTTTCCTGTCGCAGTCGCGTATGGTTCGTGGGAAGTACGATTGCTGTCAAGCCTCTGCGTAGCCTCGGATCTCTCTAATTTTTTCTTCATCGCCTTTTAGCTAGATATAGGTAGGAAGAGGCTATATGTTGGTTGACTCTTCTAGGAACGTCCGCTCTTGGAACTTTAAGTGTAGACTATAACGTGGTGTGGAAAGTCTCTGTTGCACCGTCTGCCACTGAGTTGGCTGAGGATTTTCGTGATATTTTAGCTCTTACTAAATGACCCTGTAGCGAAACGTGTTGCTCACCTTTGCATTTTCTCCGTTTTCTTTATCAGTCCT
The DNA here is from genome assembly GCF_021461385.2 of Schistocerca piceifrons. Taxonomy (NCBI): domain Eukaryota; kingdom Metazoa; phylum Arthropoda; class Insecta; order Orthoptera; family Acrididae; genus Schistocerca; species Schistocerca piceifrons. Next base: position 894,717,687 of record NC_060149.1, read on the forward strand.
ATCTGGTACGGATCCTTACTGGCAAGCAGTATTCTACACTCCTGGAAATGGAAAAAAGAACACATTGACACCGGTGTGTCAGACCCACCATACTTGCTCCGGACACTGCGAGAGGGCTGTACAAGCAATGATCACACACACGGCACAGCGGACACCCCAGGAACCGCGGTGTTGGCCGTCGAATGGCGCTAGCTGCGCAGCATTTGTGCACCGCCGCCGTCGGTGTCAGCCAGTTTGCCGTGGCATACGGAGCTCCATCGCAGTCTTTAACACTGGTAGCATGCCGCGACAGCGTGGACGTGAACCGTATGTGCAGTTGACGGACTTTGAGCGAGGGCATATAGTGGGCATGCGGGAGGCCGGGTGGACGTACCGCCGAATTGCTCAACACGTGGGGCGTGAGGTCTCCACAGTACATCGATGTTGTCGCCAGTGGTCGGCGGAAGGTGCACGTGCCCGTCGACCTGGGACCGGCCCGCAGCGACGCACGGATGCACGCCAAGACCGTAGGATCCTACGCAGTGCCGTAGGGGACCACACCGCCACTTCCCAGCAAATTAGGGACACTGTTGCTCCTGGGGTATCGGCGAGGACCATTCGCAACCGTCTCCATTAAGCTGGGCTACGGTCGCGCACACCGTTAGGCCGTCTTCTGCTCACGTCCCAACATCGTGCAGCCCGCCTCCAGTGGTGTCACGACAGGCGTGAATGGAGGGACGAATGGAGACGTGTCGTCTTCAGCGATGAGAGTCGCTTCTGCCTTGGTGCCAATGATGGTCGTATGCGTGTTTGGCGCCGTGCAGGTGAGCGCCACAATCAGGACTGCATACGACCGAGGCACACAGGGCCAACACCCGGCATCATGGTGTGGGGAGCGATCTCCTACACTGGCCGTACACCACTGGTGATCGTCGAGGGGACACTGAATAGTGCACGGTACATCCAAACCGTCATCGAACCCATCATTCTACCATTCCTAGACCGGCAAGGGAACTTGCTGTTCCAACAGGACAATGCACGTCCGCATGTATCCCGTGCCACCCAACGTGCTCTAGAAAGTGTAAGTCAACTACCCTGGCCAGCAAGATCTCCGGATCTGTCCCCCATTGAGCATGTTTGGGACTGGATGAAGCGTCGTCTCACGCGGTCTGCACGTCCAGCACGAACGCTGGTCCAACTGAGGCGCCAGGTGGAAATGGCATGGCAAGCCGTTCCTCAGGACTACCTCCAGCATCTCTACGATCGTCTCCATGGGAGAATAGCAGCCTGCATTGCTGCAAAAGGTGGATATACACTGTACTAGTGTCGACATTGTGCATGCTCTGTTGCCTGTGTCTATGTGCCTGTGGTTCTGTCAGTGTGATCATGTGATGTATCTGACCCCAGGAATGTGTCAATAAAGTTTCCCCTTCCTGGGACAATGATTTCACGGTGTTCTTATTTCAATTTCCAGGAGTGTAGTATTGGTCGAACGAGTGTTTTGTAAGCTACTTCCTTTGTTAATAGACTACATATCCTGAGGATTCTTGTATTCAATCTCAGTCTGGCAGCTGCCTTATCCCGGACTGATTTTATGTGGTCGTTCCACTTCAGATCACTCCGTACAAATACTCCTCGATATTTTATGCACGTAACTGCTTCCAATGATTGTTCTGCAATGCTGTAATCGTACACTGAAGGCCTTTTTCTGTCTGTGTGTCAGCAATACATTATATTTGTCTAAGTTGAGGGTCAATTGCCAACCCCTTGCACCAAGCGTCGACCCTCTGCACGTCTTCCTGCATTTCGCTACAATTTTCTAACGTCGCGACTTCCCTGTATACAACAAGATCATCCGTGAAAAGCATCATGGAACTTCCGACGTCATCTACTATGTCGTTTACATATATCGTGAAAAGTCCAAAGTTACCTTTAAGTCAGAAGACTTCTCTCAGTTCGCAATGATACGATGTGTTCTGTTTGCTAGAATCTCTTCAGTCGATTCACACAGTTGGTCTGATATTTCATACGCTTGTGTCTTGTTCATTAGGCGCCCGTGCAGAACCGTATCTAATGTCTTTCGGAAATCAAGAAACATGGTATCCACCTGGGCGTCTGTATGTACTGCTTTCTGCGTTTAGTGGACTAACAGACCGAGCTGGGTTTCACACGAGCGTTGTTTTCAGATCCCATGTTCGTTAGTGTCTTGCAGTCGGCAGGAAAGAACTAACAATCAAGTTTGAACACATTTTATTTAACTAAAACGCCTTCTTGGCGTGCGCTAATTCCCAAACTCAAAAACAACAAGAAAACAATAATTCTTGTGGTGGAAAAAGCGAGATAAGAATTACAAGACAATGGAAAGAAATAATAACAACCAAAATGCTACACTACGATATTCCAAAGTGGCGTTATGCCCAACAAGATACAAATTTCTACAAAAGACTATGGCGAGCGTCTACTGGGCTAGAGCCGGCATAGGTATTGGCCTGGGCTGTCCTAGCTGTACATATACACTTCGGGTCTGCCTTACAACACAGATTCTGTGGAGTGCTACACTTAGTCACATTAGTTCCAATTGGTGGATCTCTGTCACATGGATTCTGACGAGGTAGTGCCGTGATTATGCGGAAGGTCTGTTGATGTTTACATTCACTGGCGATATTTTGATATGAGCTCTTGAAGGGAGGTCGGCAGCCCGCCTTGCTTGTTTGTTGTGCGGGGGCTCTCTAACTGATAAGGGGCCGCTACGACATTTCTCCTCCACAAAAAGAATGCACAGCACCACAAACGTCCGTAGGAGTGGGGGCGTCCTGGTCGAGGTCCATAGGTTCATGTCCACCAGGGGCTGGAGGCGGCGACACAGTAAAATCAGCTAAAACCCTAAAACGCAGTGGCTGAGGCAGAGGCGGAAGCGGACGTTCCACCACAGGGCAGCTGTCGACAGGCACTGGCAGCTCCCTCGGGGTGTCATGGTCCACCAGACAGGAGCGGAGCTGGTTGAGGTGTTGGCGGGCGGCGGAACCATTGGCCCACCGGAGAGATGCCATCTCCCAGCCGCAGAGCTTGGTAATGACGGCATGCAGCCAGCACGCCCGTAGATGAGAGATGATCTGCACCCCGACCTCCTGCCCGACACAGAAGGAGTGCGCCAGAGTGCGTGTGGAAGGGTGAGAAGTCTCGGGACCAAGGACAGATAAGGGAGAGCGGAATGTTCGTTGCGAAGTATCTGCGCTGGACTTTTACCAGCATGCGGGGTGGCCTGGTATGTAGCCAAAAAGAAGAAACACAGGCTCCTCCAGCAGGTGATGGATCAGCAGCTTATCGAGTTGTGTCTTGATCATCCACACAAAACGTTCTGCCTGGCCGTTTGACGCAGGGTGAAATGGGGTGGTGTGAATGAGGGAAATCCCATTGGCAGCACAGAATTGCTTAAAGTCGGTCGAAGTAAACTGTGGACAGTCATCCGGAACCATCGTTTTGGGGAGTCCCTCGACAGCAAAGAGGCGTAAGATAGTCTCAGCAGAAGTGGTGTTCATCATGCGGAATATGTAAGGGTATCCCAACCCAGAGTCGATCAGGATGAGCTACTGGGGTCCATGAAATCGTCCTGTGAAATCAAAGTGGAGACGTTCCCACAGAGCAGCTGCATCTGTTTCAAAAATGGTTCAAATGGCTCTGAGCACTATGGGACATAACTTCTGAGGTCATCAGTCCCCTAGAACTTAGAACTACTTAAACCTAACTAACCTAAAGACATCACACACATCCATGCCCGAAGCAGGATTCGAACCTGCGACCGTAGCGGTCGCGCGGTTCCAGATTGCAGCGCCTAGAACCGTTCGGCCACTCCAGCTGGCGCTGCATCTGGCCATGAAAAATACTGGCATGGGAGTTCTACCTGACGTGTTTGGCACGTGGTGCAGACCGACACGAGGGAGGCAATGTTTTTATCCGATCTGCGCCAATGAAGGAGTCAGAAGCCAGCTGTTTGGTGAGGGCGATTCCCAATGGCCTATGTGAAGGAGGTCGAGGACATGGCAGTGCAAGGTATGCGGTATGATCACCTGGGGATGTTCGAATCACTATACAAAAGGATGACGCCACTGCGGAAAAAGAGACTGTGCTGATGAGCCCGTCGGACGCTACGACGGCTGTTCGGCCAACCCACAGTGATTTGGCGGCGTAGAGCTTGTAGTGTCTGATCATGAGCAGTGGCCCGCTGGGCGGCATCGGCATCCAACGGAAGGGCGTCCAGAACTGCGTTCAGTTCCACATTGACACAAACGAAGGGGAAGGTGTCAAACTTCCGGTCTGCTCCGGCAGGCAGCCGGGAAAGGAAATCAGCATTTGCGTGCCTTTCATAGGTGCGATAGGCAATATCAAACTCGAACGACGCCAGGAAGAATGCTCAACGTTGGTGGCGGCGCACTGTCCGGGTGAGCACTGCGGCACCCAGGGGAAACAAAGAAACGAAGGGTTTGTGGTCGGTCTGCAGAGTGAAATGACGACCATACACGAAATCGTACTATTTTGTCTGGGTGAAAACCAGCGCCAAAGCTTTCTTTTCAATTTTACTGTATTTGGTTTGAGCATCGGTCAATTTTTGTGGATGCGAAGGCCACTGGCCTCTCAACGTCGTTTACCATTTGCGAGAGGACCGCACCCAGGCCATAGTCCGATGCATGGCGGCGACGATGAGGGCAGCGAGGGGTCGTAAGCGGCCAGACAAGGAGACCGGAAGAGAGCCGACTTGACACTTGTGAAAGCCTGCTCACACGCCGTGTCCCAAACACAGCGCACACTCTTGCGCAATATCCCGGTCACGGGCGCCGAAGTCTCGGCGGCGGAGGGTATAGAACGCCGACAATAGTCAATTTGACCTAAGACGGACTGCAATTGTTTCACTTCCGTGGGAGAAGGCAGGTTTTGAATCACTTCGACGTACTCCTTAAACCTGTGTAGGCCACGGGCATCAATCGTGAACCAAAAATAACTGACCTCGTGCGCAAAAAAGTCACACTTTTCTTTTCGGCAACGCAGTTAAGCCTCGGAAAAAAAACCTGAAACAGCGTATCCAGCTTGTCCGCGAGGTCCACCGACGGTGACATCGTCCAGATAATTTGCCGCACCGGGCACCTGACTTGTGAGGTGTTCCAAATAAATTTGGAAAATGGCAGGGGCGCTGGCAACGCCAAACGGGAAGCGGCTGTACCGGAAAAGGCCACGTGGGGTATTGATGACTAGGATCCGCTGCAATTCCTCGTCCAAAGGCAGCTGAAAATAAGCATCGCGTAAATCAATTTTGGCGAAAACGGTTGCGCCCGCAACAGGTGTATGTCATCCACCGTTGGGACAGAATATGCATCGATGGCGGACTGAGAATTTACCGTGACCTTAAAATCGCCACAGATGCGTAAAGCACCGTTCAGCTTCTTGACTAACACGAAAGGCGTCGCCCAGCGACTGTGCGCAATGGGAGAATTGATGCTTTCGTCTTGTAAGTGGCGAAATTCCACCTGGAGCCTGTCTCTAAGAGAAAAAGGGACCGGTCAGGCCTCAAAAAACGAAGGATATCAGAGGGAAGGAGCTGAACATGTGCGATGAAAACCATTCACCCCTGGTATGGAGGATGAGAAAAACGTTTTGTATTTGCTGAGCAACGGGTCGAGGAGGATTCCCCCCAATGGAAATACTTTGAACAATTCCGACACCGTAACCCACTACTCACAAACCCACGACGGAGTGCAGACTTCTCACTGATGGTAAAATTTTACATTTACTGAAAAAAATATACGTCTACGTTACGAAAGTTCAGTTACGCCAGTAGAACTATTTATGGTAACAATAGCGTCTCGATATTTTCTGTTTACTAAGAAAGCAACTACTTGTATTAATAGTAGTACACCACAGCTAATACCAATACCAACAAAACTTCACAAAATTATTTGCTTAGCAACGGGTTGAGGACTCCCCCCAATGAAAATACTTTGAACAATTCCCACACCGTGACCCACTACTCTCAAACCTACGACGGAGTGCACACTTCTCACTCATGGTAAAATTTTACAGTTACTGAAAAAAACTATACGTCTACGTTACGAAAGTTCAGTTTCATCAGTAGTACTATTTATAGTAACAATAGCGTCTCGAAATTCTCTGTCTACTAAGAAAGCAACTAGTTGTATTAATACTAGTACACCAATACCAACAAAACTTCACAAAATTATTAGCTAAAACCAAAAATTAAGGAGGCCACTGGAACACTCAACGAAGTTAAAACACTGTATGAAAGTTTTACTGAAATATTCGCTAGAATATTGAGCTCCGAAAGTACCGTTTTTTAAAAGGCCACGCCTGTGCCTACGATGCTGTAGCTCGGGTATATAAACACATCTGCCCTCGCTTATTGATCGCGCCAGTGTTCCTTGCCTCAATGTGGTAATTCGATAATTATTCTGGCTCCTCGAGCTCCGGTCGTTCAGTCTATGTTTAACTTTGCAGTGGCGCTACTGCGGTGAAGTTACGAAGTGTTACCACACGTGGCACTACAACTGCTCGTCGCTCAGAGGTTATGTGGGAATGCTTGCTTCAAGTCCCGAATCCACCATGTCGGCGGTACGTCTTGTTGACGTTCGGATTGTCACACTAGCCTCTGTTCTCACCTCTCCTGGTAAAACATTTTAAAAATTTAAATATATACAATAAAATTATTGTGCTGCGCAACAGTACAATTTATTGTGAAAGATACATATCATTGTTCTCCCTTTGCCAAGGAGTCCTACTAATGACGATTTCATTCTACATTCAGTATTCGAACCAACTTTGTCGATATTTAATATCACAGGTCACGGAAGGTGTCTGAGAAGTCTCATTCTCTATGTTTCTATTTTCTTAACAACTTGTCGTTTGCAAATAGCTTACAATCAATACCCAAGACTGCACCAAAGATCAACGACGGAAAGAAGGAAGGAAGATCGGGCGGAGCTTAATGTAGCGCAAACTCGGTTCTGAAAATTATAAGCGAAGTAGATTTGCCGGAGTTGTGTTTAAGAGACTGTTTGCGTGACTTGATTTACGGAAACTGTGGAAATGCCAAGCTAGAATATATGATCGAAGATTGTAACTCCGTTCATGTCACGTGGAATTACAATGTCTTAGGCACTAAGCCACCTCGCTCAGTCTTTAAATGCATGTAATTCACACGTAAGGCGCAATACTTAGCCTCTGGTACAAGTTCTTAAATAATTGTGTACCACGACCTGCTTCTCTTACGATACACTGCTTCTCATCTTTCTGCTGCTACAAACCCAGACATACAACGCCAAATTGAATCCATAGTCATCTGTCCACTTCGCAGGACAATAATTTCACGCGTTGGGCGGCACTGTCGCTGTTCTGACTTCCGAACAATTAAACGACGACCGGAAGTTCTTTGTCGAAGGAATCAAGCAAAAATTTTAGGAGCAAAAATTGTGAAACACCGTGATAATATTTAATGTTACAAAATTCCTTTCTCATGCCCCAGCCGCATGAAAATCACGAATCTCATTTCCAGCAGCAAGTAAAGTGACTCAGTTGTAAAAGTATAGAACCGCATTTATGAGGAGAAGGGTTCAAATCTCAAGATTCAGATTTTTTGTGGTTTAACCGTGGCGTGAAAGTCAATCCCGCAGTTAACTCTTTGGGAGATCCTATCACTTATGACACATGTTGGACCCAGAAGCCTTTTTCAGTTTTCTATTTGCTGTAACCACATCATTTCATTAAACGAGGTGAGAGTAGAAAACAAGGGAACCAGGGATATAAAAAGCTAAAACATCATATTCGAACCCGAATAAAACATCAGCGATACTATTCAGTAGCAAAGATGGTTTCTGCACATTTCTTTCGTGAAATTTTGGAAGCCCTGACACCACATAAAGCAGACAAAGGAATTAAGTGGTGGAGGCTACTTCTGGTGTCACTATCTTTTCCCCCTTCCCCGTTTTACTCACGAATGGCGCGTAGTAGAGTGATTTTCGGTAAGCCTCCATACTACGAGAGCTGTTCAATAAAGAATGATCATAATTTTTTATGGTCATGATTTCTCACGCTAAAATTTAATCTTATCATATTCTGTTAGCTTATTGCGCAACAAACACGCCGTAGTAGTGTCATTGTTGGGACTCCTGGTTCCCGCCTGTGAAAGGCAGGCAAGGTCAGACATGTTCAGTATCGCCTACCGCTGCAATGGAGGTAACACGCGAGGAACAATATGCGGCTTTGAAATTCTGCTTTCGTCTCAACAAATTTTCAGCTGAGGCCTATACAATGTTACAAGGGGCCTATGGAGAGGCTGTTCTTCCCCACAGCACAGCGCGAAGGTGGTTTAAAATGTTTAAAGGAGGGGAGACAATCAATTTGAAAGGAAGATGGACATGGTGCGCCAGTTACTGCTCTTGCGAAAGAAAACATCAACACTGCTGCTGTCATTGTGAGAGAGGACCACTTTCTGAAATACTGAACATTTCATTGGATGCCACCCACACGTTGGTGACAGAAAAATTACACATGACACGTGTTTGTGCGCGATAGGTTCCAGGACTGTTGATTCCCGAACAAAAGGACAATAACATGCAGGCCTGCATGCAATTAAAGTTAATGTTAGAGGAAGATCCGGAGTTTCTTTCAAATGTTATCAGTTCTGATGAAACTTGGCTACATCATTTTGATCCTGAGAGCACACAGCAAAGCTCAGTGGGGAGATCTCCTTCATCACCAAAAAAGCAAAAGTGGTTGCTTCTACTGGGAAAGCTATGCTCATCTCATTCTTTGATGTTCATGGAATGGATTATCAGCATGCTGTTCCTGCCCACGATTCAGGAACTGGACAATACTAAAGGGGTGTCCTGAAAACATTGCAAGTCCATATCGTGCAAGCAAAAGACCACATTTCCGTGAAGCAGACTGGATTGTGTACCACGATAATGCGGGGCCGCATATTGCCAATGTTGCTGCTGAATATCTTGCAAGCCGGCCGGTATGAGCGACCGGTTCTAGGCGCTTCAGTCTGGAACCGCGCGACCGCAACGTTCGCAGGTTCGAATCCTGCCTCGGGCATGGATGTGTGTGATGTCCTTAGGTTAGTTAGGTTTAAGTAGTTCTAAGTTCAAGGGGACTGATGACCTAAGAAGTTAAGTCCCATAGTGCTCAGAGCCATTTGAACCATTTGAATATCTTGTAAAAATCAACGCGAAGCGCATCCCTCACCCTCCCTATAGTCCGGATTTCGCCCTATGTGACTTTTTTCTATTCCCTAACATGAAGAAACGCCTTCGTAGGGGGCATTGTCAATCATCAGAAGCACTGGTAAAGGCTGCGGAGGTGATTTTGGAGGACCACTCAAAAAATGGTTTCCACCACGTATTTGAAGACTGACAGAAACGCTGGGACAAGTGCATCATATTCATGGGAGACTACTTTGAGAAGAACCATCAAAATTATGAGGACGAGTTAATGTATGTTGTCAAAAAAAATTATGATCATTCTTTATTGAACACCACTCGTATATATAATTTCTCTGGTTCGCTGTGGTCTTTTCGTGAGATGTAGCGGAGAAAGTAATATGGTTCCTGGTTCTTCCCGGACATACTGTCTCGGACCTATTGTAAACCTTCCCGATTCCAAAATTATATTTGTTTTAGATATATGATTCTGTTAATCTCAGAGCATATCTTACCTTTAGAAATAAATTTTACACGGACACAAAAATTGTTATATCTGAAATTATTTATGGGTATGTAATCACTGATTTTAAGGCTGGTTAATTTTATGTCTAAATGGTACATATATTTGATTAGTAAGTACAGATTACTTTTTATATAATAAATATGAACGATCTCATATTACATCGATCCTATGTTTTAATCCAGGGTATCCAGTGAGTTATTCACGAATACACTTTTCTTCATTTACATGTAACGTGAGGTTGACGATGAAATTTGGGATTCTTAAACTGAAAAGAAAAAAAAATCAAACTGACTTGGATGGCAACAAAATCAACCAGTGAAAAGTACCACATTAATAACCTTGGAAGTGGAGAAACAGAAAGTAAACTTTAAAAAAACAGTTGATCGATGCCATGTATAACTCATTGTTTGCTTGAAAAACTTTGCATCTCACCATTTTAATCAATCTGTTGATTATTTTCATGCTTTCAGTTATTTACTGTTAACTTGCATAAGTAAAACTGTGAACAATTAATTTTGATAGCTACGTTCTGGATTCTTTCGGTAAAGCTTAACACCCAGGGCCAACGTTCGACTAAATAGATATGAGAAACCTGCGAATATTACCCTCAAATTCGTCGGTGGAGTGGACTTTAACTACCCTAAGATTAAATTAAATCGACCCTCGTCTCACAACTTTAAACATTATTGTGTAGTCATGTCAACTGGACTGCTGGATCCGTATCTCTATGACCACATTTTGCTGTATATTGTACCCCCTTAACGCTTGAGAAGGTTTCGATTCTTGGAGAGAACATATTCTCGATCTTGAATTTCCACGCATTTTTCCTGCCCCTTGACTAATGCATTTAAATCCACAGATGTATTCATGCACACACCTACAGTATAGCATGGACGTGTTATTCAGATCTACGAAAATAGCTCTGCTGAGTAAATCTGAAGGTAGTCTCAGGAATTTGTCACTGGTATTCTTTGTCCACATACAAATGGTGAACAATTGTTGTGATTAAGTTTTACAGTAGGGGGAGCGGGTGTTTTGTCGGAATAGGCGTCGTAATCCACGTGCCTGGATGGTAGACCAGTTGTGTTCTGTAGTTTGATAAGGGTTGTACAAGGGAGCGAAGGAGAAACGATTATAACTCCATTTTTATTCTGTTCTCGATTGCAGAATAACAGCGAAACTACCTTCGTGCCAAGTCAACCAGACAAACCTGAGTTATTCAGAATTACTCCGTTATGATGTTATAAAACTTTCAGGGATGTTGGAGAAAGGTACTTTTGATCAAGGTAAAACTTTTGGTTTGACGCCCTTCCATCTGTTTATTGTGTAAACGAGCGAAATAATAATAAAACGGTGAGCAAGCGTTATGTTCACTTGTTGCCGAGTTACTACTGTGTCGTATTCTAGTTACACCATCAACAACGTCACTGTATAGAGGTATATTGAACCCACTATGCTCTCCTCTTCATTAAAGTGAATTGTCCAAAACAGGAATCATTACTTAACCGAACTGGTGTCCTCCTCGTGACTGGTCTCATAGCAATTCACGTAGAAAAACTAAGCTTTAGTCACTTAAAAATGTAGTCAGTAAGACATATTAACTTTGAAAGCGTTTGAAGTTGGTACTGTGCCCAAAGTAAACATTTTCTTGCATTAAATCGTAAAATCAATAGTCTGCTTATGAAAAACTAAACCGAAGATCTTGTCGGGAAAAAGAATTTCGAAGTGTTTACGTAGTGGCGACTCCATTCTCAGTTTCTACAGTAGCGTAACCGGTTATTGCCGTTGCTATACGAAAATGGGATACGGTGATCTCCATACAACTACATCTATTCCTGAACGTATATTTTCATTATATCAAGAGCAACCCTTGATATGAGACACGATGTCTTTTCTTCAGAGTTGCCATTCGTGATTTTTTAGGGTTTATATTGCACTCTCGCTGATTAAACAAATCTATGACTGATCACACGGCAGTCCTTCGAATTTTCACTATATATTCCTTTAGTTCAGCTTGGTGAGGACCCAGAATAAGAAAATACCAAGAATCGCTTGGACAAAAGTTTCATAAACGACAACCTGGGTGGTTTAGCTGTCTGTCATTTGCCTTCCACCTGAAACCAGTAAGTATTCCTAGATATATTACGGTTATGAATGATTTCAGTAATTGCTCGCCAGTGGTGTAGTCAAACAATGTTCGGTGTCTCCGCGTATTTTTGGCATTATTTGGAAGACAGAAAAAGGAGAGGCAGTTTTCTTTCTTGCAAGTTGTTTTTGTAATATGTGCGTACACAAAAGCGTGAACAACGACTCTTACTACAGCGGTTGGTCTTCATGCTGCCTTGGTTACACTTGTGGAGCATCGTGGCGTTCCTTGCACGCCGCCAGTGTTCATATTTTAAATCGTGGCAGTGCTGCAAGGTTCCGCTTTTCTACAGATCTGAATACGCTGCCTCCTCGGAAAAAAAGTGTCGCATCTTGGGAGTGCATCTCCTCTTCAGAGCCAAAGAAAAGCACAGACGCGCGTTCTGTTGTATTTTTATACTCCACCGACCGGTAACGCCGGGTGCTATGTCTTGACACTGTCTTCCAGTATAGTTTCGAAAATCAATATTCATGCGCATTCTGACACGTCATAATATAAAATGTTTTTCGTGTAACGATACCGGAGTTTATAAGCAGGTTTTTTTTTTTCACGTAACTCACACTGACCACAGAAGCATAAGCTACTATGTTCCTGTAGTTCACACTCGCTTTCATGAATTCTGTATTCAGTTTCCTTACGTAATTAAACCTGCACTGAAGCTGATACATTTAATAGAGAAATTATGAATGTCTGTGAAACATTATCAGAAGTGGTACTAGCAGCGTGTAAAGTAATGAAGTTTGTTTATGGGGCATGGAATGCTAAATAAGTTGTGATAGTGAATTAAATAGCTTTAAAACTGCGATAAATGTGTTATAGTCTGAGGTGACAAAAGTCATAGGATATTTCCTAAAATCGTGTCGGACCTCCTTTTTCCCGGCGTAGTGCAGCAACTCACGTGGCATGGACTCAAGTCTTTGGAAATACCCTGCAGAAGTACTGGGCCACCCTGCCTCTATAACCGTGTAGAATAGCGAACGTGTTCCCACTTCAGGATTTTGTGCACCAACCGACCTATTGACTATGTATCGTAAATGTTCGACAATATTCATGTTGGGGACCTGCGTGGGCAAATTATTCGGTGGAATTGTCCAGAATATTCCTTTGGCCAATCGTGAATAACTGTGGCCCCGTGACATGGTGCATCGATGTTTGGGAACATGAAGTCCATTAATGACGGCAAATAGTCACTTCAAAAAAGTTGCCGAATATAAGTATTTCCAATCAATAATCGGTTCAACTAACCCAGAGGACCCAGTTTATTCCGTATAAACACAACTCATACCATTATGGAGTCATCACCAACTTGCACAGTGTCTTGTTGAGTGCTCGGGTTCATGGCTTTGTGGAGTGTGCCCGCACACTCGAATCCTATCATCAGCTCTTACCTACTGAAATCAAGTCTCATCTGTCCAGGTCATAGTTTTCCAGTCGTCTAGGGTCCAACCGATATGGTCACGAGAACAAGAAAGATGCTGCTGGCGATGTCGTGCTGTTAACAAAGGCACTCGCGTCGCTCGTCTGCTGCTATAGCCCATTGAAGCCAAATTTCACCACACTGTCCTATCGGATAAGTCCGGCGTACGTCCCACATTGATTTCTGCGGTTATTTTACGTAGTGTTGCTTCTCTGTTAGCGCTGACAACTCTATGCAAACACCGCTGCTCTCGGTCGTTAAGTGAAAGCCATCGGCTACTGCGTTGTCCTTGGCGAGAGTTAATGCCTGAAATTTGGTATTCTGGTATTCTCGGCACACTCTTAACGTTGTGGATCTCGGAATATTGAATTCCCTAACGAATTCCGAAATGGAATGTTTCTTGTATCTAGTTCTAACTACCGTTTCACATTCAAAGTTTCTTAATTCCCGTTGTGCGGCCATGAGCACGCCGGAAACCTTTTCACATCTATCACCTGAGTACAAGTGACAGATCCACCATGCACTGCCCTTTTTTATCCTGTGTTCGCGATACTGCCAACGGACTTGCCTCAGTGGTAACACCGGTTCCCGTCAGATCACCGAAATTAAGCGCTGTCAGGCTGGGCTTGCACTTGGATGGGTGACCATCGGGTCTGCCGAGCGCTGTTGGCAAGCGGGGTGCACTCAGCGTTCGTGAGGCAAACTCAGGAGCTACTTGATTGAGGAGTAGCGAGTCCAGTCTCGGAAGGTGACATACGGCGGGGAGAGCGGTGTGCTGATCACATGCATCCAGTGACGCATATGGGCTGAGGATGACACGGCGGTCGGCCGGTGCCGTTGGGCCTTCATGGCCTGTTCGAGAGGAGTTTAGTTCGCGATACTACTAGCATCTGTATAAGTGCATATCGCAATCCCACGATTTTTGTCACGTCAGTGAACTGGGTGGTTATAATTAAACTTCTGCTACTTGAAAACGCCCCCATGGAAAACGAGTGATCGTCGGATATTGGAACTTTGTGGAAACATTTGTAAGAGAACATTTGGAAGAGAAATAACGAATAAACCACTAAAAGAAACGAATTTTGATTTCATCTTGGGAGGGTAACATTTGTTTATAGAGCGCCGGCCGGTGTGGCCAAGCGGTTCTAGGCGCTTCAGTCTGGAACCGCGCGACCGCTATGGTCGCAGGTTCCAATCCTGCTTCGGGCATGGATGTGTGTGATGTCTTTAGTGTTGTGACTTGGCAAGACAGCCAAGCCACTATGAGATAGCCGAAAGGCACGCTTTTAAGCTCGCGCAGGCTGGCGTGAGGTCTGGAACAGTTAAAGGAGTTGAGTCTAGTAAAAAAAGTACGTAGCTTCTGGAATACTTAACTTCAATCCATAATTGGTGAACATCGCTCTTGTTGATATATGAATTACAAGATCAATAGCAACTGATAATGGCGCCTTGCTAGGTCGTAGCAAATGACGTAGCTGAAGGCTATGCTAACTATCGTCTCGGCAAAAGAGAGAGTAATTTGTCAGTGAACCATCGCTAGCAAAGTCGGCTGTACAACTGGGGCGAGTGCTAGGAAGTCTCTCTAGACCTGCCGTGTGGCGGCGCTCGGTCTGCAATTACTGACAGTGGCGACACGCGGGTCCGACGTATACTACCGGACCGCGGCCGATTTAAAGGCTACCACCTAGCAAGTGTGGTGTCTGGCGGTGACACCACATTTAGGTTAGTTAGGTTTAAGTGGTTCTAAATTCTAGGGGACTGATGACCTCAGATGTTAAGTCCCATAGTGCTCAGAGCCATTTGAACCATTTGTACCATGTTTACATTCCAGGTTACAACCGTTGCTCAGTGTGAAAACCATTTACTTCCATGACGGCCTGGAACCACACTAGTGATTGCTCTGCTGCTGCCAGAAACATCTCAACTGGGATGTTGGTTATCTCGCTCGCTATGCTCATCTTCAACCTCCAGCGTTTGTTAGGGTACCATTGATAAATCCTGTCTTTCAGGTAACGCCACAGCCAGAAATCACATAGGTTCAAACCTGGTGATCTTGGTTGCCACGCAGTTGGGAACGACATGACAATGATTTGGTTTTCTCCAAACGTCTTACGAAGTTACCGAGTATCCTCACAAGCAGTTTGAGGTGGAGCTCCATCGTGAATCAGAACCGTTGAGTCCAAAGCACCTCTCTCCCGTAGAACAGCGATCACATGTTAGAGAAGCAGAAGTAACGTGTGCCGTTTACGCTGCATGTCCTCTGTCCCCTTGGTGTCCGAGCTATGTACCAGCACCGTCGCCTATCGGTAGTTCATGACATTAACACTACTAACAACACAAATCCTGCTGCGCACAATCTGAACAACATTCCTATAACGTTGGGTGCCCATACTAGAAATAGTTTTCCATCTACACTGAATCAGGTAGCGAAGTTTTAATTATAACCACCCTGCATGTTGTTTGTTGAATGATAGTGATAAGAGAGACAGAGAGGGTGAGGGAGACAGAAAGTGTGTTTGTGTGCGTGCAGCTTCTGAAACAATATGGCCACGCAGTTAGGTACTTCTGCGACCCCATGCCGAACTGCACTCGTCATATAGATGATCCAGATGTCAGTAAATATTCAGCGCTGTTTTATCTCACCGTGCTCTTAGCAATAGGTCTCCACAGAAAGGAACGTCACAACTTAACGCCCCGTCGACCACGAGGTCGCTGCAGACTGAACACAAGTTCAGGCTGGACAATTATGAGGAACGGAATCCTACGTGTCTTTTTAATATGAACCACACATACATAATCTCTACTAATTAAGACAAAATGTTTTATAACACTGTGATCTCAGTTCTGATCCTCTGAAACCAGAGTCCTGTGCTTGACCCACCGCAATATATCTGTCGGCAACGAATGTCAGTGACATAAAATCATAAGACTGCTGTATAGCAACAACTCTTCAGTAGTTAGAACTACATGCAAGAGCGGAAGTCGCATCAGGATCTCTGTCTTTGGCATGCAATGTGCAATCAATTTTTCTATCTGAGAAAGCAAACGCCTCGTGGCTCGAAGTTTCGGCTTACCGCCGTTTCCTCTTTATACATTTCAAAGCCGATGTTTCTTGTTTATACATCTTTTGTTTTCAGCGAAAGACATACTTAGCCGTGATTTACAAAAATCAAAATCAATAACACAATCACATTTTTATTATCAGTGTCATTGATCTGAGTGATATTTCGTTCTAGGCTCTTCCTATCAGATATCTTGACTATACAAAAAAATCGTATAACCAGGAAAGATTTATGCAACATAAATGAAAGTTGCGAGTCTTGTTTTCACATTTGAAGAATTATGTCTATTAAAATTTGGCGCCAGTCGCATAAGAGTGGCACTAGTAGCAGCACGATGAGTATGCAAATCACGTTTGCTTTAAACACACGCTGTAGCGATCGTGAGCGTTAGTTACCTTTGATACTGGACGTGGTGAGTTGATGTTAATCAAGAGTGTCATTATGGCGACATAGCCACAATCATCAACAACTCACTGAGACTGAACGAGGTCGTGTAACAGGGCTACGAGAAGCTGTATGTTCCTTCTGCAATACTGCAGAAAGACTTGGCAGGAAGGTAGCCATTGTACATGGCTGCTGGCAGCGGTGATCACGAGAATGTACGGTCACACGAAGACCGGGCTGCAGACAGCCAACTGTCATTCCCGAGAGGGAAGACCGTGGTGTTCTGTGTATGGCTCTGGCGCATCGTACTGCATATGCAGCAGTAACTAGAGCAGCAGTTGGCACCACAGTGACACAACGACCTGTTACAAATCGGTTACTTCAAGGACAGCTCCGAGCCTGACACACGGTAGCGTGCGTTCCACTGACCGCAAACTGCCACCATTTGCGACTTCAGTGGTGTCAAGCGAGAGCTCATTGGAGGGCAGGATGGAGGTCTGTTGTGTTTCCTGATGAAACTTGTTCTGCCTCTGTACCAGTTATGGTCGAGTGTCGGTTAGTAGGAGGCCAGCTGAGGGCCTACAACCAACCTGTCTACGTGTTAGACACACAGGACCTACAGCTGGAGTTATGGCCACGAGCGTGATTTCGTATGACAGCAGGGCCACTCTCATGGTTATCCCACGCACCCCAACTACAAATTTGTGCGTCATTCTTGTCATTCGACCTGCTGTGCTGCTATCAATGAACAGCTCTCCAGGGGGTGTTTTCCAATACGATAACGCTCACCGACATACCGCTGTTGTAACCCAACATGCTCTACAGAGAGTCCATCTTGACTTGGCCATCTCGATCAACAGATATGTCTCCAGTCAAGCACATATGGACCATCATCGGACGACAACATCAGCTTCATCCACAACCAGCATTAACCGTCCCTGTATTGATCGACGAAGTGCAACAGGCATGGAACGCCATCCCGCAAACTAACATCTGGCACCAGTACAGCACAATGCATTCACTTTTGCATGCTTGCATTCAATATTCTAGCGGTTGCACCAGTTGCTAATGCGTCATCGTTTCACTTTTGCAGTGGGTTCTTTCTCGCTTACATTAACATATGATCTTGTAATATTAATCACTTATATACACTCATCAGCCGGAACGTTATGACCACCTACCTAATAGCGGTATTTCCACCTTTGGCACGGATAATAAAGGCGACGCGACGTAGCATGGAAGCAATGATACCTTGGTAGGTCGCTGGAGGGAGTTGGCACCACATTTGCACAAACAAGTCACCTCATTTCCGTAAATTTCGGGGAAGGGGGTGATGAGCTCTGACGCCACGTTCAGTCACATCCCAGATGTGTTGGATCGGGTTCAGATCTGGCGAGTTGGGGGGGGGGGAGGGGGGAGGAGGGCCAACACGTCAACTGGAACTCGCCACTGTGTTCCTAGAACCACTCGATCACACTTCTGGCCTTGAACATTGTGGATTATCTTGTTGAAAAATGCCCCTGCCGTCTGGAAACATGATCGTCATGAAGGGGTGTTCGTGGTATGCAACCAGTGTACGATACTCCTTGAGCGTCATGGTGCCTTGTGCGACCTTCACTGGCCCCATAGGTGCCCACGTGAATGTTCCCCAAAACATAATGGAGTCGCCGCCAGCTTGTCTCCGTCCCACAGTACAGGTGTCAACGAGCTGTTCCCTTGGAAGACGACAGATTTACCCCCCACTGGCATGATGAAGATTCATAAGACCATTCAATGCTCTGCACTCCTCCAACGTCCAGTGCCGATGATCGCATGCCCATCATAGTCGTAGCTGCCGATGTCATGGTGTTAACATTGGCACATGCGTGGGTCGTCGGCTGCGGAGGCCCATCCTTAGGAGTGGTCAGTGCATTGTGTGTTCAGACACACTTGCACTCTGCCCAGCATTAAAGTGGTATGTTACTTCCACCACAGTTCGCTTCCTGTCCTGTTTTGCCAGTCGGCCCAACCTATGGCGTCCGACATCTGTAAGGTGAGGTGTACGCCCAACCTCACGACGTCTAGACGAGGTTTCACCTTGGTTTCGTCATTTGTTGAAGACAATCACCACAGCACTCCTCGAACACCCGAAAGTCGTGTAGTTTCCGAAATGCTCGTACCGAGCCTCCGGGCCATCACAAGCTGCCCTCGGTCGAACTCAGATAAATCGCGCTCCTTCCCCATTCTACACATGAACAGCACGCACACTTTTACTACATGCACCTTGACTAGGTATCATTCCTCACCAGATGACGCTGCTACCGCCTGGACGAGTTTATATCTATAGTAGGTCGGTGGTCATAACGTTCTGGCTGATCAGTGTATGTTACCTAAACAAATGTATTCCAAAAATTTCGTTATTCTACATTGATTATATCTTGGTGTTGCGGTTTTTTTCCTTCTTTATTGTATTTTACGACACGTTGTTAAAGATAATTAGAATAAGTTTTGTCTGACTCTAAGCTCGAGAGGCGCTAACTTTGGGATTCCATTACTAGGATAAATTTGATCTGTTGGTAATTTAATCAATTTTCTAAACTTAATCAATAAAAACCATAGTTTATAAACTTGTGACTTTTCCATGATTGAGATTAATTACAATGAAAAGGGTGCCGCCAAAGCCACAAAGTTGAATATTAAAGGCTATCCATTTCAGAGGATTAGTCCTCCATTTTCAGACGTTTAACGTGAAAGATTACAGCGACATGGCAAAGAACTAGCTACTGGCCTACAGTTTTACATAGGTCGTTGCATCTCAACAAACCGTCCTTCAGGAAAGTAAGATCCAAGCATTCCAGTTTACAGTTAAGTCAAGTATCTATCTCTCAGTCAGCGGACTGGCTGAACATTCTCACCGTAAAGTGATCAAACTGGAATGTTGGGATCTCGTTTTCCTGAAGGCGCTCTGTTACGTTGTTACTGCCCAAGAAAAATTGAAGAATGGAAGCTTATCCCTTGTCCACGAAAAATGTCTGAATATGGTATGTTAATGCTTCGAAACTGATAACATTTAGTAAATAAATCTGCTACAAAGGTGGAATTTTATTTACTGAAAGCCGTTAGTTAACTTTAGTGAAATGCAGTTTAATTTCAGTGTCATGTATAAGGGCCGCTAAAATAATTTCAGTTTGACGGAGTTGCTGCAGAGTATATGCAACGTCGTGCGACTCCGATGCGGGTACATAAGCATCGACATGTAGACAAGAGATTAGTGTGGTATTCGTGTCCTTCCGACTTGCGTGCGGTAAATGCAGAAACGTGAACTACGGCGAAATTCTTACCAAATGCGTCCAAACAGCAGAAACAAGCTATTATTCTTTTCTTGGCTGCCGAAGGACAAACACCGGTGGATATCCAGCGGGGAATGGGGCACCACGTTTGCCAAATTCCGTGCTGGTCGCGGTTCGGCACAAGACGGAGGTCGATCTGTGAGGCCAGCCTCATCCATCATGTAGAATTTACACCAACTCAAGTGGGACACACTGGAGCACGCACCCTATAATCCTGAACTCTGCTCATGTGATTATAATGCCTTCAGTCCCTTAAAAAAGGCTTCGAAGGTTTGATGATTCTTGTTGGACGAGGATGTGCAGCCGGCAGTTACGGACTTCTGCACGCAGCAGCACACGGTGCTTTACCAAGCGGTTACATTCAGTGCGATGGTTGCCTCAATGCTTATCGCGATTTTGCCTGATTGGCATACCGTTTCTGGTCTGTACGGCCTTCGAACGTAAACTTTTTATATCACCTCTTATATTTTCATCTTTTTTTGCATTATACGTTGATCGAAATGGAAAGTCTTACACCACGAACAGTTTTACCAAACTATTGCTCTAGCGTTTCCATGCCTGCAGAAATTAAGGGTGACATTTTAATCAACGTCTCCACGTTGATTAAAATGTCACCCTTAATTTCTGTATTTACAAGAGCCATCCCAACATATGAATACTGATAATAGTTCATGATGGCTATTGAGTCTGTGTAACGTTACTAGACCCTTTCAGATGGAGATCGTAACACAGCACGTCCAGAGGAAGTGCATGTGCAGCTTACCGCCATCGTTTGGATTTTGAGAAACGGGGTATCATTGGCGTGAGGGACAAAAGAGCACCATGTCGACAGATCGCTCAGACACAGCCGTAGTATAATGATTGCAGGACGAGTAACAAAAGTGTTCCAGCGTAACAAAAGCGACGGCACGAAGAAGACGAACGCAAGAGCAGAGAAGGCTGTCAGCCACTAGCCCGCTGACTAGGACCGCACCACGACGGGAGCGGCCTCTACAAGAAGAGAATATAAGCGCCGCTCCTGCCAGCCTCGGCCACGCAGTACCAGACTAGAAGAGCACTACGGTAGCAGTGACGTGTGATCCATATCAGTTGCTTACATGGACCTTGTATACAGCAAAGGACTTCGATTGTTTGCATGTCGCCCATCGCTTGCGACACGTTCTTATAAATACAAAGTTCAATATTGTCAATCTTCTTTATTTGTAATAAAAACTATTAATGTGATTTGCTTGAATTGTTGTATAGCATTCCGAGGACGCAGCATCCTCTAGGCACCCTATACGAGACGGGTGAGCAGGACTCTAAAAAAAGTGTGACAAGAACAGCAGGCACGAGTTCCCCAACAGCGTAGCAAAGTCGACTGGATCTGACTTGTAAACGGTTGAACACAGCTAAAATTCGTGTATAAGATGAGGCATAGAGTTCCCGAGAACCGTCAGGAACAGATTACTGGAATCTCAGTTGAGACCTTATTTGCGATGCATCGTTTAGCACTGACTCCATACCATAGTAAACAGAGACTTACGTGTTTTATAGCCAGTGTCAACTCAGAAATCGAGTAGAATTTTGTGAAGTGCGGTGATGTGTCTCCCAGCTGTTTGTGGTGGTCACATGGATGCCAACGTGTCCGTAGACGACCGGGTGAAAGGCCACAGAAAGCAGCGATATTATAGACCCATATATGTCCAACTTCTGGAATCATGGTGTAGAGAACTACTGTATATGGCAGTAGGGCTGATTTTGTAATTATTGA
The DNA here is from genome assembly GCF_021461385.2 of Schistocerca piceifrons. NCBI lineage: Eukaryota > Metazoa > Arthropoda > Insecta > Orthoptera > Acrididae > Schistocerca > Schistocerca piceifrons. The sequence goes on from NC_060149.1 coordinate 894,739,489, forward strand.
AGGTAAACTAAATGTTCACCGGTATATGGGAAATATGTTAAACCGTGTTGTCATATCCTTCATGACGACGGAACCAAAGAATGTATTCCAGTATAATAACGCAAAATCTCTCAGCGGGTCACGCCGTAGAGCCTTTGAGATATGTATGGGTCCTTGACTGGTCTGCCGGTTCTCTAATTTGTCACCCACAGAGCACGTCCGGGATGTGATGGAAGGACTTCATACCAGCCTCCGGCCATCAATCATGAACTGACGCAGCAAGTATTTCATACAAGGGAATAAATTTCTCAACGAGACATTTGGAGGCTCTTTGCCTCCATGCCACAAGAGTTCCAAAGCGTATTCGTTCCCATATGTCACGCTTCATACTGATGTTTTCATTAGTTCCGAAATTAACCTAAGTTTAATCATTTATTATCCGTTATGTATCGAACGCCTCCACGAAATTTAATAAACACCGAACTCGTGCTTCATGAGGTAGCACTTTCCGTTTTCGTCTGTGTGTTCTGAAAGAAACAATCCGTAAATGAGACGGCAAGAAACAGATTATGTAGAAAAGTGACTGTATCAACGCACAAAGGGATAGGCGACGCTGTTCTGAAGCTACAGGTTGTCCGCTCGTCGGAGCTGAGGTAACTAATTGCACCATGTGACGCGGGTCAGGAAGCTGGAGCCAAAAGTGGGGTGGTTCGTTCTAATCAAACGTGTGCCAACACAGAAATGAAAACCCTGATCGAGCCTGTACAACTGAAATCAGTAGAAACTGGTCATTTTTGCGAATGCTGAATGGCGCCACTAACCGACACAAATATAGAAGGTAATCGTGGAACACTCCAAGCGCTACCGATAGAAAATCATAGACTTATAAATTCCTACCACTCACTCGGATTCATTTTTGTGTTAAATACAGTTTTCCAGTATCACACAGTCTGCATTCTGTGTCATATTCAATCTTGCAAAGTCATCACCCTGTTACTCTATTACATATAAACAGCCTTTCTTTTGGTTCAAGAAAATGGCTCTGAGCACTATGGGACTTAACTTCTGAGGTCATCAGTACCCTAGAACTTAGAACTACTTAAACCTAACTGACCTAAGGATATCACACCCATCCATGACCGAGGCAGGATTCGAACCTGCGACCGTAGCGGTCGTGCGGTTCCAGACTGTAGCGCCTACAACCGCTCGTCCATCCCGGCCGGCGTTTCTTTTGGCAATAGTTAATTAGGTATAACTGTGTTACGAAGCATTATCAAAGGTAATTATCACCAATATCTAAACCTTTAAAATATATTTGATCAGTTTTTTTTTTACAATGCTCATCACAGTTATTTTGGTTATTAGTATTTTATTTTTGTCGACTGTATAGTATATCGTTCTCGAGCCGGAATGCAAACTAGTGGTGCTAGTATTTTGCGTTGTTTCGAATATCATTGCCGAATACTGTGTTACTTTAGTGTCACTGGGAATAACCTCATATAATGTTGTGTTTGAGTAAATTCATAGGTGATCTAAAATCATTAATTGTGTTAGACAGTCCTAATAGTTGGGTTTAATGTACCTTGGGCGACAAGTTCATTAGGGACGTAATTATGCTGGATCTAAAAGGAAGCGTTTAGCAGTTGAAAAGCCTAGGTACGTAGTTACATCACGACAGTAATATGGCTGAATAGAAAATTATCACTTAACATCCAATGGCGTATAACAACTTTTAGTTCTGGCCGTCGCTTCAGCCTTCTCGTATTTAGTGATCAAAGAACCTGTTAAAAGTTAAAAGATGTCTGTCAGATAATCAGTCGACTGGGGAGGGGGTTTCACATGAAAGGTTTTTGGAGTACGGTCTTATCGTTTTAACGACTCAGTATTTGGTCGAAAAACAACTCGAAGTATCCCATTAGTCTGCTGTGCAAGCAGCCATACTACACTAATTCATTGCATACTGCCTGGCGTCCATGACAGTAGCTACATTCGTTGTTGTGTATCTGGCACATCTCTCATTATGTTCTTTTCACACCAATGTTGACTCGTAGTTAACTTTACATCAGCGAGATTTAAATGGTACTTAGACCTTTGCAAGTCAAATTCAATAGTAATGTGTTGGTTAGCGTTTAGTTTGCAAACAGTTTTCGCCTATCTAGGGCACGGTGAAAACTTCATAACCTAGTACAGAGATGACGTATCAGATGAAGAATTAACTACGAGAAATTTCTGTGGAAGATGAATGCTGTATCTGATGTTCGCCGAACGAAAGCAAATGAATTTCACAGAAAAGTTTTAAGGTTTTTACAAAGTTTAACTGATTTATGTAGCCATTTATTTGGGCGAATTACGTATTACACTGTGCAGTAACATTAACGTGAGTATCTGTCGAAAGCCTGAATAACGTCTTTTGCAGTGCGAACCTCTGCGAAACGTGCACGAATGGAGTGAGTGATGTTGTGGAAGGAGATGTGGAGCCATGCCGACTCCAGTGCAGTGCCCAGCTGCGCTACGTGTCTCGATTGAGACTCGATGGCGCGTAGAGTTCGATCGTCGTGGTCCCACAGATTCTCGATTGGGTTTAAATCCGAGGAGTATGGTAGCCAAGGGAGCACGGTAAACTCAGACTGGTGCTCCTCGAACGTACACTGCAAGTTGTGTGACACGTTGCATTGTCCTGCTGGTGGATGCAACCGTGCTGAGGAAATACAAAGTGCATGTAGGGTTTGACAAGGTCCCCAAGGATAGATACATACACTACTGGTCATTAAAATTGCCACAGCAAGAAGAAATGCAGAAGATAAAAGGGTATTTATTGGACAAATATATTATACTGGAACTGACATGTGATTACATTTTCACGCAATTTGGGTGCATAGATCCTGAGAAATCAGTACCAGAACAACCACTTCTGGCCGTAATAACAGCCTTGATATGCCTGGGCATTGAGTCAAATAGTGCTTGGATGGCGTGTACAGGTACAGCTGCCCATGCAGCTTCAACACGATACCTCAGTTCATCAAGAGTAGTGACTGGCGTATTGTGACTAGCCAGTTGCTCGGCCATCAGTGACCAAACGTTTTCAATTGGTGGGAAATCTGGAGAATGTGCTGGCTAGGGCAGCAGTCGAACATTTTCTGTATCCAGAAAGGCCCGTAGAGGACCTGCAACATGCGGTCGTGCATTGTCCTGCTGAAATGTAGGGTTTCGCAGGGATCGAATGAAGGGTAGAGCCACGGGTCGTAACACATCTGAAATGTAACGTCCACTGTTCAAAATGCCGGCAATTCGAAAAAGAGGTGACCGAGACGTGTAACCAATGGCACCCCATACCATCACGTCGGGTGATGCGACAGTATGGAGATGACGAATACACGCTTCCAATGTGCGTTCACCGCGATGTCGCCCAACACGGATGCGACCATCATGATGCTGTAAACAGAACCTGGATTCATCCGAAAAAATGACGTCTTGCCATTCGTGCACCCAGGTTCGTCGTTGAGTACACCATGCAGGCGCTCCTGTCTGTGATGCAGCGCCAAGGGTAACCGCAGCTGATAGTCCATGCTGCTGCAAACGTCGTCGAACTGTTCGTGTAGATGGTTGTTGTCTTGCAAACGGCCCATCTGTTGACTCAGGGATCGAGACGTGGCTGCACGATCCGTTACAGCCATGCGGATAAGATGCCTGTCATCTCGACTACTAGTGATACGAGGCCGTTTGGATCCAGCACGGCGTTCCGTATTACCCTCCTGAACCGACCGATTCCATATTCTGCTAACAGTCATTGGATCTCGACCAATACGGGCAGTAATGTCGCGATACGATAAACCGCCTTCGCGATAGGCTACATTCCGACCTTTATCAAAGTCGGAAACGTGATGGTACGCATTTCTCCTCCTTACACGAGGCATCACAACAACGTTTCACCAGGCAACGCCGGTCAACTGCTGTTTGTGTATGAGAAATCGGTTGGAAACTTTCCTCATGTCAGCACGTTGTAGGTGTCGCCACCGGCGCGAACCTTGTGTGAATCCTCTAAAAAGCTAATCATTTGCATATCACAGCATCTTCTTCCTTTCGGTTAAATTTCGCGTATGTAGCACATCATCTACGTTGTGTAGCAATTTTAATGGCCAGTAGCGTATTTGTGCCGATCCATTGTGCCTTCCAGAATGACGAGATCACCCAAGGTATGCCATAAGAAGATTCACTTGGCCATAACGCTCCCTCCGCCGGTCTGGACGCTTCCTACGATTGTTGCAGGGAGTTTGCTTTCAGACGTTTCACGCCATACACGGCAACGGCTGGCGGTCCGATGGAGCAAAAAATATGATTAGTTTGAGAAGTCCACATTTCGACACTCAGCGGACCTCCAGCTGCGGTACAGTCATGCAAATTTCAGCCTTCATCGCCGATGAACAGCAACTATCACGAGTGCACGAACAAGGCGCCCGCTGCGTTCTCCCATACGCACCAACGTTCGCTGAGCGGCCGTCGGTAGCCCCTCGGTTCATTTGAGCGGTCAGTTACTCGACAGTTGCGTGTCTATTCGCCGGTACACACATCCGGAGCCGTCGTTCATCCAAGTCATATATGGCCCGTTGTGCACACAGCTACCTCGGCGCCGGCTATCGATAGCGCCATTTTGTCACGCACGGTAGACTTTAACCACGATGGCACGCGAACACTTTACAGACTTAGCCTTTTCGGAAATGCTTCCACTCTTGGCCTGAAAGCCAATGATGATGCTCTTTAGGACGCCAGATAAATCGCCTCGTTTCCGCATTACGACAGGGACTGCACTGTTGTCCGTGTCCCCCCCCCCCCCCCCCCTCCGCCGCCCAAACCATTCTCTTTTTTATATACCCTCCACTGCTAGTGCTTCCACCTGACATGTGTGGGTGGTTATTGAACGTTGACGTCGAACATGGGCGGCGGTCACATTAATGTGACTGGGCCGTGTAGTTCACCACTTAGAACTAGAAACGGAACAGCAACCAAAGTAGTGTGAGGAAGCCAGAAAATCAGTTTCCCGATTTCCTCGCAATAGGTGAAGTACTAACTGTCACATATCAAATAGATGAAAGAATACAGAAAATAATATCGTCTTTGATCAGGAAAATGCAAAGGTGCTTGCCAAGATAAATTTGAGGGATCTCAAATTGCAAACAGCGTCGTGTCACAGTATTTCGCACTCTCTGACGTCCCCGTACTTAGACAATTATAGAAATTAATGACTGTAAAACATTTGTATCCAACTGGGAGGGTATGGTAGCAGCAAGCTTAGACACATTCTCCTTTCCCACGTACAACGTAGTTATACATCTACGTCCGTACTCTGCAAACGACCGTGAAGTGCAAGGCAGAGGATGCCTCTCGCTGTAGCGCGTGTTGTGGTTCCTCCTCCTTCCTTTGACGTATGGAGTGCGTGATAAACGATTGTATAAATTACTCCACATGTACAGAAATTAGTTCAACCTTGTCAAATCTGTCCCTATGAAAGCGATACATAGGGGGCTGTGGCATACTCTTAGATTTCTCACCGAATACAGTTTTCGAAACTTCGTAAATAAGCTTTCGCGAGGTAATTGGCGCTAGTCTACAAACAACTGTGTGGTTCGGTAGCCGGGTGCTCAGCACGGAAGAAGGCTATACGAAGGACCCAGGTTCGATTCCCGGACGGGTCGGAGATTTTCTTCTCTCGGGGACTGTGTGTTGGGTTGTCAGAATCATCGACACGCAAGTCGTCGAAGTGGCGTAAAATTAAAAGACTTGCACTAGGTGAACGAACTCCCCGAAAGAGGAATCCCAGCCAAAATTGAACTTCCCCCGTATCCCATAATGTACCGAACTCTTCACCTGCTTTGTCTATGAGTCAGCCTATCTGATCATTCCATTTTATATTCCTACAAATTCTTACACCCAGGTATTTGTACGAGGGCTATTTGTTTATCAAGGTCCGATCGGTCACGAAACGGAAACCAGAGTGAAAATCGATGAAGCTCTACACAAATGTGTTGGGTAGTGTCTCTAATTTGCCCTCCCGCAGCTCGTGGTCTAGTGGCTAGCGTTGCTGTCTCTGGATCATGGGGTCCGGGGCTCGATTTTCGGCTGGGCGGGGGATCTTCTCTACCCGGGGACTGGGTGTTTGTGTTGTCCTCCTCATTTCGTCATCGTTCGTGAAAGCGGCTAGATTGGACTGTGTAAAGGTTGGGACTGTGTAAAGGTTGGGACTTTGTACGGGCGCTGATGACCGCGCAGTTGAGCGCCCCCCAAACCAAACATCATCATCATCTAGTACGCCCATCGATTGCGTCACATCGCTCCTTTCAGTTCTTAGAGCACAGTAAGCACGTAAGGATGCCTAGTGTCCTCCGCTGAGTATGTGTGCCTGGTGAGAGACTTCGCCTGATTTCCTTAGTCATGACAATTCTCGGCCGCACACTGGCAGGATAAATGAAGACGTTCGTGCAGCGTTTTCGATGGGAAGTGTTTGATCACCTACCATACAGACCGAATCTGGTTCCTTGTGGTTTTCATCCATGCTCGCATGAACCGCTGGCTACGGGACCAACGTGGCACAGACAAGAGCTGCAGACCAGCGTAGAGAATTGGTGGAAATCACAGGTGGCTGCCTTCTATGAAGAGGGTATTGGGAAGTTGGTACAACGCTACGACAAATGTCTAAGTCGGAGGGGCAACTATGTAGAGAAGTAGCTGAAAGGTGTAGTTAACTGCTGTAAATAAAAGATTTTTGATTTTCACTGTGATTTTCATTTCGTGGCCGATCGGACTTTAATAAAGGAATAGCTCTCGTATGAGCTGACTGATCAAATCGTAATTTACTGTTGCTGCAATTATAAAATACAACGATTGTACTTCTTTTGAAATGCATAGTTTTAGGTTTCAGAACATTTACATTGAGATGCCAATCTCTGCATAACTTTGAAATCTTATTAAGACCTTATTGCAAATTTGTGCAATTTTTCAGACGATATTTCGTTATATACAAATGCATCATCTGTGAAAAGTCTGATGTTACTATTAATATTGTTTGCCAGCTCATTAATATACAACATGAACAGCAAGAGTCCCAAGAAACTTCAGAGGGGCACACTTTCAGTTAGTTCTACATCCATAGATGAGTCTCCATCGAAGATAACATGCTGCAGCACCCCTACCAATAAATCGTCAACCAGTAACAAATTTCGTATGAACCCAATATGGTTATAGTTTGTTAATAAGCTTTGTCGTGGTACTGCGTCAAATGCTTTCCGTACATCAAGAAATACAGCACCCATCTAATGGCCTCGATCCATGGCTTTTACTACGTTACTTGAGAAAATCGCTAGTTGAGTTTCGCATGGCCGATGTTCCAGAAATTCATGTCGGATGGTATGGAGGAGGTCATTCTCTTCGAGATATGTCATTAAATTAGAGCTGATAACATATACCAAAAATTTACAATTATATCGGACGGTAGTTTTGTGGACAGCCTTTGTTACCATCCTTGGAAGAGGGTGTGACCTATGTTTTCTTCCGACCACTCGCCACAGTTTTTTGTTCAACAGATCTTCAGTGTGCTGTGGTTAAGAGAGGAGCTAATGATGCTGCAAATTCAGTTTAAAATCTGACAGGGATTCCATCGATCCCTGAGGCCTTGCACAATTTTAGCTATTTCAGTTGTTTTTCAACCTCACTGACACTTATATCTATATCGCTCATATTTACAGTAATGCGAGAATTAAATTAGGACCGTAGTCCTGGATCTTCCTTTCTAGGTTCATTTGGAAACGGATGTCAGTACCTTTGTTTTGCTCTGTGGACCTCAGTTTCGGTTACTGTGTCATCCATGAGCACCTAGAAACTGGCGTTGGTGTCAGTGATCGCCTTTATATGTGACCAGTATTTGTTAGGGTTTTGTGAGATGTCCTTCGGTAAGACTCTGCTACGTCAATTTTTGAAGGCTGGTGGTGGCAATAACTGAAGACGACCCTAGACTTTCCTAACTGTGAGCTGATAAATTGATAGTGACCACAATTCAGAGTTACTTGTTCAATATACTTGCACGGATCACACAATTGCAGCTAAGTTTAGTTCAGTTTTAAAATGAATTTTCTTCAATTCACGTTCAGTACAGACATCGCGGTGGAATATACTACACCAATAGCTGGCAAGAGAAATAACAATCTGTTTTTGGTATAGTAATAGAATAGAAACGGGAATTTGTGCAGCAAAAAATTCAGAGTACAAGAATATCGTGTGCCCACCCCCTCCATCTTCCCCTCCTCCTCGTCTGCAAAGATAATAAGACAGAAATGGCAGGCATGGCTTACCTCTCTCTGGCGGCAGTGGGAGCACAGCTTCGGCGGGAAATCCATTCCGCGCCGTGCTCCAAACTCTGAAGGCAGCTCGAACTCCCTGAAAAGCAGGTAGATTATGAAGAAAGTTGGAAAATAACATTTTCCTGATACATCATTTAGAAGCTACAGAGATATACCTAAAGAACGCCCATTTCTGTCCTCCATAATTATGATCTTACGGAAATAAATTTCCAAAACAATAATGCTATTCTTAATAAAAATATTTATAAATCTTTTTACGAAATATTTTTACATTACTGATGAAATTTTACACATGTATTCATTCGCCGTGTGCTACAGGAACTCTTAAATGTAGCATTTCGTTCTGCTTAGCCATCATCTGAGAGCTCCTTCCATTATATAGCATTGAATCCAAAATCTTTTTCTGTGCACCAATAACGCATGTTTTGTTGTTTATTCTTCTAAATTCTTGGAGGAAGTTATAAAATTCTGGTATAGTCGTATACAAGACTCATTTAACAAAAACATAATTCACTTTTTCTACACCATGATGTTTACTTTTAGTTAATCCACGCTAATGCAGAATTGAGCAAGTGTGTTAGTGAGTTATATTCAGAAAAGCAGAGAAGTAGAAAAGACAGAAATGATGATTTGTTGGATTGTATGCTTTAACCGAGTTTTCCTCCTGCTGCAAATGATGCACAGGAGACACCGCGGGGTCCCTTCGAGACTCTGCCCAAACTCCGAAACTGTATATGTTTCGGAGAAAAAAAAATTCTCCAGAGTATACGTTAAGAGCATTTCTTCGTAGCGTCTACCAAACAAGTTTCTGCGTTGTTGGTTGATAAAGAAAAGTTAGTGTGCACTCTTGTACGACTTCTTACATTTTCCTTGTCCTTCCCTTCCTCCTCCTCCTCCTTCTCCTCCTCCTCCTCCCCATTCCTCTCGGACCTCTTTTTCCCCCTCCTGCTGTTGCAGCTTCATCTGCCCAGTTAACGCTTGCTACCGTCGTGAATAGTGACTCCCTATATCGCTTAAGGGAAATGGTGGGTGGGTTTCTTTAAAAATAACACCGCCGATTCCTTCCCTAATCCGAGCCCGCGCTCTTTGTCTGATGACCTAATCGTCGATGGGATGATAAGGACTAATCTTCCAGACTTTCTTCTTTCACAAAGCCCACTCATCCAATTCCTGCCATCTCTAAGAAGATCTAATGCAGACAGGTGTTCTTTTAGTTGGCTCCCCATCGTCGAAGAGGCCTGACTGTTTCTTATAGACATTCCGGATCGCCATATCGAGCTTCATCCTCAAAACGTGGCGTATGTATGACATGTGCCTTCGTGGATTTCAGGGAAAAACACTTTCGCCAGCTTGACCAGTTTATCAGGCACTCTTCACCTTCTTTTCAAATATTATTTTACATTAGAGCTACAACGAAACATTTCAGCAATGGCTTCTTTATTCACTCTCATTAGGACGTCAAAACAAGACAATGATTATAAACAAACAACTGAAAATAAAATATTATATTTACATTAGCACACATTGCGAAAAAATCCAAAATAATGCTCCTAAGCAGTGTATTAAAGAGATAGCCCTGTGAAATAACATCAGCGATAGCAAAAGAGCCCCAACATGGCAGACGAGGTGTAATCGTTAGCGCAAGTGCGAACTTAGAATGCTTTCTATATGAGTTGTAACACTGAAATGACAAAAAAGAGAGAATTGCATTTTTCTTTTTTTTCTTTTTTACATGGAAGATTTGCTCCTACAGAAGAACTGCCTCTAATTATTAAACCAAACCCACTAGATTCGTTTCTGACGTACAGTTGCTTGGAAACCATAAACACATTTTAGAAAAAGAATTATAGAATCCATGTCGGAATAAGCAAAATAGCTTTACAGAATAATTCGATAAAACTGACACGCAGTCTGCTGAGGATTTAAAAACAGATTTCCGTACCTTGGTATTGATGGTGACAGGGTCACAGTCCTACGCACTCAGTTTCGTAACAGCAAATACCGGTCACGGATCATGTCTTACTCGTGGAAAATATTTAGCCGGATCTTCAGAATGCGGAATCTATGATTAAAAATTGATGCTACAGTCATTCGATAATAGAAGGTCTTATCGCTTCACTTCTGTCTGAGTCCGACCTGTTTCCAATCTACCATCGCAGCTGGTCCAATAAATGACGGGCGCTACAGTCTGGAGCCGCGCGACCGCTACGGTCGCAGGTTCGAATCCTGCCTCGGACATGGATGTGTGTGATGTCCTTAGGTTAGTTAGGTTTAAGTAGTTCTAAGTTCTAGGGGACTGATGACCTCAGCTGTTAAGTCCCATAGTGCTCAGAGCCATTTGCCAATAAATGACGTGTCAGCTAGTCTAACGAGATCGCTAAATTTTCTCAATCTAAAACTGTCAACAGCCATCCTAAACTCTAGGTGTCTTTTTGCAGAGTTCAGATTATGAAAATTTATGGTAACGTAACTGAGTTTTATGGAGCAGCACAATTTTAAAAATACACTCGATTCTTGTGTTAATTGTGTTTTCCCGAGTTTCTTATTTTTGTTTTATTTATCATATTCTTGGGAAAAAGTGTAAAATGGACAATACGCTCCGAAAACTATGGATTTTGAAGAGAGAAGCTCCGACATTGTGCATCCAAGTCACTAAAGGGTGTTAACTGAATCATGAAATATTTTATCACATAAAATCCTGAAATGAATATCCCAAGCTAATGAAAATAACGCTAACGCGGGACGGCTATAGTTACCTAGACCATCAAACTATAAACAATATTGTCAAAGTTTTGCAGTACGAGGCTCCAGGATAACAAGTGACATATTACTTCTGTATATTCTTAAACGTGTCCGTTCATCAAATGTTCCCAAGTACACGAGCTGCTCTTATATCCAGTATCGTATATGTTGATGGATTAATACCAACACATATCGCAGTAGAAGAGAAAAGAGTTAAAATAGTTATGATAAAAGTATTGTGTAGGACTAACAGTGGACTGCAGCGTCGAATACATTCTCTTGAGATTTGGAAACTATTGCCTACATCTATTTACTATCCTAGATTGTTTAGAGTTCAGGTCGACTTCCTTTCTTCGATAACTTAATAGTGACGCTACAGTAGGGAATATTGCAGAGGAAAATTAGTAAGCATGATATTGCTAGATAGAAGAATGTATAGGCCTGTCTTTAACTGAAAGTAAACACTACTGAGCAAGATCTCTTTAAAGTGTGTGTGCTCTACTTCGTGGTTGGCGCATTCCATGACAGAACAATAGATATCATGTCATGTTTCGCAGTGTAATGAAACGCAAGGAAAGGGACGCTAAGTGAAGTGAATTATTACAAGTGACGTAAATGTACTCTACTTCTATTGACATGTGAGTATAATGAGGAGGACCTGTTGTAAGACGAAAATTCCAGTCTAACAGGAAGAGACCGATGGTTTTCTGCGTCACCATAACGGGAATATTGAAGCTTGTGCCGGTTTAACCTAAAATACAGAGCCTGGGAAATGTTTGCGGAAAGCTTCGTTATAAAAATCGCAGAGTTGCTTTAAAAGTGCTTCAAATACTTATTTTTTTCTTTCATTCTCTAGCACCTAAAAAAACTGTATACTTGTATTGTACCTGCAGTAGGCATTAGAGCTTTGGAACTCCTACATACAGAACCGCTTCAGTGAAGTTTGGAGAGTGGGAGAGAGGCGCTAGTAGAAACGAAGCTGTGAGTCGTGCCTGGATAGCTTAGTCCATAAGAGTATTAATCAACTAAGGCCACGTTCCAGGCTTGGGTCCCGGTCCGACACGCTGTTTTAATCTGCGACGAAGTTTCAAAAAATTGCACATTCCGCTGCAGATTGAAATGTACATTCTGTAGCGTGAAATATTTTAGAACTGAGCTGGTTAGTCTTCGCATCAACTGATTCCATTATGTCGGATGTGTTACTGGAGTTGAAAAGTTGGCAGAGACATCATAGAGAACAGTGGTCGGACAAGACGTTGTTTAAGGATTCGTGCGCCACGTCATTACTGATATTTTTGTGTTAAATACGTTGAGCAAATTGACGTTTACGATAATTTAGTAGCATATACACTAATGTGATCAAAAGTATTCGGACACCTATTAGTCGACGTTAACGTGATGTGTGTCCACCCCTTGCCTTTAAGACGGTTTGACTTCCGCTGGGGACACTTTCAACGACGTATCTGAACGTCCGTGGAGGTAGGGCAGCCCATTCTTCAAACGGTTAAATGGTTCATATGGCTCTGAGCACTGTGGTACTTAACATCTGAGGTCATCGGTCCCCTAGAACTTAGAACTACTTAAACCCCAACTAAACTAACGACATGATACACATCCATGCCCGAGGTAGGATTCGAACCTGCGACTGTAGCAGTCGCGCGGTTCCGGACCGGAGCGCCTAGAACCGCTCTGCCACTCCAGCTAGCCCATTCTTCCTCAGCTGCTGAAACCTGATAAGAATGTCATGTTTGACACTGCGATCTGGACCGAAGTCGACGATCTCATTCATCCCAAAGATGTTCCATTTGGTTCAGGTCGGGGCTTTGTGCGGATCAGTCCATTTCAGGGACGTCATTGTGTATAAACTAATGCCCCACTGATGCTGCTTTATTATGAGGTGCATTTTCATACTGATACGAGGTGCATTCAAGTTCTAAGGCCTCCGACTTTTTTTCTCCGGACTGGAAAGAGATAGAAACATGCGTATTGTTTTAAAATGAGGCCGCGTTCATTGTCAATACGTCCCAGAGATGGCAGCACCATACGGCAGATGGAATTTTACCGCCAGCGGCGAGAATGAGAACTGTTTTAAATACTTAAAATGGCGACGTTTTTCTTACTCGAACAGCGTGCAATCATTCGTTTTCTGAATTTGCGTGGTGTGAAACAAATTGAAATTCATCGACAGTTGAAGGAGACATGTGGTGATGGAGTTATGGATGTGTCGAAAGTGCGTTCGTGGGTGCGACAGTTTAATGAAGGCAGAACATCGTGTGACAACAAACCGAAACAACGTCAGGCTCGCACAAGCCAGTCTGACGACATGATCGAGAAAGTGGAGAGAATTGTTTTGGGGGATCGCCGAATGACTGTTGAACAGATCGCCTCCAGAGTTGGCATTTCTGTGGGTTCTGTGCACACAATCCTGCATGACGACCTGAAAATGCGAAAAGTGTCATCCAGGTGGGTGCCACGAATGCTGATGGACGACCACATGGCTGCCCGTGTGGCATGTTGCCAAGCAATGTTGACGCGCAACGACAGCATGAATGGGACTTTCTTTTCGTCGGTTGTGACACTGGATGACATGTGGATGCTATTTTTCAATCCAGAAACAAAGCACCAGTCAGCTCAATGGAAGCACACAGATTCACCGCACCAAAAAAATTTCGGGTAACCGCCAGTGCTGAAAAAATGATGGTGTCCATGTTCTGGGACAGCGAGGGCGTAATCCTTACCCATTGCGTTCCAAAGGGCACTACGGTAACAGGTGCATCCTACGAAAATGTTTTGAAGAACAAATTCCTTCCTGCACTGCAACAAAAACGTCCGGGAAGGGCTGCGCGTGTGCTGTTTCACCAAGACAACGCACCCGCACATCGAGCTAACGTTACGCAACAGTTTCTTCGTGATAACAACTTTGAAGTGATTCCTCATGCTCCCTACTCACCTGACCTGGCTCCTAGTGACTTTTGGCTTTTTCCATCAGTGAAAGACACTCTCCGTGGCCGCACATTCACCAGCCATGCTGCTATTGCCTCAGCGATTTTCCAGTGGTCAAAACAGACTCCTAAAGAAGCCTTCGCCGCTGCCATGGAATCATGGCGTCAGCGTTGAGAAAAATGTGTACGTCTGCAGGGCGACTACGTCGAGAAGTAACGCCAGTTTCATCGATTTCGGGTGAGTAGTTAATTAGAAAAAAAATCGGAGGCCTCAGAACTTGAATGCACCTCGTACAAACTATCATCGTCACATAACTGTTTCCCTACTGTAAGCAGTGCACAGAGCTGTAAATTGTGCTCATATCCTTCTGCATTTAGCGACTCCTTAAGCACAATAAGGGAACCACACCCTAACCACGCTAATACCACCTCCTTCGCTCTACATTGTTGGTACTACACACGATGGCAACTAACTTTCTCCAGGCAGCCGCCAAACCAAAGCCATTCGGTCCGATTGCCACAGGATATTGCGTGATTAATTACTCCAGATCACTAGTTTCCAATCATCCACTGTCCAGCTGCACCGCTCTTTACATCACTTCAAGCGGCGCTTAGTATTGACGACAGAAACTTGTGACTTATAAGGAGCTACTCGAGAATCGTATCCCATTGTTTTTAACACCCCAAGCATAGTTATCGTTCTAGCTGACCTGCTGGTAACACTTTGCAACTAAGGAGTGTTCTCTTCCGCTGATTTCATGCGAGTTTTTACAACCACCCTCCGCAACGTTCAACTGTCACTGTCCGTCAGTACAAGAGGTCAGCCTGGCCTTCATTTAGCCATGGTTCTTCCTTCGCGTTCCCCTTTCATAACCACATCACCAACAGTCTGAGGTCATCAATCCCCTAGACTTAGAACTAACTAACCTAAGGACATCAGACACATCCATGCCCGAGGCAGGATTCGAACCTGCGACCGTAGCAGCAGCGCGGCCCAGACTGAAGCGCCTAGAGCCGCTCGGCCACAACGGCCGGCCCAACAGTTACCTTGGTCAGCTTTAGAAGGGTTGAAACGTCCCTTCAGGTGACAATCTGTAACTGCCTACGTTCGAAGTCACTGTGCTCTCCCGACCGCCCCATTCAGACAATACAACACTCCCCTCCTCCTCTCCCCCCCCCCCCCCCCAATAAAACCAGCGGATCTACCCCTCGTCACATATTGTGTATTGTGGTCAGTTTCGCATTACATAGGAGTGTCGGGACGCTTCTGATCAGATAGCGTATATGGGACTTGTTAGACTACGGATAGTAACTTAGAATTCCTTTTCCAGGGTGAACAGCTTGTTGACATTACTCCTGTTGCATGCGTCAGCAGGAAATTTTGGCGTTCAGTGTAGTGTACCGTCAATAAATATTTGTTGGACTGATTAGCAAGGTAGACTTCTACAAGTTCTTTCTTGAGGCTTAAGTATTCAGCCGTACATGTAATGATTGCTATCTGGGTGTGTATTATTTTAATTGTCGGTCCTACGTGACGTGCAGCTGACTTTCAAATTGCGCAGTGTGGAGGGAATAGCATTATAAGTACAGATTAATTAACTTCCTATACCTAGTTATGCCGTCTCCATTTTTAAATTTACTATCATTTAAGAAACACAACTAAGTCTTCACTCGTGGGGAATACTAATTTATACAAGAACACCTGCTCCTCCGGAAAGTTTAAAAGAGTTCGCAAGTGTGGACCGTTGCGGGCGTTGAATTCTAAGCAATCATTTTTCAGCTGTCATGGCAGGTGTTTCGGTTTAGTGAGCATGCATGACTTCCATAGTCAGATGCTTCATATCAAATAGCAGAGCCAGTAGATTACTGGAGATGGTGTTTCACAAACGAGACTGATTTCCCGTAGGTTAACTGAAGGCAACAAATTCCATTTGTTGCTGTGAAAACTTGAAGTGAGGTGTTTTTATACACTGAACTGTATTCCCGGTTCGTCTTTGTGGAGATTATCGACGGAAGCTGCAAAAGTGAGCTGTGAGCAGTAAATGAAGTATTAGCGGACTAAATTTCCCAGCCCAGTGGGCGCGTCTCGGAGTCTTGCTTAATGCAACTAAATTTGGTAGGAAACTTCATTAGTTTTAACGGAGTAATAGGCCTTTTGACCCAGTCTCGCGGGGAAAAGCAATACTGATGATAATTATTCGGACTCATTGAATAGTGTGCATAGCAGTGCAAAGGGCTATCCACCAATACGTGTTTCCGAGAAAATATGAGGGGCAATATTTTGCGCAAGTTGTCACCAGGAGCGTGCCGATTCTAGCGACGAAACAGAAGCTTCGAGTAAGACACGTAGACAGCGCTTCAGTCACTATAGCGCGAAGCGGCCAAAGAATGTGAAGCAGCAGCAGTGAGGCACTTCGCATCTCTGGATTCTCTTTGAGTAGTTCTTGCGATGAGTCCATCCCAGCATGTGAGTTCCGCAGCCGTAGCTACGTCACTACGATATCACCCTCGGCTCAGTGACGCTTCAAACAGTGAAGTGTTGACACGTGCGAAAAAAGGCCACAGCTCACACTTTCACTGAGCTGCAAGATCAGTTAATGATATCACAGTGCTACCAAACTTCACCAAAACTCTGCCCAACACCATCTACACATGTCACACGATGAGGAGGTGG
Source organism: Schistocerca piceifrons (assembly GCF_021461385.2). Lineage (NCBI taxonomy): Eukaryota > Metazoa > Arthropoda > Insecta > Orthoptera > Acrididae > Schistocerca > Schistocerca piceifrons. The sequence goes on from NC_060149.1 coordinate 894,756,174, forward strand.
TAACAGCTCCTCTCACCCACATTTCACGCTTTCTTTTGACATGTCTACAATGGAGGTCAGAATTACGACACCCAGCGTTGAAATCACGCGCTTTTTTTAAGGGTGGTCGACAAAAGCATTTCAGACAAACCCCCCCTCAGAATGGGCATGAAAAGGCCTCAGGGAATGGTATTAACGGCGCCAATGAAACTACCCTTTTCGCTTGGGCGTTTATTCCCACACATTTCACAATGGAAAATGGCAGTACGCAGTGCGATGAGCAACAGGAAGATGTTCTTGACATCCTTTGACAGTGTTGGCACCCTAGAAAGCTCCAGCCCTTCTCTAAGGACAATGTGGGGCTGCATCCTCGGTGAGCGTGATTACATCAGTTCCAGCGTAAAGTCAAGCGCCGGCACACCAGGCGGGAACGTTAGAGCAGAGAGGGCTGGTAGGCGACGTCAGCCAATTGCACGCTGACCGACCCCACTCCAGGACGACAATGCGACAGCAGCGCCCTCCACACGAAGAGAACATAAGCGCCGCACCGCCTGCCCGCGACCCAGTACTGCCAGTTCTACGACTTCTACAGTGGCATCAAGAATAGGCACTTGTATAGCAGTGACTTAGGAACTGTATTGCTTCACTTGCATCAGAATTGTAAATACTGAAGAGATTTCTCATTTTGTCTGTCGCCCATTGCCTGCGACTCATCTGTATTTCTCAGATGCGACACATATGTATTTCTCAAAGTCAAGTATTGTCATTTATTTTCTGCAATAAAAACTCATTAATACGATTTGCTTGAATTGTTGTCTAGCGATCCGAGAAAGCAGGTTTCCTAGGCACCCCATGTTTGACGAGTAGACAGGATACAACAACATCCCTTTGGAGTGCTGCGAGACCGCAATTTTTGCTCTCTTGTACAGGATGGAACCACTAGTGACCGCTCATAGGCCATTAAACGAAATTTGGAACTCATTAGAAGTAGTAAAGGGTTCTTACTCTTTTTCAATCCTCTTGTTTTCACCCTCCTGTGGCGTAATCACGCGGGAGTGCAGCATTAAGATGTGCGTGAGCAAAACGGGAACGGTTCCTTTAAGACCCCCGGTTCGGCAACAATCTCGGTGCCACCCACAGAACAACATGAGCAGTTTATAAATGTACCTGTCAGAATCTGCGGCTCCAATTCAGCCTGGCGGCTGCTCCAGCCCCTGAAGGTAGGCAAACGGCACCCGGGGGTGTCGAAGGAGTTGCCTAGCCCTCAGGCACTAGAGCAGCTGCCAGGTTGAATTGTAGTCGAAGTAGATACAGTTGTAACGAGCACAATAAAGTGCGATCACGTCCAAGAGATGCAGATCCACAATGTCATTAGAGAAGGGTTGAAATGTGCGAGGATGTCAGAAGTATCAAACGATGTCAATAACATTTTTCTGTTGCTCATCACACTGCGAACTGTCGCTTGCGACTGCGAAATGTGTGGGAATCAATACCCCAGGGAAAGGGGTTGTTTCGTTGACGTCCTTTACGCTATCTCCGGAGGCCTGCCACCCGTAAGAAAACTGCGTGTTTCAACGCTGGTTCTGACCTCCATCGCAGAAACGTCAAAATAAATAGTGAAATGCGGGTGAGAGGGGCTGTGACGATCTTCTCATCACGTGACACGTCGACAATGGCATTGGGCAGAATTGTGGAGAAATATGGTGCCAACGTGGCATCATTATCTCACCTTACAGCTCGCATTAACTGCTGAGTTGTGCACTTGTTTCGCATGTATCGACACATCGCTGTTCCAAGCGTCGCTGAGCCCGAGGGTGACGTCACGGGTCGCCACTCTTTTGCAGCATTGCAGAGGAAGGTTTCAGGCACCTTTGAGCGAAATTTCAAACTGAAATGCCGAAATTGGAAACAATTACGGTTTCGAAAAAGTTATCCTTTAATTTTGTTGTGCAATGTAGCTTTCGGTTTCTCGTGAAGTCGCGAACGCCTGTGCCGGGACGGACAGTGCTACGACAATGAGTTACCCCTGCACATGCTGTCTCGTGCGGCCACGTTTAAACGATTTCGCACAGTGACAGTGACATATAGCGTATAACATGAGATAATTCAAGAATATCTGACTGCATCTAGAGCCTCATTTGAGACAACGATTGAGATTTTAATAGAGAATGTCAGTTGTACGTAAATATCGGGGACAGAATTATTGGTTCAAATGGCTCTGAGCACTATGGGACTTAACAGCTCAGGTCATCAGTCCCCTAGAACGTAGAACTACTTAAACCTGACTAACCTAAGGAAATCACACACATCCATGACCGAGACAGGTTTCGAACCTGCGACCGTAGCTGTCGCGCGGTTCTAGACTGAAGCGCCTAGAACCGCTCGACCACCAGCGGCCAGCACAAAATTATTAAAATAGTTCTTAATCAATTTAATTTTTTACGCCGTCAGAAACAGTAAATACCGAATTCACTGTATTTCTGATCTAATAAATAATTTTATGCATCTCTCAAGTATTTTATTAGGTTCACATAGTCAGATTTCTTCGTTTGCCGCTATTAGAAAAAACCTCACTATGATATTGTTAACAGAAGCTTCTTTGCGGTGCAGTCCACCCCCGTTAGCTAAGTGGTCAGCGTGGCTGAAATAGACGCCAGGGGGTCCGGGTTCGATTCCCGACAGGGGCAGGGGATTTTCTCTGCTCAGGAACTGGGTGTTGTGTTGTTCCCATCATCATTTCATCCCCATCTCCGACGCGCAAGTCGCCCAATGTGGCGTTGAATGTAAGAAGTACTTGCCCTCGGTGGCCTTACTTCCCCGAATGGGGGACTCCCGGCCCACAAGGCCGTACGCTCATTTCATTTTCTTTGGGGTGCAAAACTCTTTCCTCGTTTCATTTTCTACCGTTTCATAAATATTTCTTATATGGTTTGTTTCATGAGAGGAGATATCATTGACAAGTGTTGCTTTCTCTCGGAAAAAGTGACTACTGTATGTATAAAATATTTTTTGTAAAATTTTGATGTCTTCAGTTGATCTATCTCGCGATCCGCCGAAACAAACTTTCATGTCACATCAGAATTCTAAGACCTTTATTTTCTCTTGCTTTTATATTATCAGATCTCTGTGTTTTTAATGCATGTGGTTATTGTTCAGTTTGTGCTAGTCAACGCCATGCTGGACCGCACACTGCGATGGTTGGCATAACACAGCATTGTTTCAGAAAGTCAAATATAGTTATCACGAAGCAATATGGAGATGGCGATTGCATCTTTCAACACGATCGAGCCAGTGGTGGAGTGGTTACTCGACAATAACATCCCTGTAATGGACTCGCCTGCATAGTGTCCTGACCTGAATCCTATAGGACACCTATGGGATGTTTTGGAACGCCGACTTCGCGCCAGGTCTCACCGACCGACGTCTATACCTCTTTTTGTATCCCGCCCGGAAGGCGGCGCGTGGGTTGGTTCAGGAAAAGGTAAAACACGTCGGTACTGCTGTATGACTTTAAATCCCCTTTACTCAAGCAATAATAATACATAACTTGCAAGGTGGTGCGAAGTTGAAGCGAAGTTTCCTGGCTGACTGCAGAATCTGCAGCGAGGCTCGTAGAGCCCTGCAGCGCCGGCTAGAGGGCGCTGTCATCTGTGTCTCTCGTAGTGTAAACTTGAGAAACTATTCAGTGGCATCGTTGGTATCGATACCACATCTCTCCTCAGAGCAGCATTCCGTGAAGAAGGGGCTGCCATTCCCCAAGAAACCTTCCAGCACATGACTGAATGTATGGGTGCGAGAGTGGAAGCTGTCATCAAGGCTAAAGGCGGTGCGGGGTAGCCGCGTGGTCTAAGGCGTCTTGTCACAGTCCGGGCGGCTGCCCCATAGGAGGTTCGAGTCCTCTCTCGGACATGGGTGTGTGTGTTGTCCTTAGCGTAAGTTAGATTAAGTAGTGTGTAAGCTTAGGGACCGATGACCTCAGCAGTTTGGTCCCATAAGACCTTACCTCAAATTTCCAAGGCTAAGGGTGGGCCAACACCATATTGAATTCCAGCATTACCGATGGAGGGCGCCACGAGCTTGTACGTCATTTTCAGCCAGGTGTCCGGATACGTTTGATCACATAAACTCGCCCGCTACACTGTGTTACCAGAAGTGGGATCGCTTGGAGAATGGTTGTTGACGGGGAAGAAGACGGCTCGGTTCATTCTGATGACACGAGCAGATGGAGACTGCAATTGTGATTCGACTTACACAGCAGAAAAATATGTAACTAGCAGCTTTTATTTTGATATTCACTTGAAGGATTCTTGTATGTTTGTATCCATATGTCATTATACCTTCAGTTTGTCCTCTTCTCATCTCACTGTTCCTATTAAGTCGAGATTAGATACGGTAGCATTATTTGGTAAAAACCTGAGGACTGAATCATTAACAAAATGGTTCAAATGGCTCTGAGCACTATGGGACTTAACTTCGAAGGTCATCAGTCCCCTAGAACTTAGAACTACACTTAAACCTAACTAACCTAAGGACATCACACACATCCATGGCCGAGGCAGGATTCGAACCCGCGACCGTAGCGGTCACGCGGTTCCAGACTGTAGCGCCTTTAACCGCTTGGCCACACCGACCGGCGAATCATTAACATCTGTGGTATATATTCAGTGCAGTTCACAGGACTTTCCAATCTGTGCACCAGTCGCACAGTGTAGTGTGGCATAGAAAAGGGCATTGCGGCTGTCAATACCGGGAGTGCACCTGGTTGAGGCGTGGGAAAATTTGCTTTCGCCAAAAGCTCAGAAATAGGCTATAATAGCCATAAGGTTTTACCAGTAAATAAGAATTTTTCAAACCAGAGTAGGAGTACATCAGAGTGTTGTACCTTGTTACACTCTTCATACGTTCGCCTCTAGCATGCCCACTACCAGAAGTTTGAAATATTTTCATACTCCATTTTTAAATTATGGAGTAGGCTATTAAAGTACTACTGGCATTTTCTGAAATTACAAATATTACTCCAGAAATATAAGGTTTATCCGAATGTCAAAACACGTTCTGAGTTACAACATGGTCATGTAGCCACGAACAAATATAATATTGAAATTCAAAAGCGCTGTAATCGAGAAAATATTAATACTGCATTTAATCATGCAATGAAGCTCCAAAGAAACTGGTATAGTCATACGTATTTAAATACGGGGATATGCAAACAGGTAGATTACGGCGCTGCGGTCGGCAACGCCTATATACGACAAGTGTCTGGCGCAGTTGTTAGATCGGCTACTGCTGCTACAATGGGAGATTATCAAGATTTAAGTGACTCTGAAGGTGGTGTTATAGTCGGCGCACGAGCGATGGGACACAGCATCTCCAACGTAGCGATGAAATGCGGATTTTCCCGTACAACCACTTCACGAATGTACCGCGAATATCAGAAATCCGGTAAAACATTAAATCTTCTACATCGCTGCGATCGGAAAAAGTTCCTGCAAGAATAGGACTAACGACGACTGCAGAGAATCGTTCAACGTGACAGAAGTGCAACCATTCCGCAGATTGCTGCAGATTTCAATGCTGGCAATCAACAAGTGTCAGCGTGCGAAACATTCAACGATACATCATCGATATGGGCTTTCGGAGCCGAAGGCCCACTCGTGTACCCTTGATGACTGCACGACACGAACTTATACGCCTCGCCTGGGCCCGTCAACACCGACATTATACTGTTGATGACTGGAAACATGTTGCCTGGTCGGGCGAGTCTCGTTTCAAACTGTATCTTGCGGATGGACGTGTACGGGTATGGAGACAACCTCATGAATCCATGGACCCTGCATGTTGGTAGGGGAATGTTCAAGCTGGTGTAGGCTCTGTAATGGTGTGGGGCGTGTGAAGTTGGAGTGACAAGGGACCCCTGATACTTCTAGATACGACTCTGACAGGTGACACGTTCTTAAGCATCCTGTCTGATCATCTGCATTCATTCATGTTCATTGTGCATTCCGACGGACTTGTATAATTGTTACAGAGTGGCTCCAGGAACACTCTTCTGAGTTTAAAGACGTCCGCTGGCCACCAAACTCCCCAGACATGAACAATATTGAGCACGTCTGGGATGCCTTGCAAAGTGCTGTTAAGAAGAGATCTCCACCTCTTCGTACCCCAACGGATTTATGGACAGCCCTACAGGATTCATGGTGTCAGTTCCCTTCGGCACTACTTCAGTCATCAGACGAGTCCACGCCAAGTCGTGTTGCGGTGCTTCTGCGTGCTCGGGGGGCCTACACGATATTAGGCAGGTGTACCAGTTTCTTTCGCTCTCCAGGGTATATATGTTACATTATTACTCTACAACATAACAATAATTAGCGACTGAAATCAAATTAAGCGGGAGTACATTATCCAGTCCCATTAACGTGACCACCTGTCAAAAGGCTGAATAAAGACATTTAGCATTGCCGACTGCTACGAGACGTGCAGGAAGAGAGGCAGTGTGGTTCTGGAAGGTACCGGCAAGGTTATGGAACCATGCAAATACTGTGCAGTGGCCACCTGCGAGAGGTTTCTCGGCTGAGAATCCATGGCGCGAACAGCCCAATGGACGTGGACCGACAAATTCTGGACTGGGCTTAGAGCGGAGGAGTTTGGTGGCCAGGAGAATGCGGCAGACTCATCCTGCTGCTCTTAGAACCACGCACATACACTGTGAACTGTTTGACACGATCCGTTGCCCTGCTGGTAGATGCCGTCGCACTTAGCGGTGGACATGGTCCCCAAGGATTGATGCATACTCGTGATGATCCACTGTGCTTGCTATAATGATGAAATTACCCAGAGAACAGCATGAGATGATTCCCCAGACCACAATGCTCCCTCCTCCAGCGTGGACCCTTCCGACCATTGTTGCAGGGTATTTGCTTCCAGTCGTTTCGCGACTATGGGGCATAAAACGTGGTTCATCTGAACAGGCCAACTGTCGACACTCAGTGGACGTCTAGATGCGGTAATGGCGTGCAAATTCCAGGCTTCATCGCATCGCCGAAGAACAGCAGTAAGCATGGGAACATGAACTTGGCGCCTTCTGCGGAGGCTCATATGCAGCGTATGAACGGTCGCTGAGGATACGCTATTGGTATCCTCTTGGTTCATTTGGGCGATCAGAGTTGCACATCCGTGTACCCGGACACATCTCCGCAGCCGTCGTTCACCCACGTCGTATACGGCCCGTGGTGCACCACAGTTGCCATTTTGCTGTGCCAAGTATACTTTAACCACTGCAGACTTAGCTGCTTCGGAAATGCTTCCACCCTTGACCCGAAAGCCAATTGGACGTCAGTTAGATCACTGTGTTTCCGCATTACGGCAACGAATGCACTGTTTTCCATGTTCCCCGGACGCATTTTATATTCACTCCAAGCTAGTGCTGCCATCTGCCGTATGAGAGTAGTTATTGCACATTGTCGTGAAACGTAGGTGGTGTTCACATTTGTGTGATTGCACGTGTATTATCGAAAACAATTTACAAGTTAAGCATATTTTGAAATAGATGTTACTGGAAACCAACACAAATTCCCATTTTAAAGACAGCTAAAATTTTTAACACATTAAAGAAACTCAGTTCATCTGCAAGTATCACATGTTGCGTGGAAATAGAACTTCTTCTGTTTCAGGGTACAAGATGGAGTACGACTGTCGAAGTATAGTTTAACTGTCTGTGTGGTATGTAAATAATTCTAAAAATATATAATATTTTACTCGCCATAAAACTCTATAAATGAAGAATTAACAATATATTCAAAGAGTTTTAATGTATAATACAGCAATTAACTGCGCAGAATACGAAATATTTACAATGCTGCACAAAACGCAACTTCGTGTCTGACAACAAAAACTGTAGAAAATGGGGAAACTGCTTGAGGTCGTCTCTAGTGTGTATTCGTTCATGTGATCTTAAATCAATCACTGAAGTACCGACCAAAAAGCATCATGTGTTCCCCGGTGCACAATCCTCTAGGTACAATACTCTGCCCTACTGGGAATAGTTTAAATATCTGTTTAAATAACACAGTAAAGGAGCTTTTAGGTGAGACTAATATTAAGTGGAATATGTACTGTAGCAATGTGAATAGCAAAAAGTCAGCGTGTGTGAATTAGAAGGAAACGTTGATATCTTGTAGTGCGACATCTTAAATATTCAGTAAAATGTGTACTAGGAAAGAGAATAATCTGATTGTATGATGACCACCGGGGCAATAGTTAGCGAATGCCGTTTACCTCCCGCATTGAGCGTAGTTGGCTGACTGGTATATCTTGGGATATCGCTGGAAAGTCGTAGGTCCCGCTGTGGTGGCTTCCGAGCGGGATCTGACGAATGGGCTGCTAAGAGCCGGCGCATGAAGTGGCCCAGAGCTCCAGTGGCGCCAACTGTCAATGTGTTGACTTACGGCGCCCTATATAGCCGGGGCGCAGAGGAATTTGTGCCGATACTGTTCCGCACACGTGAGCTGGTGCAAGGAATACGTTCCTGACACGGAGGACCTCTGGTGGCGCTTGTCCTGCCGTCTCGCCGCTCGTGGTCTAGTGGCTAGGGTTGCTCCCGCTGGATCACGGAGTCCCAGGTTTGATTCCCGGCCAGGTCGGGAATTTTCTCCGCCCGGGTACTGGGTGTTTGTGTTGTCATTAGCGTCCTATATGCAGCCTCCTTTACACATGAACCACAGTTTCCTAAAATTCTCCCAATAAACCTCACAAGCTCGTTCCATTTTATATCGCTCAGTTATTTAAACGACGTGACTGTATGGAGCAAGACACTACTAATGCTGTAGCCGAACATTACGGGCTTGTTTTTCCGACTACAACTAGCGAGGTTACTCTGAAAGAATGTCTTTCTGATCCCCGTACCCTTCCCACCTGTAGGGAAGACACACGTGCTAACCGGACTAAAAGGAAAGAGTTGAAGAGAAATAATGTAAACGTGGACATAGAGACTACGGTAGTGAGACAGTGAACTGAGTGTAGAGAAGCAAACATCATCCAAGCGTGAAGATTATTCTAGAGTATTTACCAGTGACTTAAGATAGAGAATGTGAAGTGTTAAAGAAATTGTAGTGTATGAGTGCTTCTGCCAGTTCACAAGCGGGAATCTGGTGGGTCAATTTCTTCCTAGAGGAGATGAAATATAATAGTATTGACCACAGCCAGTGCCTCGTGCCTAGTTGCAGTCGACGACGTTCCGACACAGCACCCCGGGAGAAGTAGACACCTCCGCGACGTCCCCTTCCATAAAGCAACGTCCGCACCTAGGGCACGGACCGCCTTTCGGGAAGCTTCCATGCTAACCAGAAGATTCGTCAACAAGAAGCAACACAGCGGTGGTACTGTATGTCTGCTGCGCGATCAGCTCCATACGACTGTATTCAAAGCCCTGGGCCAGGCGAGCAGATCGTCGGTAAATCAGTGCTACATCACGGCACCCACCCTGTGCTAGTCGCTGCCGCGATAACGAGAACGCTGCACTGACTGATTCATAATAATTCTGGGCTACTCTGTGCCATAAGACGCAGTACTTGTGACGCAGCCAGTACTCCACCGCTGCCGCTTCACGGTCCGAGGCGCGAACGGATTATCACCCGGTACCGTGCCACAGGGGACCAGATGCCTCCCGGCGCTGCTCTCCAGACAGCGGTTAACGGTTCGACTCTGGGCGACACCGCATCGCGAGAAGACGTCGCTGGCTGGTGCCCCGACCGCCGGGGTCGCGTCAGCACCCGCCGTGTTGGCATTCAGCCCGCATCCTAGCTGTGTGTGTACGCCGACGGGCCGTTCGCAGCGCCTGCTGCTACCAAAACACAGGACGAAGCCCTGGACAAGGACCCGTACGTGTAAGTGTACGAGCGTGAGGCAGTAATAAAGAATTATTACATTCAGGTCCGTGTCTGTGTGCAGCCTGTCTCCCTCACCGTGCTACGCCGCTACCTGCTGGACTGACTCCTGTCTTCCTCGGCAGGCTACACGACCCCAAAAGAACCTCTACATTCTGCCTCCCTCGCCATCACGTGAACCCAGGATCCTCCAGGTGGGAGCCGAGCGCCTCCTGGCAAAAGTGCCGCCACATCGCATCGCTCACCTCTCAGCTCTCGTGCTACAATATGTGAGAAAACGTGGAAGCCTTAGGGTGCCAAATTCTGATTACAGTGTGTTTGTTTCAACAATTCATATTTCATACTTCTAAGTTTTCACATTACCAAAGCACTTTTCTGCGCAGATGAACTGATCCGAACGTGGCATCACTATGAGAGCACAGGTACGAACGTTGTTTCTGGTTTATTTAGACTGCGCTCTACTGTGTTTGCGAATTCAGAAATGATTGACTTGAAGGAGCAAAGGGTCTGCATTAAGTTCCGTTTGAAGCGACACGCAACTGCATCTAAAGCCACCGCCTGCGAAGGGAGGTCATCTTTGAACCAGGCAACAACATTTGAGTGGTTTAAGTGCTCTAATGATGGCCGGGAGTCTGTAGATTGTGGCCGACCGTCGTCATGCTGATAATGATGGGAGTCTGTGAAGCGATCTACAAGGACAGAATGTGGACTATCCACGGTGTTTGTAAAATCGTTGGAATTTTGTACGAGAAATGTCAACGCATTCTAGTTGATAAACTTAACATGAGACGAGTCGCAGTCTCGTCTTTTGGACGCCATCCAACTAGACCATCGGTCTCAGTTTTACACTCAAGTGGAAACATCACAGTTCAAGGTGACCCAAATTTTCCGTATAGCTCATAACTGCCGATGAATCATGCGTGTACTTCCTGCCACCTGCACCCAGCCTGAACAATAACTGCTGGAATCATCCTCCACGTCTCAGACGTCATCCCCGGGATCAATGCCACGGATTTCCTTCCGAAAGTAACAGCCATTTCCCTGAGGGTCCCTTACACTGGAGCTCCCAGTAGTTTTGTCAACAGCCAACACATCAGATCTCTTGTTAAGGCGGCCAGTACCCGTTTCCGCCCTTCACCAAGCTAGCCAGATTAAGAACATCGTAAAGGGCATCCACGTCAGGGACGCAAGGCGACGGCAAAGACACGAGAGATACCGCGGCTTTCGCCGCAGGGGCCCTGCCCATCGAAGCTGAATAAAACTTCTGCCTGTCTCTTTTTTTTCTGTGAGTTAACCCTGCATACTTCCACAAAAGTCACAGTTCGTAGGTATCTTTGTCTGTTACACAGGGCTAATTAAGTTAATGAACGAACTAGGAAAAAAGAAATCTAAAGCGCTCCGATACGATATTTGAAATAACTGAAACACAGCAACAACAGTTACAGCTGAGTCAATTAATTACTTGGAAAATAACAAACATGTAAAGAAATGTAAAGTAGAACTGTTAAAGTTCCCTTATACCAGAGATGGCCAATAATTCGGCTCGTGAGTAGGGCTGTGGCTGATGCGCCATAGCCATCTAGCCTGGCTGCACATTTCCTCCACCGCCACTCCATGCCGTCTGAGTTTGAGAAGGGCGAACAGGAAGAAACTACATATGCACCTCATTGAAATGGTAATGCAGTCGGACTGCATACGACTTAGTTTCATATTTCAAATTTCTCAGCAATGTAGATAACAAAAAGAAATTCAATATTATTTAGTTATTTATGGTGTGCTGAAAACAGAATATAATTTTTATATGCTACAGACAGTCGGTATACAGACAGACGCAGATAACTTCACAGATCTTCGCACTCAGGTCCTCACGTAATTGTGACTTACTTAGTTTCATAATCGAAAAAAGTCTTCACCTACATTTGTTGATCAAAATATTTTATCGCGTTTGAAACCGAATTATGGAGACGTGATCACTTTTACCGAGAAAAACAAAGTATCCTGGACAGTCTTAAAGTAAAAGAATTTGTCTTTCCAAAGGTAGTTTACAGGCCACATGCTTGGGGGTGCTTGCAACTGAAATGGCAAACGGTCTCGAAATCACTTGTAAGACTAGCAGTATCCTCAAAACGTTTATAAAAATATCCTTGTAATTCTTTCAAGGCCACAATGAATTCTTCAAACCTCACATTTGCTTTTACGCCAGTGAAATCAGGGAACTGGACTGTACTTGTCAGAATTTTTCCCTGCTACAAAGCGATATTGTTTTTAAATGCATCCCCATAAAATTAGTTTGTTTCTTGTCTTGCAACGTCTTGCTGTGGGCAGTGTATAATCAAGTCCACTTAAAATGCGAGGTACACAATCCATTCCGCATCTTCAAATTTTGGTTCTCGCTCTCCTCTTTCGTTTATAAATTTAGAACAGCAAGTTTTAAATCGAAAAATCATTCCATTCATGTTCATTGACCTAACCAACATACATTTCAGCAATATATAAAGTCCCTGTCGCTTCGTTCAACCATCGAAAACTGTTGCAACTGTCTGTGGAACAACGCGTAAGACTGTAGAAACTTTTTTTTTTCGTACCACCAGTTTCACCACCTGTTCCATGCAATTGCAGCACAACGTGCCTCTTGACATACAGAACAATGAATCCCATCTGTCGATTGTTGTAATTTTTTTCGCTTTGATCACCAGCTAAATCTTAAATCCTTTCTGCACGGTGTTGTAACGACGTCCCATAAAAAATTTGCGCCACCCGTCGATTAAGCGACTGTATATCGGATAATACCTGTAGATACTTAGAGTTCTTATACTTCTCTTTTGACATTCCCATTAATTTTTAAATGCTAGTGACGGTAAATCGCTAGACTGCCTCTTTTTGTGCAAACAGCCACTGGGCCTGTGAATGTCTTTAATACCACGAACAAATAGTGAAGGTTAAACTGCACTGACACCAAAATTCTGCCGAACTGAAGAAAGTAGTGCCAACTGAAAAATGCCACACCGCCGTGATAAGCGAAATGTCGCGCTGTACTGAATACTTACTATAAGTACCGAGCAAAGGCGAGACAGGCCGAGTCTCGGCACGCACGTCGTCCTCACATTGTGCTCACGAGTAGATTGGCACGCTGTGGAAGACCCTGTCTTATACGAATGAAACTACACTAATCAACAAAAACGTTATCACCACTGCCCACAGTGAGACTGAATGTTGCCTGTTGATGTTGCGGGCAAAGTGGTATGGCAATGAAAGTATATAAGTGAAAAGGAGACGAATATGAAATCGTTCTTGTGACGATATTGGCCGCAGATTGGGAAATACACTGACATAATCGTCTGTGACAAAGGACAGACTGATATGGCTTAGCACCTTGGAGAGAGCATCCTGGGAATTGGCTGAAGGACAGTGAACCCACGAGTAAGTGTTAAGGTGGAAGACGTCCACGCCTCATGTGAGGCTTCACTGCCCTTTACGGTTGTTGCACTTCTGAAGACGTAGTACAATGATAATGCAAGCACAAGTGTTTTGGAGGACACTATACAGCGTAAACTGATGACAATAAGGCTCCATGGAAGACGACTCCATTAGTGTCCCGTGTTTACCCAACTATATCGTCATTTACGATTTCTGAGGGCCGGGGTCATCAATATTGGACAGTGGATCGGTGGAAACGTGTCGCATATTCAGATGGATCAAGTTTCTTGATACACCAAGTCGATGGTCATGTCCGTACACGTCGTCACCCAGGCGAACGTCTGTTCGGAACTTGTACTGCGCCACGGATGAGACGGTTGCGGGCCGAATTATGCTGTGGTGGGAGTTCACCTTGGCTTCCATTGCAGCTATGAGAGCAACTGAAGGCACCATAATAGCTGTGGACTACACGAACATTGTTGCATACCATCTGGATTTTATTGGAAGAACACTTAAGTGCTGCAAACAAATCTACTGAAGACACTGCCTACACTATGCTGGTCCGCCTTCCTCTGAAGTACTGCTGCACGATATGGGATCCAAACCAGATAGTACTGCGGAGGACTTCGAAGAAGTTAACTTTGTGTTCTCACGAAATAGGGGAGAGAATCTAACGGATTTAATAAGTGATTTTGTGTGGTTATCATTAAAACAATGGCGTTTTTCGTTGCTGCAAAATTTTTTCATGATATTTCAATAACCTAATTTCGCCTCTGAATGTGAAAATATGTTACTGACTCCCACCGACATAGGGAAAAATGACCATCGCAAAAACAGACGTAGATGCAAATGTCACCCCGACGGTGATAGCACTTTCCAGTAAGACAAAGTGTCCCTGTCACAACGCCAGAACCGTGCTACAGTAGTTTGAGGAGCGTGATAGTGAACTCACCTTGATGTCTTGGCCACCAAATTCGCCTGATCTGAAGAGGATGGAACATCTCTCGGTCGCTATTCGGCGCCAACTCCATGCCCACAAAACACCGATCCCTAATTTACCGGTATTGCGTGAGCTGTCTATAGATTTTAAAATTTTATTTTCGTGGGTGTCCACAGCCTCAACTCGTTTTCAGAATAAAAACATCGTTCAGGTAGGCTGTATTCTTTTTATTATCTATGCGTTGGGCCAATTTCAACATTTGGTTATTTTGAAGCACGTATCTTAATCTTCCGGTTTCATTTTTCAGTACAATATGTCGTCGCTACATTTGGACAAGAATACATCTTACTTCTGTCCGTTTGTGGCATAAAACCAATACACTAATGTACATGGTTATAAAGCCTACTTGGACCATATTTTCATTCTCTCTGTAGATATTTGGTCCCACATACCTCCGGAAACGTACCGAGGACTTGTCGAATCCATCCCAAGCCGAATCGCCACTGTATTGAATTCCGTAGGTGGACCAATGTGTTATTAAATAGACGGTCACAATGTATTTGCTCATCAGCGTATGTTTGGATGTAAAAGCCTACAATGAAGCAACGTGCAGCGTGATGTAATCTACAGATAAACATCAGCGAGCATGCATTCGTGTATAGTAACAATTCAAAGCCATCCGAGTATCTGCAGGATTTGGATTCCAGTGCGAAATAAATAACATATGCTGATTAGTGAGAACATTATGACTACCTACTTAATAGACGGTGTGTTCACCTTTGGCACGGATAACGGCCGCTACGAGTCGTGGCACGGAAGTAAATGTTCGATTGGGTTCAGATATGGCGGTTTGGGGGGCCAGCACATCAACTGGAACTCGCCACTCTGTTCCTCGAACCACTCCATCACCGTCCTGGCCTTATGACGTGGCGTATTATCTTGTTGAAAAACACCACTGCCACAACTGAAACATGATCGTCATGAGTGGTGAGCGGTTCTAGGCGCTACAGTCTGGAACCGCGCGACCGCTACGGTCGCAGGTTCGAATCCTGCCTCGGGCATGGATGTGTGTGATGTCCTTAGGTTAGTTAGGTTTAAGTAGTTCTAAGTTCTAGGGGACTGATGACCTCAGCAGTTAAGTCCCATAGTGCTCAGAGCCACGATCGTCATGTTAGGATGCACGTGGTCTGTAGCCAGTGTACGACACTCCTTGGCCGTCATGGTGCCCTGCAAGAGCGCCACTGGACCTATGAATGCTCACGTAAATGTTCTCCTGAGCATAATGGCCCAGACTGGCTTGCCGCAAAGGGCAACAAAACGGGGCGTATGATATCGTCCACGCACCGCCGCGGATGACAAACAGCGGCGTGAAAAGAAATGGTTTCCAAGACCATCACTCCTGGTTTTGGGTGACAGTCAGGTTGGTTTCCCACCACAGTCTGTGGCGTCTCCAGACACGTCCTTCCTGGTAATCGGAGCTGAGTTCGAAACCGGACTCATCACTGAAGTCAAGTCTACTCCAGTCAATGAGATTCCAGGCCGAAAACGGGTCTGGAAATGCCACGGACAGCGGTGGGATATCAGCTTCATTGTCGCCGTTTTACAATCCACAACCAGGAGTGATTGCCTGGAGTCCCATTTCTTTTCATAGCAGAATCCCTTTGGTGGTCATCCGCGGCACCCTTACAGTCCAGCGGTACTTGGTAATGTCTGCCCAATTGAGAAAGTTTGGAGCATTATGGGCAGGGCCCTCGAGCAACTCTGGATTTTGACGACCTAACGCACCAGTTGGACAGAATTTGGCACAATATCACTGAGGGAGAGTTGTGCCAACTCCATCAATCATTGCCTGTGTAAGGGCTCGAGCTGCACCAGTGCCGTATTGACTAGCTTCATTTGTCAATACCTTTCTCTCGAATAAATCATCTAGTTTTTCTGAAATTTTAATCATTTGTTTGTCTGTACATTTACATCACACCTTCCGATTTCCGTCCCATTCGGATAATTCCTTCGTGGTGCGTCGTTTTTTTCCTTTTTTCTCTTAGAATGTAAGTAAAATTTCGACATTGCCGTGCCTAGTGGTGTTGCGGTATTAATGAGCAGCAGTGCGTATTTTCAGATGTAAAGCAATATCTGTCGCATTATATATCCGAGTGACGACAGAGGATGCAATTTCTGTTCTCGTATAAGTGATGTTACAAGGCTAACGAGAGGAAAATCTATTATCGCGTCAAGCCACGAGGGAACTCGAGGAATGGTAAACGGTGCGTAAGGCAGTGGAATTGGCTACCGAGGGATGATAGGCGAGAGGTAAATGGAGGGAGGAAGCGGCTCGTCATTGGCAGAAAGCCAATCAGGCCGGCTAATGAGTCTCCCGCCCGGAAATTGTACGGCCGAGCGGCTGCGCGCCTCGTCGACATGCGCCACGCCGGGCCTGCGCCACGCACCACTGCGCACTTCGCTCACTACCAGCCTCTTTTCTCTTACAAATCTGCTATAACATTACTTCACACAAATATACATTAATACTTCAACTATTTTTTATTATTATGGATGGCTTAGCACCCGCTGCTTCGCTTACGTAGACTGAATGGTCTGCACAAATTCCCTTTGCTTGCGACACATCTATCAAAGTTAAGTATTTGTAATTGTCTTGTTATAATAAAATTCATTAATACGATCTGTTTGATTGCTTGTCTAGCGAACCGAGTGTGCAAGATTCCTAGACACAATAGATCAGGGTATTTTTTCATATTCTCGGTACGTAGACCACGTTTTGATCACAGACACTGCTTCCTGGAATGCCATTGAGCATTTTGTTGAAATTTTTAATAGTCTTCAGGAAAAAATCAGCTTCACTTGTGAATTAGAAAGTAATGATCATCAG
Source organism: Schistocerca piceifrons (assembly GCF_021461385.2). Lineage (NCBI taxonomy): Eukaryota > Metazoa > Arthropoda > Insecta > Orthoptera > Acrididae > Schistocerca > Schistocerca piceifrons. Next base: position 894,773,278 of record NC_060149.1, read on the forward strand.
CTACATTACTTGGACCTTAGTATTGCCATAGACGACAAACCTTCCTTCGGTATTTTTCGAAAAGCCGCCAATATAGACTAGATTGTGTCCGAAAATTCAGAGCTTCCTCATTCCCATAAAAAAGCACTTTTTCATTCAGCGATTCATCGTGCCGTTTCTGCGCATTTGTTACCAGACAAGCTTAATGATGAGATGAATTTAATAAATACCGTTGCAGTTAATAACGGTTATGATCCCTCGTTAGTTGAAAAGATCTTCCAAAATTACAACCGACACTAAAGTGACTACGTTGGGCATCAGTGCTGTTTCCGATAGTAACAAGTATAAAATATTTTTTCGATTGCAATTTTAGGTCCTATTTCTTACAGAATTCGCCGTCTTCTAGTTAAAAAATATGGATGCAAAGTCACCTTTTCTACCAACAATAACTTGCAGAAAAATCTTATTCAAAATCTCAAGTTCAACGTGTGGTGTTACCGCCAGACACCACACTTGCTAGGTGGTAGCCTTTAAATCGGCCGCGGTCCGGTAGTATACGTCGGACCCGCGTGTCGCCACTGTCAGTGATTGCAGACCGAGCGCCGCCACACGGCAGGTCTAGAGAGACTTCCTAGCACTCGCCCCAGTTGTACAGCCGACTATGCTAGCGATGGTTCACTGACAAATTACGCTCTCATTTGCCGAGACGATAGTTAGCATAGCCTTCAGGTACGTCATTTGCTACGACCTAGCAAGGCGACATTATCATTTGCTATTTATCTTGTGATGCATGTACCGTCAGACCGATGTTCACCAATTATGGATTAAAGTTAAGTATTCCAGAAGCTACGTACGTTTTTTACTAGACTCAACTCCTTTAACTGTTCCAGACCTCACGCCAGCCTGCGTGAGCTTAAACGCGTGCCTTTCGGCTATCTCATAGTGGCTTGGCTGTCTTGCCAAGTCACAACACAAACTTCCTCCTATACAGATCAGGAGTTTATAAAACTGCTTGTGTTACGTGTGCTGTCTATTATATGGGACAAACTGGAAGATGTTTCAGTGTCACGTAGAAGGAACATTTATTTGCAAAAAGAGGCACTAATGAACATAATTCCACTTTTGTTGATCATCAGTTAATTTCTGGTCAAAAAACGAAAATTGTTGAAGAAATTTCCATTTTACACATGGAAAGAAAGGTTACAGACTCGACGTACACGAAGATCTGGAGATTTTCAAGCATATTTTTGGAGAAAAATGGCCTCATTTTCAACGTACATTTACAATTACGTAACAAAAGCTTTTTCAATAGCTTTAATCCACTACTCGGCGATTTTTGATTCCTTTATTTTTATTATGACTTCCTGTCTCTATTTCTGAAACATTTTTTTCTTCAAATCTCATGTAGATGTGTACTGCTATAAGTTTCCTTCGTGCAGATGTTTTTGGACTGTGCAGCTGTTTGTGTAATTATTTTACAATACTCGGTACTTCACGTAATTTGGAAATTTGTGTGTTAAGTGCTTAAGTGCTTAGAGCTATTTGAACCATTTTGGAAATTTGTGGTAAGTTCCTATGGGACCAAACTGCTAAGGTAGTCGGTCCCTAGGCTTACACATTACTTAGTCTAACTTAAACTAACGCAAAGGACAACACACACACCCACGCCTGAGGGAGGCCTCGAACCTCCGACGGGGGGAACCTCGTGAACCGTGGCACGGCGCCGCAGAACGCTCGGCTACCCCGCGCGGTGCGTACTTTGCGTGATGGGCAATTCAGTAAAGCCTAACAGATAGTTCTAGCTGTACTGCATTTACTTGACTACTTGGTATTTTCAAAAATACATTTAGCTCTCATCCTTTGAATGTTGTTTCTAATAGTTAGCTGTTGTTTAATTCGATTATTTCTGTTACAATGTCTCATATCAGCATATGTTACTTTCCGCGCCCAATAGGCGGCGCAATTTGTGCATTCATTTCGTAGTAGCAATGTAAGCCACTGGGCCGTCCAGTCCTCGCAAGGTGTACGTACCAAAGGCTGGAACATTCTTAAATTTTGACTTGAGCTTTAAACTTTGACAATTGCCTCCTTGCAATGTAACTTTAAATAAGTAACCTTTTACTTTATGAGATTTTTCATCTTGGTTAATATTTACGTCAAACTTATTTCTCTGTGTTATTTTGTAGTACTTTTCAATTATCATTCTGATGAAGACATCCTTAGAGGCGTCAAAACCTAGGTAAATGTATTAAACAATTATTAGCAACCGATTGGCTGTGATATTTCCCCATTGAAACTTATATACGATTGCTAAAAGACAGCCATGTTCAAAACTCTATTTATATAACTAAAATTAGTATATAGCGATACGGCATTCGATAATACACAAGTTAACAACTGAAATCGCTTGTTTCTAACACTCTAAACTGAAAGTTTCGTGTGTCAATTCAGTACCTGATAACAGAGCGTAAGTGGTATTATTCTCACAGTAACAAGGAAATCACAAGCATTAACAGAAAAGCGTTATAGATTCACGAATACAGCAACATTTCACCCTTCTAAATCTCTGCCACAGATGATAAATAGGTAGTTTAGTGATGTAATTCTTATTTTATCATATAACTGATTACCGCGGTGCCGAAACGTGTCATTTATGTGGAGATAGAATAAAAATTAAGCTTTCGGTGTTCGAAATTTGATGTTTGATAGAAAAATTTCAGTTCACATTTTTATCTTCTTCGGTGAAAGAATGAAAATGAACAGCAAGATGTACTATGAGTACCACATCACTTGGCTCCGCTAAATTTTTGCCTTGAGCTGCTATAAATAGAAACAAAGCCTTGCGCCTTTCACATCAAGACTCGAGGTATGTGAAAAACATTGAGTATGGGTTGTAATGGCAATTCCGATCCGTCGTAAAATGTCTGACCGCAAGTCTGGCTCTCACGTTGCCTTCTAAGCACCAGGCTTCTACAATTAAACAAAATATTCATTGACACTTACGTACTTGCATCGCGCTGTAGATGCAAAATTGGTCCGCAACTTCTTTTATAATTGAAATTCATGGTTGTAGCTCCGTAATAAGTTGCATGGAGAAGTGTCTCTTTTTATTTCTTGATGGTGATCAGTTTCGGACACCTGTGTGCATTTTCCATCCATCCGTATCGTTAGTGTGACAAATACAGGCGATAGCCTATGTACAAAAACTGCCCCTGAAGTGACGATCAAAGAGGCACTATGGCCGACGTAGCAGTAAATAGACCACATTAGTGAACTCTCTCACTGCAGGGGCATGTTCTGTACATAGTCTATCACCTGTATTTGTCACATTAACGATAAGGATGATCTGAAAATAGACACAGGTATCCGGAACTAGTCACCGTCAAGAAAAAAAAGCACTTCTCAATACAACTTATGACGGAGCTACAATCATTTATTTCAAATACATTGTCATGTGTCAGAGTGACTTTCAGTCACTAACGGCGTGAATATCCTGATTATCTGTGGGTTAATCTGCAGAACCATAGCTCCAACCCAAAAAAACGCGGTGTTTTATGGTAATCTGGTCATTGGCATAAATGAAATAAACTGATTTTCCGATTTCAAACCCCATACATTTTGTCGTTTCAGTTTTCCCGTGCCAATAAGTGTAAGAGACATACAAGATCCAACGAAGAGGGGCATGCTTCGTCACGTGATTGATTAGTAAGCGTGAGAGCGTCGCAGAGATGAACAACGCTGGTGGCAGCGGATACTAGACGGGGACTGTGTACCACACTGAGGTGGTTGTTCAGATTCCGAGAGCGTCCGTCCCTAAGGCAGTGGCGCAATATGTCAGTTCCTCCCACACATGTTTCATGCAATGACCACAATTAGAAAATAAGAGAAATTAGAGCTCATACAGAGGTTTATCAGCAGTTGTTCTCCATTCGCGAATGGAACAGGGGAGAGGAAAATAATGTTGGTAAAAGAATTACCCTCCGCCACACACCATAAAATACAGATGTAGGTGTAGATAAAGATTACTAATATTAATTGCGAGCAAAATTATTCGATTCACAGCCTAATGTCATATACTGTCTCCATCATTTCGATATGCTCAAAGGAATATAAAATGGCATTTTTAGCTTGTTAACAATAAGTCGGAAGTCCACTACACGCAGGAGGAGGCTACGCGGATAGCAGGGGCTGTGTGGCGCGGACTGGGCGTTTTCTAGGTTATAGGATCTCGTGAAACCACAAAAACGGCTTCAGTCTCAAAGGGTGCACGCCCAGCAGAGGAAGAACGTAGATACAGGAACCATCGGTATAACAGTTGAAAATTGTCGTAACTGTGTTGGGAAAGTACCAGAGCTCCAAGCGCTAATAAAAAACACAGATGCTCAAATCGTTATCGGCACTGAAAGCTCCTGAAGCCGGAGATATGCTCAGCTGAAATTCTTGCGAAGAACCTAACGGTATTCCGAAAGAATAGGCAACACACAATTGACAGTGGCGTGTTTGTTGCTTTTAGAAGTAGTTTAACTTGTCGCGAAATTGAAGTCGATATTTCCTGTGAGTTAGTATGGACAAAGATCATTGTTGACAACCGGAATAAAATAATAATTGGATTCTTTTACCAAACTCCCAATTCAGATCATACAATTTCTGAAAGGTTCAAACAAAACTTGAGTTCGATTTCAAACATGTACCCGACTCATACAATTATAGTTAGTGGTGACTTTAATTTACACTCCATATGTTGGCAAAAATACACGTTTCAATCCGGAGATACGCATAAAACATCATCCGAAATTGTGCAAAATGCATTCTCAGAAAATTATTTCGATCAGTTAGTTGATGAGCCCACGCTACTAGTAAACTGCTGTGAAACAACTTGACCTCTTAGCAACAAATAACCACGAACTAATAACGAGAATCACTAAGGATACAAGGATTAGTGAACACAGGGTTGTCGTAGCGAGATTGAATACTGCAACCCGCAAATCCTCCAAAAATAAAAGAAAAATACATCTATTCAACAAAGCAGATAAAAATTTGCTTGATGCTTTCCTCAGAGAAAATCTCCACTCCTTTCAAATTAACAATTTATGTGTAGACCAGATGTGGCTTGAATTCAAAGAAATAGTATCGGCAGCAACTGAGCGATAGATACCAAATAAATCAACAAACGACAGTACTGATCCACCTTGGTACACAAAACGGGTCGGAACACTGTAGCAGAAACAACGAAAAAAACATGCCAAATTTAAACGGACGCAAAATCCCCAAGATTGGCGATTTTTTTCAAAAGCACGAAATTTAGCGCGGACTTCAATGCGAGATGCTTATAATTGTTTCTACAACGAAACCTTGTCTCAAAACCTGGCAGAATATCCAACGAGATTCTGGTAGTTTTTATAGTATGTCAAAGGCAAGACAATCAATGCCTTCTCTACGCGATAGAATGGAAATCCTATCGACGACTGTGCTGCCAATGCAGAATCGCTAAACACAGCGTTCCGGAATTCCTTCACCAAAGACGAGGAAGTAAATATTCCAGAATTCGAATCAAGAACAGCTGCAAACATGAGTACACTACTGGCCATTAAAATTTCTACACCACGAAGATGACGTGCTACAGACGCGAAATGTAACCGACCGGAAGAAGATGCTGTGATATGCAAATGATTAGTTTTTCAGAGCATTCACACAAGGTTGGCGCCGGTAGAGACACCTACAACGTGCTGACATGAGGAAAGTTTCCAACCGATTTCTCATACACAAACAGCAGTTGCCCAGCGTTGCCTGGTGAAACGTTGCTGTGATGCCTCGTCTAAGAAGGAGAAATGCGTACCATCACGTTTCCGACTTTGATAAAGGGCGGATTGTAGCCTATCGAGATTACGGTTTATCGTATCGCGACATTTCTACTCGCGTTGGTCGAGATCCAATGACTGTTAGCAGAATATGCAATCGGTGGGTTCAGGAGGGTAATACGGAACGCCGTGCTGGATCCCAACGGCCTCGAATCACTAGCAGTCGAGATGACAGGCATCTTATCCGCATGGCTGTAACGGATCGTGCAGCCACGTCTCGATCCCTGAGTCAACAGATGGGGTCGTTTGCAAGAGAACAACCATCTGCACGAACAGTTCGACGACGTTTGCAGCAGCATGGACTAACAGCTCGGAGACGATGGCTGCGGTTATCCTTGACGCTGCATCACAGAAAGGAGTGCTTGCGATGGTGTACTCAACGACGAACCTGAGTGCACGAATGGCGAAACGTCATTTTTTCGGATGAATCCAGGTTCTGTTTACAGCATCATGATGATCGCATCCGTGTTTTGCGACATCGCGGTGAACGCACATTGGAAGCGTGTATTCGTCATCGCCATACTGGCGTATCACCTGTCGTTATGCTAAGGGTGCCATTGGTTACACGTCTCGGTCACTTCTTGTTCGCATTGACGGCACTTTGAACAGTGGACGTTACATTTCAGATGTGTTACGACCCGAGGCTCTACCCTTCATTCGATCCCTGCGAGAACCTAAATTTCAGCATGATAATGTACGACCGCATGATTCAGGTCCTGTACGGGCCTTTCTGGATACAGAAAATGTTCGACTGCTGCCCTGGCTAGCACATTCTCCAGATCTCTCACCACCTGAAAACGTCTCGTCAATGGTGGCCGAGCAACTGGCTCGTCACAATATGCCAGTCACTACTCATGATGAACTGTGGTATCGTGTTGAAGCTGCATGGGCAGCTGTACCTGTACACGCCATCCAAGCTCTGTTTGACTGTATGCCCAGGCGTATCAAGGCCATTATTACGGCCAGAAGTGGTTGTTCTGGGAACTGATTTCTCAGGATCTATGCACCCAAATTGCGTGAAAACGTAATCACATGTCAGTTGTAGTATAATATATTTGTCCAATGAATACCCGTTTATCATCTGCATTTCTTCTTGGTGTAGAAATTTTAATGGGCAGTAGTGTAGATATCCTCGGAGTAGCGAAGTAACTTAAATTACTTGACAGAACCAAGTTTTCCGGTCCAGACTGTAGACCAGTTAGGCTCCTTTCAGAGTATGCTGATACAGTATCTCCATACTTAGCAACCATATACAACCGATTGCTCGACGAAAGAATCGCACCCAAAGACTGCAAAGTTGCACAGGTCACAGCAATATTCAAGAAAGGCAGTAGGACTAATCCCCTAAACTATAAGCTTATATCATTAACGTCGATATGCAGCAGTATTTTGGAACATATATTATATTCGTACATTATGCATAGCCTCGATGAGAACGGCACATTGACACGTAGTCAATACGGATTTAGAAAACATCATTCTTGTGAAACACAAACAGCTCTTTACTCACACGAAGTGTTGAGTGCTATTGACAAGGGGCTTCAGATCGATTCCGTATTTCTGGATTTTTGGAAGGCTTTTGATACTGTACCAGACAAGCGGCTTTTAGTGAAATTGTGCGCTTATAGAATATCGTCTCAGTTATGTGACTGGATTTGTGATTTCCTGTCAGACAGATCACAGTTCGTAGTACTTGAAGGGAAGTCATCGTGTAAAACAGAAGTGACTTCTGGCATTCCCCAAGGTAAAGTTATGGGCCCTGTGCTTTCTCCTCTGAATGCAAAAATATTTTGTTGACGCCGACCTACATAGAGCGAAACGATCACCGTTATAAAATTAGGGGAATCATAGCTCGCTCCGCGCGCTGTACGAGATTGGAATAATACAGACTTATTGTGAAGGTGGTTCGATGAACCCTCTGCCAGGCACTTAAATGTGATTTGCAGAGTATCCACGTAGATGCAAATGTAAATGTACACATTTGTTTTGACCCGCAAATCTGCGGTTCACTGAAGATATCTGATATCAGCTGGAGTAACACGTCGAATGTCACGGACTTGTCACTCGATTCTGTCGACCTTCAGTGAGTTGGTTCATTGGTGGTTGTACACTGATTTCATATGCTACACCTACAGAAACTCTTCTGCTCTATGCCACAGTATCACAGTTTTTCACACTATTACGAATTGTCTTGACGGTGCGCTTATTTGTTGAATGAAGCAAAAGTATATCGTCCTTGCAAAATGTTAGAAGTGTTAGAAAGTTGTCTGGTGTCTGTTCTTTGATTTCAAGGATTTTTAGAAGATCGCTATTCTTTAGTGTTTGAAAATATAATAACTGGCCTCACTACTATCAAATGACGTTATTTTCTCCACGCCCGAACCATAAGCTCAGAAAGTCATTCATTCGCTCCATCTAATTGTACTTCTGTGGTTCATAAATGCTTGTTCCACTGGCGCACCTGAGTCCCTTAAATAAAGCATATGGTACTCCAGCTTCAATTCAGGCTGATTGAAAATGTGTCACACATTATCTCGCACACACACGCGCGCACGCACGCACGCACACACACACACACACAGACACACACACACACACACACACACACACACACACACACACACACACACACACACACTTTTACCCGACGAAACTTTCAAGCCTGCGCCGATCATGTAATCACTAAAGATAGCATTATAACACTGTCTAAGAAAAAACAAATAACGACACACCACGAAGGAATTTTTCGAATGGGATGGAGATCGGAGGATGTGATGTAGATGTTCTGACATGTAAATGATTAAAATTTCAAAAAACCTGGACGATTTATTCTGGAGAGGGAGAGATTTACAAACCGACCAATTCAATAACACGTCGGTCCACCTGTGGCCCTTTTGCAAACAGTTATTCGGTTTAGCATTGATTGATAGAGCTGTTGTGTGTCCTCCTGAAGCATATCGTACCAAATTATGTCCAACTGGGCCGTCAGATCGTCAAAATCCCGTGCTCGTTTTAGAGCCCTGTCCATAATGCTCCAAACGTCCTCAACTGGGGGAAGAGATCTGGTGACTTCGTAGGCCAAGGTAGAATTTGACAAGCACGAAGACAAACAGTAGACACGATCCCTGTGTGCGGGAGAGCATTTTCTTCCTGAAAGGTAAGCCCAGGAACGCTTGACATGAAGGGCAACAAAACGGGGGGTAGAATGTCGTCGGCGTACCGCTGTGCCGCGGACGACAAGCGTATGGGTCCTGCTACGTAAAGAACTGCCTTGGTTGTCGGGCAGGCTGGCGGGCGGGCGAGACAGTCAGGTTGGTATCCCACCGATGTACGGGGCGTCTCCAGACACGTATTCGGCCTGAAAACACATTGACTGGAGAAAAATTGTTTTCAGAGTGATGTCCCGCTTCGAACTGAGCCCCGATGAGCAGAGATCTGAGAACGTTTGGTGCATCATGGGCAGGGTCCTCCAACCATCTCGCGATTTTAACGGACTAACGCGCTAATTGGACAGAATTTGGTACGATATTCCGCAGGGGGACATCCAACAATTTTGTCAATCAGTGCCAAGCCGAATAACTGTTTGCTTCAGGGCCAGAGATGAACCAATGCATTAATGGCTTGCTGAATTTGTGAAGCTCTTCTTCTTGAATAAATTATGCAATTGTAATTATTTGTTTGTCTGTACATGCGCATCACGTCCACCGATTTTTGTTCCATTCGGATAATTCCTTTATGGTACGTCTCTTTTTTGTCTTAGAGTGTATTATTGAAGTGCAACGTTTGAAGGACTGTGAATCCACGAGTAGTGACAAAGTGATGGACGTCCACTTCTCATGACATTATATGTAGTTCGGAGAATTGCCCGCTTTATGAAGCAATATAGGTGGCGATTGTGGGCGCTCTGAGGACAGAGTACAACGCTGGTGTTCGCATAGGCGTTTCGCCGTTCAGCGCATATTGTTGCACATGGAGCTTTACAACAGACGACCCCGACGTGCTCCTACACAGACGATTACGACTGCAGTGGGGACTGGATCATCGCGATTGGACCGTGAGTCAATCCTGGTCAGATAACCCACGTTTCTTATAAGACCAGGTGGATGATCGTGCCCGCATATGCCGTCATACAGCCGAACGACTGCTCGAAGCATGCACCACGCAACGGATGCAGACCGTTGGGGGTGGTATTACGTTATGGGGGACATTCATGTAGGCTTCAATAGGACCTATAGTACTAAACGAAGGCACCATGGGAACTGTGAACTACGTGAACATTATTGCTGACCACCTAATTACTTTCATGCTTGACGTCTTCCCCGACGGCGATGGCATGTTGCAGCACGATAACTGTCCGTGTCACAAAGCCAGACTAGTACAGTGGTTTGAAGAGCATGACGGTGAAGGTACGTTGATGTCTTGGGCACCACTTGCGCTCGATCTGAACCCAATGGAATACGTCTAGGACTCTATCGGACACCAGCCCGCGTCCACAAACCACCTGCCGGTAATTTACGGGAACTGCGTGGTGACCGTGCGTAGACATCTAGTGCCACATACCTGTGGGAACCTACTATAGACGTGTAGAATTTGTGTCAAGCAGAATCGTTGCTGTATTGTGTTCCAGAGGTAGACTAAAATGCTATCAAGCTGGTGTGGTCCAACCACTAGAGATGGCAATGGTGCAGTAGCAGCAGTCGGCAAGGACAGTGGTCAGAGGTCGTTTTGGAGAACTCGACAAACGTTAGCAGGAGGGATGTCAGGGTGGTTGTGACCCACTTGTTTCCAGGTGGCAACTGTGTGATTCTGTGTTGCATACAGCTGGAATGCAGGTGTCCTTCTTGGCTACATCTCCGGCACATGTCTGGTTGGCCATAATAAACCATAATGGCGTGCCAGCTACCAGTATATAAGTAGTATGGCGTACGTTTGGTTATCTCCATGCAGGTCTGTTATACCCTGCAGAAACTGGATATTAGGTTAATTGAGCCCACTTTTCAGCTGTATGGCTAATCACCTTCCCTTATAGGCAGAATGCAGATACTACTATCTCTGAAGGGACCTCAAAAGGGAGTTCAAATAAATGAATTATCTGCATTTCAAGTCCTCCATGTTCCACAGTTACATCACCAATGGTCCATGTGCTGGCATATGCCTTCGCCACACACTGGTCCGCTCTAGGAAACATTGCATAGCAGGCGCTGAACTAGGCGCACCTCTGACAAGAGAAGACGGGACACGCCCCCAGGCTGCACGCCGATAAGTCCCGCTGGGCAGCGTGCATACCGCCACCGACCGAGATGTCTCAACGGCCCACTCTCTCAATCTCAGAACTTGAGTACGTCGCATCGGGAATTAGTTCGCATTGCACCTCAATACATCGCACTGTGCACTTGTCTTCCACAGTGATAGTTGTCACCGAGCGTTAGTCATTGAGTATAGTTGTGATATGGACACAAACGAGATTCAAGAATTAGTACATGTAATATGATTTCTGTTAACCAGAGAACTCCACATTGGACACCACTGAAGTTAAGTACTCAATTGGTTGCTGTAATAAAGTGTGTTTTAACCACATGTGCGTTTTGTGCTGTAGTGAGAGGAAACCAGCCACCCACCTATCATACCCCTCTCTCCTCATCCAGCCAGCCAGGAACCACAAAACATTACAAGAGGGCACAGCCACAACAGTCCATCCAAGCAACATAATTTAAGACCACTTTTAGTTGCACGTGAAATTCTATCACATACTATGTCATTCCCCCCAAAGAACCATGGACCTTGCCGTTGGTGGGGAGGCGTGCCTCAGCGCTACAGATAGCCGTACCGTAGGTGCAACCACAACGGAGAGGTATCTGTTGAGAGGCCAGACAAACGTGTGGTTCCTGAAGAGAGGTAGCAGCCTTTTCAGTAGTTGCAGGGGCAACAGTCTGGATGATTGACTGATCTGGCCTTGCTGTGCTGGTACTGCGAGCGGCTGAAAGCAAGGGGAAATCACAGCCGTAATTTTTCCCGAGGGCATGCAGCTTTACTGTATGGTTAAATGATGATGGCGTCCTCCTGGGTAAAATATTCCGTTGTAAAATAGTCCCCCATTCGGATCTCCGGGCGGGGACTACTCAGGAGGACGTCGTTATCAGGAGACAGAAAACTGACGTTCTACGGATCGGAGAGTGGAATGTCAGATCCCTTAATCGAACAGGTAGGTTAGAAAATTTAAAAAGGGAAATGGATAGGTTAAAGTTAGATATAGTAGGAATTAGTGAAGTTCACTGGCAGGAGGAACAAGACTTTTCGTCAGGCGAATACAGGTTTATAAATACAAAATCAAATAGGGGTAATCCGGGAGTAGATTTAATAATGTATAAAAAATAGGAGGGCGGGTAAGCTACTACAAACAGCATGGTGAACGCATTATTGTGGCCAAGATAGACACGAAGCCCATGCCTACTACACTAGTACAAGTTTATATGCCAACTATCTCTGCAGATGACGAAGAAATTGAAGAAATGTATGATGAAATAAAAGAAATTATTCAGATAGTGAAGGGAGACGAAAATTTAATAGTCATGTGTGACTGGAATTCGGTAGTAGGATAAGGTAGAGAAGGAAACGTAGTAAGTGAATATGGATTGGGACTAAGAAATGAAAGAGGAAGCCGCCTAATAGAATTTTGCACAGAGCACAACTTAAACATAGCTAACATTTGGTTCAAGAATCATAAAAGAAGGTTGTATACATGGAAGAAGCCTGGAGATACTGACAGGTTTCAGATGGATTATATAATGGTAAGACAGAGATGTAGGAACCAGGTTTTAATTTGTAAGACATTTCCAGGGGCAGATGTGGACTCTGACCACAATCTGTTGGTTATCAACTGTAGATTAAAACTGAAGAAACTGCAACAAGTTGGGAATTTAAGGAGATGGGACCTGGATAAACTGACTGAACCAGAGGTTGCACAGAGTTTCAGGGAGAGCATAAGGGAACAATTGACAGGAATGGGGGAAAGAAATAGAGAAGAAGAAGAATTGGTAGCTTTGAGAGATCAAGTAGTGAAAGCAGCAGAGGATCTAGTAGGTAAAAAGATGAGGGCTAGTAGAAATCCTTGGGTAAAAGAAGAAATATTGAATTTAATTGATGAAAGGAGAAAATATAAAAATGCAGTAAATGAAGCGGGCAAAAAGGAATACAAACGTCTCAAAAATGAGATCGACATCAAGTGCAAAATGGCTAAGCAGGGATGGCTAGAGGACAAATGTAAGGATGTAGAGGCTTATCTCACTAAGGGTAAGATAGATACTGCCTACAGGAAAATTAAAGAGACCTTTGGAGAAAAGAGAATCACTTGTATGAATATCAAGAGCTCAGATGGAAACCAGGCTCCAAGCAAAGAAGGGAAAGCAGAAAGGTGGAGGGAGTATATAGAGGGTCTATACAAGGTCAATGTACTTGTGGACAATATTATGGAACTGGAAGAGGATGTAGATGAAGATGAAATGGGAGATACGATACTGCGTGAAGAGTTTGACAGAGCACTGAAAGACCTGAGTCGAAACAAGGCCCCGGGAGTAGACAACATTCCATTAGAAGTACTAACGGCCTTGGGAGAGCCAGTCCTGACAAATATCTACCATCTGGTGAGCAAGATGTATGAGACAGGCGAAATACCCTTAAACTTCAGGAATAATATAATAATTCCAATCCCAAAGAAAGAAGGTGTTGACAGATGTGGAAATTACCGAACAATCAGTTTAATAAGTCACGGATGCAAAATACTAACGCGAATTCTTTACAGACGAATGGAAAAACTGGTAGAAGCCGACCACGGGGAAGAGCAGTTTGGATTCCGTAGAAATGTTGGAACACGTGAGGCAATACTGACCCTACGACTTATCTTAGAAGCTAGATTAAGGAAAGGCAAAACCTACATTTCTAGCATTTGTAGACTTAGAGAAAGCTTTTGACAATGTTGACTGGAATACTCTCTTTCAAATTCTAAAGGTGGCAGGGGTAAAATACAGGGAGCGAAAGGCTATTTACAATTTGTACAGAAACCAGATGGCAGTTATAAGAGTCGAGGGACATGAAAGGGAAGCAGTGGTTGGGAAGGGAGTAAGACAGGGTTGTAGCCTATCCCCGACTTTATACAATCTGTATATTGTGCAAGCAGTGAAGAAAACAAAAGAAAAATTCGGAGTAGGTATTAATATCCATGGAGAAGAAATAAAAACTTTCAGTTTGCCGATGACACTGTAATTCTGTCAGAGACAGCAAAGGACTTGGAAGAGAAGTTGAACGAAATGGACAGTGTCTTGAAAGGTGGGTATAAGATGAACATCAACGAAAGCAAAACGACGGTAATGGAATGTAGTCGGGTGATGATGCGTGTATTAGATTAGGAAATGAGACGCTTAAAGTAGTAAAGGTGTTTTGCTATTTGTGGAGCAAAATAGATGATGATGGGCGAAGTAGAGAGGATACAAAATGTAAACTGGCAATAGCAAGGAAAGCGTTTCTGAAGAAGAGAAATTTGTTAACATCGAGTATAGATTTAAGTGTCAGGAAGTCGTTTTTGATAGTATTTGTATGGAGCGTAGCCATGTATGGAAGTGAAACATGGACGATAAATAGTTTGGACAAGAAGAGCATAGAAGCTTTAGAAATGTGGTGTTACAGAAGAATGCTGAAGATTAGATGGGTAGATCATATAACTAATGAGGAGGTATTGAGTTGGATTGGGGAGAAGAGAAATTTGTGGCACAACTTGACTAGAAGAAGGGATCGGTTGGTAGGACATGTTCTGAGGCATCAAGGGATCACCAATTTAGTATTGGAGGGCAGCGTGGAGGGTAAAAATCGTAGAGGGAGACCAAGAGATGAGTACACTAAACAGATTCAGAAGGATGTAGGTTGCAGTAGGTACTGGGAGATGAAGAAGCTTGCACTGGATAGAGTAGCATGGAGAGCTGCATCAAACTAGTCTCAGGACTGAAGACGACAACAACAACAACAACTTTGTCATTAATCCGTTTCACGTACATACTGCTCACTATGGACGGGTGGACGGCTACAAGACCATAATAATCAAACTTCACTTCACTTTGATAAACTGTTCAATTTCGTGTCCCTTTGGTCGTGTTGTGTCATGTCGTGTAGAAAAGCTGACCTTCAGCGTCGATTTTCAGTGGACATAAGCCATTCCTCTAAGAAAATATAGCGCACTAAGACAGCTGAATCACGCAAACAACTCAGTGTGCAAGCTGCGCGGTGATGACGTAAACAAGACGTCTGTGCCGCTACACTGCCGAAGGAAGACTGTGCGGGTTCGATCTGAGGCTGACATACCTTCCTGTCCTGGAAGCACCGCGTAAACAACCACAGCTATCTGGGTAGGTCAAGGGTGCTATTGAATGGTACCAACTAGTAAGTTTGGTTTCACAGACGTGCAAAATAGCATATACTTCCGAGCACACTGCCTTTAGTTTGGCTATAGTTTTCTTTGCTTCACAGTAATGTTTGGAAACATAGTAGGTGAATATGGATTGGGGGACAGAAATGAAAGAGGAAGCCGCCTGGTAGAATTTTGCACAGAGCACAACATAATCATAACTAACACTTGGTTTAAGAATCATGAAAGAAGGTTGTATACATGGAAGAACCCTGGAGATACTAAAAGGTATCAGATAGATTATATAATGGTAAGACAGAGATTTAGGAACCAGGTTTTAAATTGTAAGACATTTCCAGGGGCAGATGTGGACTCTGACCACAATCTATTGGTTATGACCTGTAGATTAAAACTGAAGAAACTGCAAAAAGGTGGGAATTTAAGGAGATGGGACCTGGATAAATTAAAAGAACCAGAGGTTGTACAGAGATTCAGGGAGAGCATAAGGGAGCAATTGACAGGAATGGGGGAAATAAATACAGTAGAAGAAGAATGGGTAGCTTTGAGGGATGAAGTAGTGAAGGCAGCAGAGGATCAAGTAGGTAAAAAGACGAGGGCTAGTAGAAATCCTTGGGTAAAAGAAGAAATATTGAATTTAATTGATGAAAGGAGAAAATATAAAAATGCAGTAAGTGAAACAGGCAAAAAGGAATACAAACGTCTCAAAAATGAGATCGACAGGAAGTGCAAAATGGCTAATCAGGGATGGCTAGAGGACAAATGTAAGGATGTAGAGGCCCATCTCACTAGGGGTAAGATAGATACTGCCTACAGGAAAATTAAAGAGACCTTTGGAGAAAAGAGAACGACTTGTATGAATATCAAGAGCTCAGATGGAAACCCAGTTCTAAGCAAAGAAGGGAAAGCAGAAAGGTGGAAGGAGTATATAGAGGGTCTATACAAGGGCGATGTACTTGAGGACAATATTATGGAAATGGAAGAGGATGTAGATGAAGATGAAATGGGAGATATGATACTGCGTGAAGAGTTTGACAGAGCACTGAAAGACCTGAGTCGAAACAAGGCCCCCGGAGTAGACAATATTCCATTGGAACTACTGACGGCCGTGGGAGAGCCAGTCCTGACAAAACTCTACCATCTGGTGAGCAAGATGTATGAAACAGGCGAAATACCCTCAGACTTCAAGAAGAATATAATAATTCCAATCCCAAAGAAAGCAGGTGTTGACAGATGTGAAAATTACCGAACTATCAGCTTAATAAGTCACAGCTGCAAAATACTAACACGAATTCTTTACAGACGAATGGAAAAACTAGTAGAAGCCAACCTCGTGGAAGATCAGTTGGGATTCTTTAGAAACACTGGAACACGTGAGGCAATACTGACCTTACGACTTATCTTAGAAGAAAGATTAAGGAAAGGCAAATCTACGTTTCTAGCACTTGTAGTCTTAGAGAAAGCTTTTGACAATGTTGACTGGAATACTCTCTTTCAAATTCTAAAGGTGGCAGGGGTAAAATACAGGGAGCGAAAGGCTATTTACAATTTGTACAGAAACCAGATGGCAGTTATAAGAGTCGAGGGACATGAAAGGGAAGCAGTGGTTGGGAAGGGAGTAAGACAGGGTTGTAGCCTCTCCCCGATGTTGTTCAATCTGTATATTGAGCAAGCAGTAAAGGAAACAAAAGAAAAATTCGGAGTAGGTATTAAAATTCATGGAGAAGAATCAAAAACTTTTAGTTTGCCGATGACATTGTAATTCTGTCAGAGACAGCAAAGGACTTGGAAGAGCAGTTGAATGGAATGGACAGTGTCTTGAAAGGAGGATGTAAGATGAACATCAACAAAAGCAAAACAAGGATAATGGAATGTAGTCTAATTAAGTCGGGTGATGCTGAGGGAATTAGATTAGGAAATGAGGCACTTAAAGTAGTAAAGGAGTTTTGCTATTTGGGGAGCAAAATAACTGATGATGGTCGAAGTAGAGAGGATATAAGATGTAGGCTGGCAATGGGAAGGAAAGCGTTTCTGAAGAAGAGAAATTTGTTAACATCCAGTATTGATTTAAGTGTCAGGAAGTCATTTCTGAAAGTATTCGTATGGAGTGTAGCAATGTATGGAAGTGAAACATGGACGATAAATAGTTTGGACAAGAAGAGAATAGAAGCTTTCGAAATGTGTTGCTACAGAAGAATGCTGAAGATTAGATGGGTAGATTACATAACTAATGAGGAAGTATTGAATAGGATTGGGGAGAAGAGAATTTTCGGCACAACTTGACCAGAAGAAAGGATCGGTTGGTAGGACATGTTCTGAGGCATCAAGGGATCACCAATTTAGTATTGGAGGGCAGCGTGGAGGGTAAAAATCGTAGAGGGAGACCAAGAGATGAATACACTAAGCAGATTCAGAAGGATGTAGGTTGCAGTAGGTACTGGGAGATGAAAAAGCTTGCACAGGATAGAGTAGCATGGAGAGCTGCATCAAACCAGTCTCAGGACTGAAGACCACAACAACAACAAGGATTATTCTTCCATGCCTTACTCCCCTTGATTATAAGCTCACATAAGTTAGCAGTGAGACCGGTAATGCAAACTTTTTGAACCGTTTGGATGTAGTTTTGTATCGAAAAAAATCCATAAGTACCAGTTACATTATAGGGAGCTTTCAAAATAACGTGCATGGTGCATCTAAATTAAATGTAATTCCTTGTTCGAAATCAAGGGAACCTTATTTACTACATACAGCATGTTGTATATGTTAATCAGTCACGTCATATGAATCCAAGTGAAGAAGTTCAAGTGTTGTACACTACTGGCCATTAAAATTGCTACACCAAGAAGAAATGCAGATGATAAACGGGTATTCATTAGACAAATGTATTATACTACAACTGACATGTGATTGCATTTTCACGCAGTTTGGGTGCATAGATCCTGAATAATCAGAACCCAGAACAACCACCTCTGGCCGTAATAATGGCCTTGATGCACCTGGGCATTGAGTCATACAGAGCTTGGATAGCGTGTACAAGTACAGCTGCCCATGTAGCTTCAACACGATACCAGAGTTCTTCAAGAGTAGTGACTGGCGTATTGTGACGAGCCAGTTGCTTGGCTGCCATTGACCAGACGTTTTCAATTGGTGAGAGATCTGGAGCATTGTGCTGGCCAGGGCAGCAGTCGAACATTTTCGGTATCCAGAAAGGCCCGTAAAGGACCTACAACATGTGGTCATGCATTATCCTGCTGAAATGTAGGGTTTCGCAGGGATAGAATGAGGGGAGCGCCACGGGTCGTAAACATCTGAAATGTAGCGTCCACTGTTCAAAGTGCCGTCAATGCGAACAAGAGCTGACCGAGAGGTGTAACCAATGGCACTCCATACCATCACGCTGGGTGATACGCCAGTATGGCGATGACGAATACACGCTTCCAATGTGCGTTCACCGCGATGTCGTCAAACACGGATGCGACCATCATAATACTGCAAACAGAACCTGGATTCATCCGAAAAAATGACGTTTTGCCATTCGTGCACCCAGGTTCGTCGTTGAGTACACCATCGCAGGCACTGTTGCCAGTGATGCAGCGTCAAGAGTAACCGCAGCCATGGTCTCCGATCTGTTAGTCGATGCTGCTGCAAACGTCGTCGAACTGTTCGTGCAGATGGTTGTTCTCCTGCAAACGTCCCCATCTGTTGACTCAGGGATCGAGACGTGGCTGCACGATCCGTTACAGTCATGCGGATAAGATGCCTGTCATCTCGACTACTAGTGATACGAAGCCGTTGGGATCCAACACGTTGTTCCGTATTACCCTTCTGAACACACCGATTCCATATTCTGCTGTCAGTCGTTGGATCTCGACCAACGCGAGCAGCAATGTCGCGATACGATAAACCGCAGTCACGATAGGCTACAATCCGACCTTTATCAAAGTCGGAAACGTGATGGTGCGCATTTCTCCTGCTTACACGAGGCATCACAGCAACGTTTCGCCGGACAACGCCAGTCAACTGCTGTTTGTGTATGAGAAATCGGTTGTAAACTTTCCTCATGTCAGCACGTTCTATGTGTCGCCATCGGCGGCAACCTTGTGTGAATGCTCTGAAAAACTAATCATTTGCATATAACAGCATCTTCTTCCTGTCGGTTAAATTTTGCGTCTGCAGCACGTCATCTTCGTGGTGTAGTAATCTTAATGGCCAGTAGTGTATAATAAAAGAATGGTTCTGATGATGTCAATTATATGCCTGATGCAGTGTACAATATAGATTTATTTCTTTGTGTATACATGAGAGGACTGTAAAAGTTCTTCGAAGTGTAGAAATAGGCGAGTTCCTCAACTTGTGTTATGTTTTGTTAGAACCGACATAAGGAAAAGAAGGGGATCTCAATGCTCGCATACATGTAGTAAGTTAACGAACGTAAACTGCAATAAGAGATGCGTATTATTTATGTACACACTGAACTGCATTCGGATGTGGCCTGCTGTCACAACTGAGTACTGCTCCGGATGAAAGCGTAGTGTAGCACGCATCTCCAGAAGTGGCCAGTCTTACATCAGCCCATCAAGTGTCCGCAACGAACGCCTCCCGACACCTTCCGATTGGTTTTCAGCGTGACTTGAACGCAAGGTGACGCATCCTGTGTCGGGTTACTCATAGCCTTCAAAAAATGGTTCAAATGGCTCTGAGCACTATGGGACTCAACTTCTGAGGTCATCAGTCCCCTAGAACTTAGAACTACTTAAACCTAACTAACCTAAGGACATCACACACATCCATGCCCGAGGCAGGATTCGAACCTGCGACCGTAGCGGTCTCGCGGTTCTAGACTGTAGCGCCTAGAACCGCACGGCCACTCCGGCCGGCCTTACTCATAGCCTTCCCTGCAACACTACACAGTCATGTGCAAAAGATATTAACAGCTGAATATGTTTAGAATTTTATCTTCACTCACGTGCAGCGCACTAAACATGTCAGCGACATCACTGCTTCTCTTTCCTGTCTTGAAATATTCTGTCACAACTATCTTCAATCTGTTGCAGCAGCATTTACGAATGCCTTGCACATTCGTTACCTATGTGTCTTGAAAAATTAATCTTATTTGAATGATACATACAGTTTTTTCCTTAGATGATCGTCTACCATTAGGTAGCCATTTTGACATTTTATGTAATTCTCTGTGGCATGTAGCAGCATTTTAGTAATTTTAATGAACACCCTTGTGTTGTTGATTCCATAGCATAAAATCTAGAACACCCTTCCCACGTTCCGCCATCGGAGATCAAGATTACAATCCCCCTCAGTCAACAAGAAGATATGAGACAACATCACTGCACACATTAAAGTACGTGTTTTTGGTATGATACTGAGAAAATGTCAGTGTGTAAACACTTGTGACCCATTGTAGAATACAGGTCAAAGTTTTGGAACCCTAGAAAATTGTACCAAGAGGGGATATTGAAAATATACAACATTAGGTAGCACATGTTTGTTTGAAGTACAGGAGATTGTCACAGAAATAGCGAAGAACCTATTGGAATGGTGTTTTCGATCCCTTTATTTGAAAACAAGCACTAGTTACAAGTTCTGTATAGGTTAAGAGTTCTGTGCACAACAAAAGTTTTAGGCGGGTTACGATTACACTTAAGTTGAACTCTGTCAAATACTGAAAACCCCAATGTAAGGAATGAGCACGAACTAACGCTACGAGAAATCCAGCCACAATCATTCAACATAATCCGAGTTCGCAGTGTAGGTCGTCAACAGACTGATAAATTGCGTATAACTGGTGAATATACACTCCTGGAAATGGAAAAAAGAACACATTGACACCGGTGTGTCAGACCCACCATACTTGCTCCGGACACTGCGAGAGGGCTGTACAAGCAATGATCACACGCACGGCACAGCGGACACACCAGGAACCGCGGTGTTGGCCGTCGAATGGCGCTAGCTGCGCAGCATTTGTGCACCGCCGCCGTCAGTGTCAGCCAGTTTGCCGTGGCATACGGAGCTCCATCGCAGTCTTTAACACTGGTAGCATGCCGCGACAGCGTGGACGTGAACCGTATGTGCAGTTGACGGACTTTGAGCGAGGGCGTATAGTGGGCATGCGGGAGGCCGGGTGGACGTACCGCCGAATTGCTCAACACGTGGGGCGTGAGGTCTCCACAGTACATCGATGTTGTCGTCAGTGGTCGGCGGAAGGTGCACGTGCCCGTCGACCTGGGACCGGACCGCAGCGACGCACGGATGCACGCCAAGACCGTAGGATCCTACGCAGTGCCGTAGGGGACCGCACCGCCACTTCCCAGCAAATTAGGGACACTGTTGCTCCTGGGGTATCGGCGAGGACCATTCGCAACCGTCTCCACGAAGCTGGGCTACGGTCCCGCACACCGTTAGGCCGTCTTCCGCTCACGCCCCAACATCGTGCAGCCCGCCTCCAGTGGTGTCGCGACAGCCGTGAATGGAGGGACGAATGGAGACGTGTCGTCTTCAGCGATGAGAGTCGCTTCTGCCTTGATGCCAATGATGGTCGTATGCGTGTTTGGCGCCGTGCAGGTGAGCGCCACAATCAGGACTGCATACGACCGAGGCACACAGTGCCAACACCCGGCATCATGGTGTGGGGAGCGATCTCCTACACTGGCCGTACACCACTGGTGATCGTCGAGGGGACACTGAATAGTGCACGGTACATCCAAACCGTCATCGAACCCATCGTTCTACCATTCCTAGACCGGCAAGGGAACTTGCTGTTCCAACAGGACAATGCACGTCCGCATGTATCCCGTGCCACCCAACGTGCTCTAGAAGGTGTAAGTCAACTACCCTGGCCAGCAAGATCTCCGGATCTGTCCCCCATTGAGCATGTTTGGGACTGGATGAAGCGTCGTCCCACGCGGTCTGCACGTCCAGCACGAACGCTGGTCCAACTGAGGCGCCAGGTGGAAATGGCATGGCAAGCCGTTCCACAGGACTACATCCAGCATCTCTACGATCGTCTCCATGGGAGAATAGCAGCCTGCATTGCTGCGAAAGGTGGATATACACTGTACTAGTGCCGACATTGTGCATGCTCTGTTGCCTGTGTCTATGTTCCTGTGGTTCTGTCAGTGTGATCATGTGATGTATCTGACCCCAGGAATGTGTCAATAAAGTTTCCCCTTCCTGGGACAATTAATTCACGGTGTTCTTATTTCAATTTCCAGGAGTGTATATCGATGAGTACTAGGCTGAGTGGATGCCACTGTGTGGGCAGCTATATCTCGTTCTGGAGACCACAGAATCAGGCCGTGCGACATGACTTGGCGAACGATGTCGTGCCACTGGCCCATATCTGTGTAATGGCTGTGAGCTGCAAGTATGTTCCGTCACTCATGTAGCAGCGAGTACGTAGCCTCCCTCTATTAGTGCCTGGCTGCAGCAGAAACTGAACTGGCAGACTGTTGGTGATACACGGCAACCTCCCCGCAAGTGCCTACTTACGATGTTTCAGGAACCAGCTTTCAGCGAGGAAGCTAGGTATATACTGCAACCCCCGACTTATCGCTGCTGTATGGCCCGCAAAGACAAGATTAGACTTACTATAGCGCTCAAGGAGGCACCTGAGCAAGCATTCTTTCCGCACTCCATACGTAAATGGAACAGAAAGAAACTTCAGTACGTGGTACAAAGGCAGTTTCCTCTGCCATGCGCTTGAAAATGTGTTGCTCATCGTAGATTCAGGTGTAGTTGGTTCAAATGGCTCTGACAAGGAAACCTCCCCATCGCACCCCCCTCAGATTTAGTTATAAGTTGGCACAGTGGACAGGCCTTCAAAAACTGAACACAGATCAATCGAGAAAACAGGAAGAAGTTGTGTGGAACTATGAAAAAATAAGCAAAATATACAAAGTGAGTAGTCGATGGCTAATATATGCAATATAAGGGACAATGTGAGTCCAGGAGCATCGTGGTCCCGTGGTTAGCGTGAGCAGGTGCGAAACATGAGGTCCTTGGTTCAAGTCTTCCCTCGAGTGAAAATTTTACATTCTTTATTTTCGCAAAGTTATGATCTGTCCGTTCATTCATTGACGTCTCTGTTCACTGTAATTAGTTTAGTGTCTCTGTTTTGCGACCGCACCGCAAAACCGTGCGAATAGTAGAGGATAGGACGTGCCTCTCCAATGAGAACCGAAAACATTTGATCGCAAGGTCATAGATCAACCGATTCTTCCAAAGTAAAACATGTCTGATATATTCTATACCACACTCGTGGTGGCATGTGCGTCACATGATAGGAATATGTTGTCGACCCACCTAACTTGTACACTTAGCGAGATGGGTAAAAAGATTTTTCTACCTTGCCCGATTTAGGTTTTCTTGTGCATGTGATAATCACTCCCAAAAAAGTGATGAAAACATAAGAATTTGTCACATAAACTGAAAATAAAAAATTAAAATTTTCACGCGAGGAACGTCTTGAACCAAGAACCTCTCAGTCCACAGCTGTTCACACTAACCACGGGACCACGGTGCTCCGGAGCTCAAATTCACCTTGATTTTGTATATCTTACGCATGGACTACTCAGTTTGTATATTTTGCTTATTTTTTTCAGAGTTCCACAAAACTTCTTCCTGTTTTCTCGATTGATCTGTGTTCAGTTTTTCAAGGCCTGTCCACTGTGCCAACTTATAACTAAATCTGAGGGGGGGTGCGATGGGGAGGTTCCCTTGTGAGCACTATGGGACTTAACATCTATGGTCATCAGTCTCCTAGAACTTAGAACTACTTAAACCTAACTAACCTAAGGGCGGCACACAACACCCAGTCATCACGAGGCAGAGAAAATCCCTGACCCCGCCGGGAATCGAACCCGGGAACCCGGGCGCGCAGGTGTAGTTGCGCGCGATGTTCCCGCTGCGATTAGCCGAGCACAGGGAGGTGTCACGCTGCTGTGGGACGATACAGAATTATTAGTGGGTGATCTGCGAAACAGCCTGGAGAAATCCCAAGGTGCCAAAGAGATGGAACCAGTCTGCAACGAGATGGACAACAAGATTTGCGTCCGCAGCTCGTGGTCGTGCGGTAGCGTTCTCGCTTCCCACGCCCGGGTTCCCGAGTTCAATTCCCGGCGGGCTCAGGGATTTTCTCTGCTTCGTGATGACTGGGTGTTGTGTGATGTCCTTAGGTTAGTTAAGTTTAAGTAGTTCTAAGTTCTAGGGGACTGATGACCATAGATGTTAAGACGCATAGTGCTCCAAGCCATTTGAACCATTTGAACAAGATTTGCAAGTTTCAGAGGGGTACATCGCCATGTCCAGGCAAAGAACGACTGGAGGAACGAGACCACTAACCTACTCCAGGTTGGACCAACAGATATCTTTAAATGTTGACTGATAAGTGGGAGCCTGCTGTAGATGGTAACAGGACGCGAAATGATTTACAGAAATTTGGGAAATTTCTTCCATAGCAGTAGGAATAAAAAAAGAGTCGCCAAGAAGAATGAGGAGGAAAGAAGAATGGCAATACTTTTAGCACAATACACTACGGCGGCAAGAGTCATGGAACAGCGCTATGCACATATACATATGGCGGCAGTACCGTCTACATAAGGTATAAAAGGGCAGTGCATTGGCGGAGTTGTCATTTGTGCTTGGGTGATTCATGTGAAAAGATTTACGACGTGATTATAGCGGCACGGCGGGAATTAAGACTTTAAACGCGGAATGATAGCTGTAGTTAGAAGCATGGGACACGGCATATCGGAAATCGTTAGGGAATACAGTATTCCGAGATCTATAGTGTCAAGAGAGTGCCGAGAATACTAAATTTCTCGCATTATCTCTCACCAAGGACAACGCAGTGGCTGACGGCCTTCACTTAACGATCGAGAGCAGCGGCGTTTGTGTAGAGCAGGCTCATCCAAGAATTGCACCCGGCGGGCGCGCCCGCGCCCCGCGGGCGCAAGACAATGTAGTTCAGTGCCCCGTCCGCGACCGTGTGTCGCTAGTGTCGCCATAGGAGCGAGAGAGAGAGAGAGAGAGAGAGAGAGAGAGAGAGAGAGAGAGAGAGCTGCAGAGCGAGTGAGACCGCACAGCACTGCTCTGCGCTGGACTGTCCCGCGGTCAGATCTAACGTAAACAAAATATTCTATTTTAGAATTAATTTTATGTAAGGGATATAGAGTCTCATTCTGTTAATAGTTACTAGTAAATATTTTTTGTTATACTTCATGCTACAATTTTTTGTATCCCTTTTCAGAGTTTAGAAATCGGATCCTTAGTTTGCTGTTTTGTACATAATAATTTTAACTGACCAAGTTTGAAAACTTATTAAAATAGAATTAAGGTTATAAAGCTCTTTAATTGTTACAGTCTACTTTGTTAAAGAAGACAATTAACATTTTACACGTTTTTCTTTTTCGAGGAAACGATTTTGTCTAGGCTTGGCACAATATCCCGTGAGACTGATAACCTCAAAGAATTGGGAAAATTTTTATCGCCAAGGAATGAATGGTTCTTAGTTTTAGCAAGCTTTAAAAGAGAGAGAAAGCGCTCACAAATATACGTGGAACCGAACATTGTGAGAACTTTGGTCGCGTGCTTGTGCAAAAGAGGATATTTCTCTCGTGGAAGACAGCTGTAAAAGTCATCCAAAGTTTTACACATAAGAAAGTGGTCCTTCAGGTGGATATGGCACTGTATGTCAATCAGCTCTAGTTGAAGCATTTGTGAGATGTCCTCTGCCCGAAGGGGAAACGGGCGAACAAATACATCTACCGGCTGGCGTTCGGGCGCTCCGCACGGCCAGCTAAGCGGCACGGCTCGATCACTACAGCAACATACGAATTCGCCCGGGGCGCTGGCCGCGGGTGATCGCGGGCGCTAGCGCCCTAGGTGCACAGTTTGGACGAGCCTGGTGTAGAGCTTTCAGTGCTAACGGAGAAGCAACACTGAGTGAAATAACTGCAGAAATCACCGCATGACGTACGACGAACGTATCCGTTAAAACAGTGCGGTGGAATTTTTCGTTATTGGGCTATGGCAGTAGACGACCGATGCGTTTACCTTTGCTAACAGCACATCACCTGCAGCGCCTCTCCTGGGCTCGTGACATCGGTCTGACCCTGCACGACTGGAAAACCGTGGCTTGTTTGGATCAGTCCCGATTTCAGTGGGTTAGAGCTGACTGTAGCGTTAGAGTGTGGCGCAGAACCTACAAAGCCATGGACTCAAGT
Source organism: Schistocerca piceifrons (assembly GCF_021461385.2). Classification (NCBI taxonomy): domain Eukaryota; kingdom Metazoa; phylum Arthropoda; class Insecta; order Orthoptera; family Acrididae; genus Schistocerca; species Schistocerca piceifrons. Next base: position 894,799,761 of record NC_060149.1, read on the forward strand.
TGTCGACAAGGCCAGCTGGTGCAAGATGATGGTGACTCCTTAATGATGTGGGCTGTGTTTACATGGAATTGACTGGGTCCCCTGGTCCAACTGAACCGATCACTGACTGGATATTGCTATGTTCGGCTGCTTGCTCCTAAAGAACGGTAGAATTTTTATGAATGAGAATGCGCCATGTCACAGCTGTTCGCAGTTGGTTTGAAGAACATTCCGAACACTTCGAGCGAATGGTGTGTCCACCCAGATCGCCCGACGTGAGTCTCATCGAACATGTATGGGACATAACCGAAAGGCCAGATGTGCACAAAATCTTGCATCGGGAGCATTTTCGCAATTATGGGCCGCTACAGAGGCAGCACGGTTCAATATTTCCGCAAGGGACATCCAACGACTTGCTAAGTCCATGTCGCATCGAGTTGCTGCAGTATTCCAGGCAAAAGGAGGTCCGACATGTTATTAGTACGTATCTCACGACTTTTGTCAAAATAGCTCTAAGCACTGAGGTCATCAGTCCCCTACACGTAGAACTATTTAAACCTAACTAACCTAAGGACATCACAAACATCCATGCTCGAGGCAGGATTCGAACCTGAGACCGTAGCACCAGAGCGGTTCCGGACTGAAGCGACTTTTGTCGCCTCAGTGTACTTAAGGCTGGCGTAGAAAACAAACGTTCCTGTCAAATTGCAAGAAGGAAAGCAACTGAACGCTCCCGGAAGGGAGAGGGTGGGGAACACCGAGATTTTCTGAGCTCGCGCACAGAGAGCACGAGAACAATCTCCCTCGGAGTTTGCTGCTGTCAGGTGACAGGACCCGAGACAGTGGAGATAACGCCAGCGACCGGAGCGTCCCAGACAGCGCTAATCTACTGCCAGCCGACATGTACACCAGGACCGTAGGAAGAGGGCATGAAACTTGCGGCTCATCTACCACTATGCGGAGCTATATCCTTTATAACGCCCGGTGCCTAGGCCAAACGACCGTCAGAGGTAATTTTACTGTATCAGGCTTAATTATGTGTTATGTTCTCCCTTCTTACCAATGCGGTCTTTTCGATTTATGTGTGAAAATGTTGATTTCTGAAAAGTGAATATTCTGGCATCTCAAAATTTTCACCGTGAATTACGGGTCTGGTTGGTATTTCGATGTTTTCAAAAATAATACTCGAATAATTCGCAGTGCCTTAAGGCTAAATTGAGTCTATCAAGCACAGAAAATACATAATAAACATGTTATTAATACTGCGAACTAAAAAGCTTTGCAATTTAACAGTAAGAAAATGTATGTGTAAATGCTGATGAACATTTACTGAAAACTTTTTGTGGCACACGTAAGCAGCACAGTGTACTTGAAGCAACATTTTATGGGTCCATGCCCTACATGCGTAAGCAACTGATAACTGTTTACACGTATATAATCATTTTGGTTGTACTGATAATTGCGAACGTCCGATCACCAGAAAAATTATTTATTTAACGTTGTATAGCAGAAATTCTTGTAGCAATAATGAGTGTATAGAAGCATTCTTGTGTACTTTTAAATTCCGATGAAAAGTTTGGTCACTCAAAGGACATAGTTTCATTCGTGTTTAAGAATTTTTCACTTTTACGTTTTATATCACAGTTCAATCGTAGGTTAAACTGCATGAGAGAGTGATGGGGAGGTCTGAAGTACATAAAACATCCACTGATCCGGTATGTTAAGTCACTTGTCATTAGCTGGTTTAATAATATGATTATGACGTGACGACGACGGTCTCTTCATGACGTAAGGAATACACATAAATTGTTTAGCTTCTTGGAAGTTACGGCATGATAGTTTCCGACATGAGCTTCAGTCACCAGTGTAACATATTCTATAATCCTTCGGGTGTGCATGCGGAACCTCAGTACTTCATCTTCCCACATTCATAACGTCTGTTATCCGCACAGCTGCCTACAAGGCGAATTGGTGACTGAGGTCTGAGTGTCCAAGATTGCCAAGGCTAAAACCATGTTACACTAAGATATACTGCGGGGGAAAATGTGCATGCATCACAAAACAATAAGCGCCACATTGCTAGGAAGTCAGAAACAATCTGAAAAGCTTGTAAGGTCGTTGCGAGGTAGGATGTGCTGAGAAATAATTGTTAAGAAGATTCGATACGGTGCACTGTTTCCGAATTAATTAACTTTGAAGTTAGCGAATCAGGCCGTTACGTGTGCCATTTCAAACAATCGCCAGAGAAGGTGTCTCTAAACGTGTCCTTTTTGTTTCGTAAAACCCAACAAGAGAGCGATACATGAATTTGACTTGGGGCGGTAGTAAGGATCGAACCCGTGCCAAAGGCTAGACAATCTCGTGCACTATTATCTACGCTATGAGAATAAGTGACACTAACGGTATCTCGCCACCCGCTTGAATTCGCGCGCGAAACGGCCTGATTGGTTAACTTCAGTACTAATTAACTCAAGAGCGGCACAATGTATCGAATTTTTTCTTAACAAATATTCCTCAGCACAACCTATCATGCAAAACCCCTACCAGCTTTTCAGACTTGTAGACTCTTATGTGTCTAAAATAAAAATCTAGCTAGCACCAGTCAACAAATCCATAGTGCTTTATACACTACTGGCCATTACAATTGCTACACCACGAAGATGACGTGCTACAGACGCGAAATTTAACCGACAGGAAGAAGATGCTGTGATATGCAAATGATTAGCTTTTCAGAGCATTCACACAAGGTTGGTGCCGGTGGCGACACTTCAAACGTGCTGACACGAGGAAAGTTTACAACCGATTTATCATACACAAATAGCAGATGACAGGCATTGCCTGGTGAAATGTTGTTGTGATGCATCGTGTAAGGAGGAAAAATGCGTACCATCACGTTTCCGACTTTGATAAAGGTCGGATTGTAGCCTATCGCGATTGCGGTTTATCATATAGCGACATTGCTGCTCGCGTTGGTCGAGATCCAATGACTGTTAGCAGAATATGATATGGAATCGCTGGGTTCAGGAGGGGAATACGAAACGCCGTGCTGGATCCCAATGTCCTCGTATCACTAGCAGTCGAGATGACAGGCATCTTATCCGCATGGCTATTACGGATCATGCAGCCACGTCTCGATCCCTGAGTCAATAGATGGGGACGTCTGCAAGACAACAACCATCTGCACGAACAGTTCGACGACGTTTGCAACAGCATGGACTAACAGCTCAGAGACCATGGCTGCGGTTACCCTTGACGCTGCATCACAGACAGGAGCGCCTGCGATGCTGTACTCAACGACGAACCTGGGTGCACGAATGGCAAAACGTCATTTTTTCGGATGAATCCAGGTTCTGTTTACAGCATCATGATGGTCGCATCCGTGTTTGGCGACATCGCGGTGAATGCACATTGGAAGCGTGTATCCGTCATCGCCATACTGGCGTATCACCTGGCGTGATGGTATGGAGTGCCATTGGTTACACCTCTCGGTCAGCTCTTGTTCGCATTGACGGCACTTTGAACAGTGGACGTTACATTTCAGATGTGTTACGACCCGTGGCTTTACCCTTCATTCGATCCCTGCGAAACCCTACATTTCAGCAGGATAATGCATGACCGCATGTTGCAGTTCCTGTACGGGCCTTTCTGGATACCGAAAATGTTCGACTGCTGCCCTGGCCAGCACATTCTCCAGATCTCTCACTAATTGAAAACGCCTGGTCAATGGTGTCTGAGCAACTGGCTCGTCACAATACGCTAGTCACTACTCTTGATGAACTGTGATATCGTGTTGAAGCTGCATGGGCAGCCGTACCTGTTCACGCCACGCAAGCTCTGTTTGACTCAATGCCCAGGCCTATCAAGGCCGTTATTACGGCCAGAGGTGGTTGTTCTGTGAACTGATTTCTCAGGATCTATTCACCCAAACTGCGTGAAAAAGTAATCACATGTCAGTTCTAGTATAATATATTTGTCCAATGAATACCCGTTTATCATCTGCATTTCTTCTTGGTGTAGCAATTTTAATGGCCAGTAGTGTATAAGTTAAGGATTGTCATTCTTCTTATTTGAAATAAAACCACTAATGTTATTTGCTTTAACTGTTGTATAGCATTCCGAGAACGCAGCATCCCTCAGGCACCCTATATGCGACGAGTGGGCAGGTATTTGCAATAGGACAAGACTGATGATACATCATTTACGTACAATGAAAACAGTACAGGACCTGATACGGAATCCTGGAGAACGTCTGATACTATATGCCTCCGTTGTGCCCGACATGACGCATTGCTGGCGAGGCGTCAGGCATGAGCGAAACCACTGCACTACACTTGGCGAGAAATATAGGCTATGTTTGGCAAGTAAAATGTCATAGTAGACGGTATCAAATGATTTGCTGAAGTGTAAGAAGCACATGATAGTTGCCTCTTGTGCATCCATGGCAAGCTTCAAGTCGTCTGTTACCTTCATCAAGGCAGATGTTGTGCTGCGATGTTTACGGAAGCCTGACAGGCCTAGTAGGTTGTTTGTAAGTTAGGTAGACTGTTATCTGGTTGTGGACTATATTCTAAGGCTTTGGACAGTATAGGAAGAATGCGAAGAAACTGATAATCACAGGGTGCTGTGACAGCATCCTTTCTAGGTAATGGCTTGTCTGGTTCCTGTTGTGTTTTAATTAAAGATGCACAATCTTCAAAATGTCATATATGTTTGGAGATAAGTCTTTGTACAACTAGAGGCTGTCGCTGATGTTGTGTGCACTTTTAGTCTTGAGTTGTCTAACGATAGCCCACAAAGCCGAGAGCCGGTTCACAACAAAATAGTAAAATAAAGAGCGATTGTGAAACATTAACATTGTGTCTTTCGGTTTTTAATATGTCTGTTTCTCCATGGATCGACGGAATACTCTATAAATGTTAAACAATTTTTGTATGAAACTGCTACTTACAATACGAAAAGAGCTGATAGGTGAAGAGTGCTGACAATGTGGCCAACTATGCAGTTAACGCTGCTGGCGGGTAAACAGTGAGAAAAATCGATATACTGACCTGTGCTGTATCTGGCTCTAGGTGCGTCAGTGGTTAAGTCTGCCTAGAGGCTGAACAGTGGCATGCCGATATCGGAATTGATTTCGAAGTCAGCGATCGAGAGAGACTCAGCTCGCTCTCAACGTCCGCAAAGTTTGGAGGGCTATAGATAGCAGCGATCAAGCTCATGGGTTATTCCGTAACTTCCGGAAGCCCTTGACATGATTCCGCACTGTCGCTTCGTAAATAAAATACGTGCTACTGACCGAACACGCGATAGAAGAGGGGATTTATCAGCAGAATATCCTTCTGAATGGGGAAAGCTCGTGCGAAAGAAATATAATGTTAGTCACTTGTCCCGTTGGTGTAAATGGAACGCTCCCATTCACGATATGTATAGACGACTCAGTTATAATACCGAATATTCTTCCACTTTATTACGGAAAATTCAGTTTTAGGTAAACCAGTGGTGTGTAACTTGGAGTCCCTGGAAGAGTTAGTGATTTTGTAACGCTGGCTACAATGATAGTTGATTAATATCAAACGTTGAAGAATGTGTTACAATGTGCATGTCGGACAATATCCTTTCAAGTAACATTAGAGGTAAATCAAACCATCAGCAAAATACCTAGCAATAAACATTCCATGCGACGTAAAATTGGAAATCTTAGTCAATCTAACGACCGGGACGGAAAATTTATTTTTATAATTGGTTCGGCCTTTAAATCTGTATTATTTTTGTGTCTCTCATCTTTATTGTATCGGCACAAGTAAGAAGACGGAAAACTAGAGAGAACATATGCGGAATTCGCGATACGCATGTTTAGTTAGCGTGTGTTATCGAGATATTAAATAACGTTTGAGGAAACAACATAAGCAATACTTTGTGATGAATGACGGGTGTTACCTATAAGGTTGAGAGGCCAGTCACCCAAGGAGATGGTGTCCTGGTCCCACATTCAGGTGACGGCGTTACAAATCCTCATCTGGGACTCGAAATGCAGGTTTTAGTGGTTTTCTTAAAGCACTTAAAATGTCGCCATTGTTCCTTCGAAAAGGACACTCCAAATATCCTTTCTCATCCTTCCCGATACGAGCATAAGCTCCGTTTGTAATGTCCTCACCGTCGAGCCGACGGTTAACCCTAATATTTCTTCCTTCTTTCCGAGACTAGTCGAATAGTTCTACGGTTGGCCTTATAGTCATCGACGGCATAGTGACTGGCACCTCTTGGAAACAACTTCATGAATATGTTATTGTCTTATTTAGACACTACACAAGGGCTACGATGGTTTGATGAGAGGAACTAAGACAGACAAGGGGGTCAGAAACAGTCTGTAAAGCTTACAAGGGTGTTCCTGGGTAGGTTGTGCTAACAAATAATTTTTCTGAAAGACGTCTACACGTTGAGCCGTTTCAGAGTTAATTAGCATTGAAGTTGGCCAATCGGGCCATTCCACGCAAATACAAGAGGTCCGCCATAGACGGTGTCGCCAAAGGTGTTCCTCATTTGGTTTCCTAAAACGGAACGAGTGGGTGATATTGGATATGGGGCGGTCATAAGGATCGAACTGAATCCAAAGGTTGAGCAGTCTTGTGCGCTATCTTATCTACTATGGAAACAACTGACACTAATTGTATCTGGCGGGCCGCTTGAATTTACTCGCGCAACTGGCTAACTTCAATTTGAATGGCCTAATTGGCTAACTTCAATTTTAATTAACTTGGAAACGACGCAACGTATTGAATTTCTCAGCGCGACCTACCCTACAACACCCTTACAAGCTTTTCAGACCGTTTGTGATCACCTTGTATATGAAACCGTACGGACTAGTAGAGTAGAATGGAAAGAAATGAAGGTAATCAAAGAACTTTGGACATACATTTGCGGAATGAAAAAGTATACGTAAATAAAGGCAAAGTAGAGAACTAGATACTTGGCTACAACTGCTTACTCGTGTCTGAATGAATGGGACTGCGTGACAGAAGTAAATCAATATTTCAGTAATAAAGTGCACACCCACAGACAACCAGTAGCTTTGTGAGTATCGAGTACAAAATAATATTACTGCGCAATGGAAAAATTCATTTTACCATTAAATTCTATTATTTAAACGAATATGAGCTACAAATCATAGGATTTTCCCGCATTACGTCTTTTTTGCTGAGCGTAACGTAAATGGTGTGCAGATAGTGGGATTCACTGATGATAGTGAATAAACTGCCAGGATGAGTCTACAGAAGTCATTGTCCTGCGTAGGCAGTTTTTATTTTCGAAATAAACACGTTATTTCATGCTTTTGTGCTGTTAGCTAATTTCGCTCCCTCGGAAATTTTCAAGATACCTCCGTCACTATGAAAAACTGTAGTCACATACCTCATCTCCCACACATTGGTGTGGACGAAGCACCATCCAACGGTGTCGCTATTGAAGGTTGCTTATAAAAGTGGTGGTAATGAGCATATCTGTCAGAAGTGTGAATTCCGTACGTAAAATGATAAGATCCAAACCTTAAGCGAGTCTTGGTCTCTGTGCGAGTGCAAACCACATTAAAATCCTTTAGCTCACTGCATATGACATGGTCAACGTGTAAAAATCAAATGACATACATGTAAGCGAGTTTAACTGCACGATTATTATCATTTTATACACCGAATTCACATAGCTGAATTCGTGTCCGTTAACACAATTTTCATAAGGAACCGTTATTAGGGACACTACAAGATGATGCTTCTTAGACACCAGTGTGTGGAAGATATTTGACCACTGCTTTTCTCTGTGATGGAGGTAGCTTCAAAACACCCAATTGGGCGAAATTAGCTAATAGCGCAAAAGCATAAAGTAAAGTTACAGTTGATTCAATGATCAGTACTTGTATGAAATATTATTCCAAATTATTCGCTGAATGCGAATTTTATAGCATCAGCTGCAATGGGTATAGAGGGCATCCGGCCACCCCTTAAAATTAACCTTGCCAAATCCGTCCCAACCATGCCGAACCTGCGAAGCCGCGGGACAAGGCATCAGCAAAAAAAGAAGAAGAAGCTGCAGTAGTTATAGATGTATTACCCAAATGTGGCAAGTCAAAGTTTGTACCAGATCGGGACTCGAACACGGATTTCCCACCTAACGAGGTGGCGCAGTGGTTAGCACACCGGACTCGCGTTCGAGAGGACGATGGTTCAAACCCGCGGCCGGCCCTCCTGATTTAGGTTTTCCGTGATTTACCTAAAGCACTTCAGGCAAATGCCGGGATGGTTCCTTTGAAAGAGCACTGCCGATTTCCTTCCCTAACCCGAGGGGGCCGATTGCCTCGGTGTTTCGTCTCCTCCCCCTAAATCAACCTTCCGCGTCCAGCCGTCCTGATTTAGGTTTTCCGTGATTTCCGTAAATCGCTCCAGGCAAATGCCGGGATGGTTCCTTTCAAAGGGCACGGCCGACTTCCTTCCCCGTCGTTCCTTAATCCCATGAGACCGATGACCTCGCTGTCTGGTCTCCTTCCCCAAAACAAACCAAAACCTAAATCAACCATCAACGAACGGATTTCCCGCACATAGCGAGCGTTCGCTTTGGCTATCCGTGCACGCTTCCCTACCCTAAACAAACCTCCACACGCGACAGACCACGTCCTTTAGTGTAGTCTTATGTACGCCTCCCTTTAAGATTGCAAAAATACTTGATTCCCGCTTAGGGTGAATGACACCACCACAAGGTGTGACTCGGAAGGAAAAGTACATGGTCGAGGTCGATGAATGTTCCTCCAGTCTATGTGAACTGACTCCTCAAGGGTGACGAGCGAATTGCATTATCTCCACCATTCAACGATGATTCAACTGCAACAACATAAGATAAACCTGCTGAGAAGTTACAGGGTGAGAATTGTTAAACTATATGAAATAAAATCGTCGTAACTTCTGAATGGTTTGCGTTAGGAAATTCAAACTGTACGGCTGGTCGCGGGGCATAATAGGAATTAATATGCGAATGTGCACGCGTCTTGTTGTTGTCGGACATTTGCATTTGGATGGGCTTGTCAAGAAGCAAAATTGGCGCATTTGGGGACTGAGAATCTGCATTTCGCGATCGAGAAGTCTCTTCACCCTCAACGGCTGGCTGTGTGGTGTGCAATGTCCAGTCATGGAGTAATTGGTGCGATATTCCTTTATGGCACGGTGACTACCGACCGGTACGTAAGGGTTCTGGAACATGATTTCATCCCCATTATAATAAGTGATTGTGATTTCGACAAGATGTTGTTCATGCAAGACGGACCTCGACCCCATCGAAACAGGGGAGTGTTTGATGTCCTGGAGGGGCGCAGTCGGGACCGCATTCTGCCTCTGGGGTACCCAGAGATGACTGGCATGGGCCTCGATTGGCCGCCATATTCTGTGGATCTTAACACTTGCGACTGTTTTTTGGGGCTGTACTAAACACAGGGTGTACAGCAATAGACTCAAAACCATTGCTGAGTTGAAAACAGCCATTCAGGAGGTCATCGACAACATCGATGTTCCGACACTTCAGCGGGTCATGTAGAATTTTACTATTCGTCTGCTCCACATCATCGCCAATGATGGCAGGCGTATCGCACATGTCATAACCTAAATCAGATTATCTGTAGTGTCGTTTACATGTTGAATGAAGTGTGTGCACGCCGTAATTTGTAAGTAATTTACGCTTTTTTCACATAGTTCAGTAATTGACACCCTGTATATACTCATACAGGGTGTTTCAAAAATGACCGGTATATTTGAAACGGCAATAAAAACTAAACGAGCAGCGATAGAAATACACCGTTTGTTGCAATATGCTTGGGACAACAGTACATTTTCAGGCAGACAAACTTTCGAAATTACAGTAGTTACAATTTTCTACAACAGATGGCGCTGCGGTCTGGGAAACTCTATAGTACGATATTTTCCACATATCCACCATGCGTAGCAATAATATGGCGTAGTCTCTCAATGAAATTACCCGAAACCTTTGACAACGTGTCTGGCGGAATGGCTTCACATGCAGATGAGATGTACTGCTTCAGCTGTTCAATTGTTTCTGGATTCTGGCGGTACACCTGGTCTTTCAAGTGTCCCCACAGAAAGAAGTCACAGGGGTTCATGTCTGGCGAATAGGGAGGCCAATCCACGCCGCCTCCTGTATGTTTCGGATAGCCCAAAGCAATCACACGATCATCGAAATATTCATTCAGGAAATTAAAGACGTCGGCCGTGCGATGTGGCCGGGCACCATCTTGCATAAACCACGAGGTGTTCGCAGTGTCGTCTAAGGCAGTTTGTACCGCCACAAATTCACGAAGAATGTCCAGATAGCGTGATGCAGTAATCGTTTCGGATCTGAAAAATGGGCCAATGATTCCTTTGGAAGAAATGGCGGCCCAGACCAGTACTTTTTGAGGATGCAGGGACGATGGGACTGCAACATGGGGCTTTTCGGTTCCCCATATGCGCCAGTTCTGTTTATTGACGAAGCCGTCCAGGTAAAAATAAGCTTCGTCAGTAAACCAAATGCTGCCCACATGCATATCGCCGTCATCAATCCTGTGCACTATATCGTTAGTGAATGTCTCTCGTGCAGCAATGGTAGCGGCGCTGAGGGGTTGCCGCGTTTGAAATTTGTATGGATAGAGGTGTAAACTCTGGCGCATGAGACGATACGTGGACGTTGGCGTCATTTGGACCGCAGCTGCAACACGGCGAACGGAAACCCGAGGCCGCTGTTGGATCACCTGCTGCATTAGTTGCGCGTTGCCCTCTGTGGTTGCCGTACGCGGTCGCCCTACCTTTCCAGCACGTTCATCCGTCACGTTCCCAGTCCGTTGAAATTTTTCAAACACATCCTTTATTGTATCGCTTTTCGGTCCTTTGGTTACATTAACCCTCCGTTGAAACCTTCGTCTTGTTGCAACAACACTGTGTTCTAGGCGGTGGAATTCCAACACCAGAAAAATCCTCTGTTCTAAGGAATAAACCATGTTGTCTACAGCACACTTGCACGTTGTGAACAGCACACGCTTACAGCAGAAAGACGACGTACAGAATGGCGCACCCACAGACTGCGTTGTCTTCTATATCTTTCACATCACTTGCAGCGCCATCTGTTGTTGAAAATTGTAACTACTGTAATTTCGAATGTTTGTCCGCCCGAAAATGTACTGTTGTCCCAAGCATATTGCAACAAATGGTGTATTTCTATCGCTGCTCGTTTAGTTTTTATTGCCGTTTCAAATATACGGGTCATTTTTGAAACACCATGTATGTCTCCATAGATGAAAGCTTAGAGCGTCTACCACAAATCAGCTTACCGCGTATGCCACTGTGATTTCCCGTGATTCTTGTTCCAGTAGCGAATGGTACGCTGGAAAAACGTCTATAAGCAGTCCTCGGTATAAACTCGAAATTCAATAATTTTACCTTCATGGTCGTTTCGCGATACGTATGTGGGGTAGAAAAAAGTTGGCTGACTCATCTAGGAACGTACCGGTATGCTATGGGAACGTGAACAACAACGTAGACTGTGATGCTCAGTATAGCTCCTTTTTGCATTTGTTCCTGGCTCTGGAGGAGCAATTCTATGACACTTTGCCGGCCGCGGTGGCCGAGCGGTTCTAGGCGCTTCAGTCCGTTTCTACGACACATTCACGCTTAATTAACGAACCCGCAACGAATCGTGCCAGTGTTGTTTGTATCTTCTCTATTTCGTATACTATACTGCCTGGTAAGTGTCCCGGACTTACGAATAAGACTCAAGCCTCTGTCGAATGAGGGTTTCGTAGGAACGTCCTTCATGGGTAGGCTACGGTTACTAACAAGGGACACTCCCCAGTGCGCCCCCTTCAAATTTAGTAGTAAGACGGCCCAGTGGATGAAGTGGTTCAAATGGCTCTGAGCACTACGGGACTTAACAAAAAAAGGCTCTGAGCACTAGGGGACTTAACATCTGAGGTCATCAGTCCCCTAGAACTTAAAACTACTTAAACCTAACGAATCTAAGGACATCACACACATCCATGCCCGAGGCAGGGCCGGCCTGTGTGGCCGTGCGGTTCTAGGCGCTTCAGTCTGGAACCGCGTGACCGCTACGGTCGCAGGTTCGAATCCTGCCTCGGGCATGGATGTGTGTGGTGTCCTTAGGTTAGTTAGGTTTAATTAGTTCTAAGTTCTAGGCGACTGATGACCTCAGAAGTTAAGTCGCATAGTGCTCAGAGCCATCTGAACCATTTGAACCCGAGGCAGGATTCGAACCTGCGGCCGTAGCAGTCGCGCGGTTCCGGACTGAAGCGCCTAGAACTGCTCGGCCACTGCGGCCGGCTCCCAGTGGATAGCCCGTCAAAAGTGAACACAGATCGATTATGAAAACAGGAAGGTGTACTGAAATGGAAAAAGGAAGCGAGAGTGAAACAACGGTCCATGCTCTAGATGTGCAACATTGTGCCGATGTGAATAGCAAGGGCGTGGTGGCTGTATACTCAGAGAGTTGGACTGCGATGCGGGAAACCCGCGTTTGAATATCCCAAGTCCGCCATGTTTTATTTTTATTTTTCCACAGAATTATGTAGTGTCCGTGCGGTCATTGACATGTCTGTTCCCTGTATTCAAATTTGTGTCTGTGTCGTGGTGTAACGTCCGTTTGCAACAGCGAAGTGTAATGAAGGGACCTCCAAACGTACGTACCTCTTATTTTTTCTACACAAGTACCACATGTTATGATTCTTGCGTTCCGTTTGGAAGTTTTGACTCTTGAATTCCTTTGTTGTAACATAGTTCACATCCGTTTATTTGTCGGTTTCATTTCTGTGAGATTATGCTGCATCTTGCCTGCTCTCACTATTCATGACATTTACTTGCGACGATAATATATTCTCTCCACATGACTCATATTGTACAACTAATTTAATTGCCAAGGCTACAGGAGAACGGACACTTCAATGATCGGGCGGAAAGTTCATAATTTTCTGAGGGGAAAAAAATGATGAGGCACGACGGAGATTTGAACACCGTGACCACACAAACACGACGTCATTGCTATTTAAACACGCTGTATGTTGCACATCTTGAGCTTGGACCGTTCACTGTTTCTAGTTTGCATCTTTTTTGACAGTTCAGTAAACCTTCTCAGAGTTTTGAAGTAAATCTGAGGGGTTTACGATGGGGAATTTCCCTCATGAGCATTCATCCAGCGGATGCCCAATGGACTCTACCTATCCTACGAACAGTTACATGTGCTCGCTCCACTTTCACTCGTTCTGTACACATACCCATTGATATTTAACACATGATTGTTTCCGGTGAATGTTTCGACAATCGTGTAATTAAACAATATCGGATCTTTCCGTCTTTTGTAGGTAGCGCGTTATATTTCTTTATGGTGAGTGTCATCTGCACCAAGCATCGATCCTCTACAAGTCTTACCGGGGGAGGTGGCGCAGTATTTAGCACACTTCACTTGCCTTGGGAAAACTACTGTTCAAATCCCCGTCCGGCCATCTATATTTAGAATTCCGTGATTTCTGTAAAACGCTCCAGGGAAATACCGGGATGGTTCTGTTTAAAAGGCAAGGCTGATTTCCTTCCCCATCCTTTTGTAATCCGAGCGTGTACTCCATCTCTAATGACCACGACATTGACAGGACGTAAACCCTGATCCTCGTCCTTACATCTACAAATTTTCGATTATTTCGCTAAAATTTTCTAGAATTTCGGCTTTTCTATAAACAGTAAGCGATCAAAAAGTTTCCGTTCGAAATCTGTACAGTTCAGAATGGGTGTGCCAATCGGGCGCAATCACTGTGAGCATTGAGGCAATCATCCACCGACTTACCAGGTTGAAGAGATCAGTTTGGTAAAACTGCACACCATGTCTTGCTGCGTGAAGAAGTCCGTCCTGCCTGCATCCTCATTTGAAAGGCCTTCTTTAAGGGATGGAACGTGTGATAATCGATGGGGAGAGATCAGCACTATAGTTCAGGCGCTCAATGGATGAGGCTGGTCTCCCAGACCGCACCATTCCACAACGGTGGTTTTTGACAGACAGGCTGCCCCATACTAATTCTTCATTCTCCGAAGGACGTTTACCATTGTTTGTCCTTCGTCAGCCAAGAAAAGAATAGTAGCAAGTTGCTTGTACTGGGATGCCTTTGTTCATAACGTCGCCATAGTTCACGTTTTAGCATTTACCGTACGCACTTCGGAAAGACACGAATACCACACTAATCTGTTGCACACATGTCGATGCTTATATACCCGCATCGCTGTAGCACTACGTTGCATATTCGCTGCAACAACGCCCTCAAAAGGAAACTTTTTAATCGTTCCTTATTCAACAGAACCATATCCGAAAAGACGTACGGATCTTCCAGCGTTATCCACTGGGTTATTTGCCTACACTGCGAACAGTAGTGGCCCGATGACACTCCGTCGGGGTACACCCGATGCCACATTTACGTCTGAACATTTCAGTCCGTTAAGAACCACTTTTATATTCTATTTATTAGGAACTCTTCAATCCAACAGAAACTTGGTACGGCATTCAGTGGGCCCACGTTTTTATCATTGGACGACAAAGCAGAATTGCATCGAAAGCCTTCCGGAAGTACGGAACACGGCATCAATGCGGGCACCTGTATCTTGTGCCATCTGGATCTCGTGAATGAGTAGAGCGAGCTGGTTTTCCCAAAATCGGAATCGATGTAGGGAAATTTCAGTCTACAGATAGGTCATAATTCACGAGCCTAAATCGTGTTAAAAAATTATATGACAGAATGAAATTTTCGTTGTAGGTCTATAGTTGTGTGAAACAATTCAACGACATTTCTTGAAAATGATAAGACCAATAATTTGGATCGGTTCAACCTTTCAAAGTCGTGTCACGCTGTTGCACTGGATCACTGTGTGCCATGCCTCTTCAGGACAACTTAAAGTAGTGGTTGCGGCTACAGTGCAGGATTGATATTAAAGGTCAGAAGATCGATGCGCTAATAACATACTGCTTTCTAACGTCTCACAACACGCCAGGCATAAGGTGACCGTATATACACTACTTTCCAATAATATAGGCTGTGTTCCTATTATGTGAATTTCGTGGTCAGGCAGTAGTTCCAAAATTCTCCAGAGCAGCCGGGAAACAAAGACAGGCTTTCGTAGGCTTAGGTGTTATTCAATTTGTAAAATATATTTCTTTTAAACTATGTATTTTGCAAGGAGAAATATCAGTGTTCTTCAAGCAGACTTACATAATGGTTATTATACAGTAAATCGAACTGCTTGGGAATGATCATTAGTCTGTACATTGGATCCCTGACTATTAAGGCTCATGACCTGGTGGGTTGCACATATCTCAAACTGATAACGAGAGTCACTCGTTAGGTCACAAGTTTATAGACCTCGACAATCCGACTTACAACATCATAATACCAGAAAAGGCGGTGTCCCGTAGCTACGACATTAACGCAGCTTCTTCGCGATTGACCAATTTTCATGTCGGATATATATGCAAGTCGGTAAATCAAGGGGTCTTCACTATCTACGGAGGCAAACATTCTATCACAGTGACACCTTGTCGAGTAAACTATGTGTGGGAACACGCCGCTTCTATGGAAAGCTCATACAGGCTTGATCAGTGTGCCTCCAACAACCCATGTAGGTCAACCAACCACATGCATTCCGCTAATACGCATTTATAACTTGACATGGTGAATCAGGAAAGTCTTCTGAGCAAGATATTAGAATGGAAATGGAAATTAAGAAAGTAATAAAGTAGCTTACGGAAAAATAGAAACAACGTCCGACGCAATGAGGAAGGGAAGAGTTGTAATCTATAGACACATAAAAATGCTAGATGAGGAGAAGATACGAAAAAAATTTTTAACATTTTTAAGAGAAACCCAAAATTGTGAAAGACGTCGATCTTAAGTTCTTTTGATGAACATGAAGTTAAAGAAGTTTTAAGATGAAGTTAAGGTTATCTGAGAGAAATGGAAGTAACGTAGGAAGAAATAGGAGAAAGAGAAAAGTTCAGAGCAAAAGTAAGACAAAATACAGGTGCGACATAGACAGAAGAAAGAAGAGACAAATGGATGGAAGAATGAAAAACGACTGGAAAGGAAGAAACGAGAAATGGAAGAAGACATAAGTTATTTCATGTAGTTCTTAGTAGAGCAAACGAATAAAAGAAGCTGACAAAACAGGTTATTTGTTTGGTTTTTCCATACCTGTAACTCTTCGACGGTTTTATTTTCTCAAGGCCCCGACTGTTGTTAGAATAACGGACCCACACATTCAGTTAACATCTGCGCTTGAAACGCGACATCTCCTCTTTCTTGTCTTAGCGCAAATGTTAGTGTACGTATTTCCGCACGTCACATGATGCCTAGGTCATCAGCACACTACTGGATACATTCGAATACAAGTGACACTGATAGTTACAGTTAAGTCAAACAGATCAACTAATGCAGCCTGACATTGTAAATACATCCATTACCCCCTCTCCCCTCCGCCGCTACCCATCAACGAACTGGCAGACACAAAAAACCACAGCACCTACAAATTCAGTCCACATACATGTCACTGACTGGTAGTGTTGCTCGTCCATCCTCGGCGTCAACGTGGTTTTGTCTACGAGTCCTGCCTACTCGGTTCGCTAAACAAAGAACCAAGAAATTCGTATTAATGAGTTTTATTACAATAAGACAATCACAGTATTTAGCTTTGATATGTGTTGCAAGCAAAGGGTGACATACAAAATAATCAGTCTTCTTCAGAATACAGAAACACAAGTCTGTGCTACATAGAGATTCCTCGCGAAGGGGCTATCGTTGACGCTGCTAGTCGCTAACACTGAAGCTGCTCTCTAAGTGGGCTGCCACCAGTCGGGCGCGGCGCTTATGCCCTCTTCACGTAGGGGCCGTTGCTGTCGCGTTGTCGTCCTGGAAGAGGGTCGGTCAGCCTACGAATGGCTGACCTCATTTCACAGCCTTCTCTTCCCTTTCGTTCTCGACTGGCGTGCCGGTGCTACTTTACGCCGTAACAGGTCGTATTAATGAAATGGGATGTGCCTTCTAGTTTTAGTATCATTTCTATATCCAATACAAACGAAATACACTCCTGGAAATTGAAATAAGAACACCGTGAATTCATTGTCCCAGGAAGGGGAAACTTTATTGACACATTCCTGGGGTCAGATACATCACATGATCACACTGACAGAACCACAGGCACATAGACACCGGCAACAGAGCATGCACAATGTCGGCACTAGTACAGTGTATATCCACCTTTCGCAGCAATGCAGGCTGCTATTTTCCCATGGAGACGAACGTAGAGATGCTGGATGTAGTCCTGTGGAACGGCTTGCCATGCCATTTCCACCTGGCGCCTCAGTTGGACCAGCGTTCGTGCTGGACGTGCAGACCGCGTGAGACGACGCTTCATCCAGTCCCAAACATGCTCAATGGGGGACAGATCCGGAGATCTTGCTGGCCAGGGTAGTTGACTTACACCTTCTAGAGCACGTTGGGTGGCACGGGATACATGCGGACGTGCATTGTCCTGTTGGAACAGCAAGTTCCCTTGCCGGTCTAGGAATGGTAGAACGATGGGTTCGATGACGGTTTGGATGTACCGTGCACTATTCAGTGTCCCCTCGACGATCACCAGTGGTGTACGGCCAGTGTAGGAGATCGCTCCCCACACCATGATGCCGGGTGTTGGCCCTGTGTGCCTCGGTCGTATGCAGTCCTGATTGTGGCGCTCACCTGCACGGCGCCAAACACGCATACGACCATCATTGGCACCAAGGCAGAAGCGACTCTCATCGCTGAAGACGACACGTCTCCATTCGTCCCTCCATTCACGCCTGTCGCGACACCACTGGAGGCGGGCTGCACGATGTTGGGGCGTGAGCGGAAGACGGCCTAACGGTGTGCGGGACCGTAGCCCAGCTTCATGTAGACGGTTGCGAATGGTCCTCGCCGATACCCCAGGAGCAACAGTGTCCCTAATTTGCTGGGAAGTGGCGGTGCGGTCCCCTACGGCACTTCGTAGGATCCTAAGGTCTTGACGTGCATCCGTGCGTCGCTGCGGTCCGGTCCCAGGTCGACGGGCACGTGCACCTTCCGCCGACCACTGGCGACAACATCGATGTACTGTGGAGACCTCACGCCCCACGTGTTGAGCAATTCGGCGGTACGTCCACCCGGCCTCCCGCATGCCCACTATACGCCCTCGCTCAAAGTCCGTCAACTGCACATACGGTTCACGTCCACGCTGTCGCGGCATGCTACCAGTGTTAAAGACTGCGATGGAGCTCCGTATGCCACGGCAAACTGGCTGACACTGACGGCGGCGGTGCACAAATGCTGCGCAGCTAGCGCCATTCGACGGCCAACACCGCGGTTCCTGGTGTGTCCGCTGTGCCGTGCGTGTGATCATTGCTTGTACAGCCCTCTCGCAGTGTCCGGAGCAAGTATGGTGGGTCTGACACACCGGTGTCAATGTGTTCTGTTTTCCATTTCCAGGAGTGTAGTACGTCTGTAACCGCGCGGTCTGAGGCGTCTTGTCACGGTCCGCGTGGCCCACCCGTCGGAAGTTCGAGTTCTCCCTCGGACATAGGTGTGTCTGTCGTCCTTAGCTTAATTTAGTTTAAGTTAGAATAAGTAGTGTGTAAGCTTAGGGACCGATGACCGCAGCAGTTTGGTCCCATCAGACCTTACCACAAAATTCCAGTACGTCTTTGGTGTAAGAGCGAACGTGGTAGATAACTTCATCATGACGGTATATACGAAGAACTGTCATATTGGCCGGCCGAAGTGGCCGTGCGGTTAAAGGTGCTGCAGTCTGGAACCGCAAGACCGCTACGGTCGCAGGTTCGAATCCTGCCTCGGGCATGGATGTTTGTGATGTCCTTAGGTTAGTTAGGTTCAACTAGTTCTAAGTTCTAGGGGACTAATGACCTCAGCAGTTGAGTCCCATAGTGCTGCCGGCCGAAGTGGCCGCGCGGTTCTAGGCGCTACAGTCTGGAGCCGAGCGACCGCTACGGTCGCAGGTTCGAATCCTGCCTTGGGCATGGATGTGTGTGATGTCCTTAGGTTAGTTAGGTTTAATTAGTTCTATGTTCTAGGCGACTGATGACCTCAGAAGTTAAGTCGCATAGTGCGCAGAGCCATTTGAACCATTTTGAACCCATAGTGCTCAGAGCCATTTGAACCATTTTTTGAACCGTCATATCACTTCCGTCTCTCTCAGTTAAAGATCTTAATTTACATCTATACTCTGCAAACTGTGAAGGGGATTTGCATTTTTCGCATTTGTAACAGGGCTGTTTGCATGTTTGGATTCGACTCTTTGATATCGAAGCCTTGAACTGTCAAAAAAGAGTAGTGTTCCGTGGTGAAATGATCCCACTGGACAAAATATTAATAACCCCCTTAAAGGAGCACATTGATCGCTGTGTTGTAGAACTGATACCAGGCGGGCGTCTGATTCTTTAGTCATGGCAGTGAAGTGATGTGCATGTGCCAGTCGGTTGTGCGAAATCGGCGCAGGAAGAGAGGTTGTAAAAACGGAGGTACGGAGACAATCACAGTCAGTTTCAAACTCGACAGGAATTGTTGTAGCCACTGAATGCTGCTCTATCTCAACCAATTTCCGAGGGGACATTGCGAAATGAACTGCGTGGAGTGGACATCTGGGGTCGTGCACCTCGCAAAACGCCATTGCTCACAGCGGCACATAAGGCCGCACGTTGTCAGATACTGGGCAGTATCTGACTGGAGTCGTGCGTGTGGTCCGGCGACTTGCTGTTTTCTCTCTTGAAGCTGTGCATGGCCTCACTGCATCGGAAGCCTGTTATGTGTTTAACCCGCAACATACACCCATTCGTTCAAGTTACTGCGAACGTAAACAACATCGTTTATCTCAACATTTCCGGTACTCAAGTGTTGCCTCTTCTGCTACATGTTCTCGATGAGCACGCTGTGGACAGTCCCGTCTTCCAAGACGACAACAGTCGTCTTCGTAAAGTTGAAAAAATGCCCTCCTTATTTTGCAAACATCCAGGTGCAAGAACCCCCTGTGGTGTCGCCGCCAGACACCACACTTGCTAGGTGGTAGCCTTTAAATCGGCCGCGGTCCGTTAGTATACGTCGGACCCGCGCGTCGCCACTATCAGAGATTGCAGACCGAGCGCCACCACACGGCAGGTCTAGAGAGACTTCCTAGCACACGCCTCAGTTGTACAACCGACTTTGCTAGCGATGGTTCACTGACAAAATACGCTCTCATTTGCCGAGACGATAGTTAGCATAGCCTTCAGCTACATCATTTGCTACGACCTAGCAAAGCGCCATTACCAGTTACTATTGATGCTGTAAAACATGTACCGTCAGAGCGATGTTCACCATTTACGGATTAAAGTTAAGTATTCCAACAGCTACGTCCTTTTTTGCTAAAGTCTAACTTCCTTGTCCTGTTCCAGACCTCACGCCAGCCTGCGTGAGCTAAAACGTGTGCCTTTTGGCTTCCTCTCATAGTGGGTTGGCTCTCTTGCCAATCCACAACACCCCCAACTCGTACTAAATGTCTCAATTTAGCCGGCGAGTCTTTAGATGGTGGTATAAGGGGCGTTCAGTGTAACTGGCCACGCTTTCCCACGCGAGTTTTGCGGTAATTAAGCCAGTACTTGAACTGACTCATTGAGCCGCCGCGTAGGAATTCTTCCTACCCGTTATGTGAAGATGGTCTCGTACTTTTATGTCCGCTTGCAGAGCCGTAGCAGCGCCGTCTGATTCTGCAAGCGCTATACTTCTGTCTATGTTTTACATAATGTAGCGGAGAGAAGTTCTTTGTGCAAATAATTTTTACACGCGATGGCATTATGGTGCGTTTATTTAAGAAACACTGTAAAAAGAATTTGTTCACACTATTCACTAACTATTAATGGTACGACAGCATGGTCTACCGCGTGACTAATTCCAAACGCATCCTATCGACGGCTGCCGACTATGGCACACAGTCTGCAACCTGAGCGTACAGTCGGTATAGCTCGTACAAGATCGTACATCTTCGGTTACGCCAAAGTTATTCATTTATTTATTTGTATCAACGTTTCCTGAAAGATAATGTTTGGCTCCTCCAAATGTCTGAGTGGCAAAAAGCAACATTTCTTAGCAACCATTTATTAATAACAATTACTTGATTTGCGCCAGAACAAATGTACTTTCCATACGGATCTCTTTGCTGACGTCAAAAGCGATATCTGCATCGGCACCTCATCCCACTGGCTCTGCAAGCGCCACATGGCCAAAGGTCTCTGCTGGCCAGCGTGGAAAGCTACCGCTCGCTTTTGAAATAGAGAAACTGGAAATAAAATAAAGTGCGCTCTTAGCTGAAAATGCCGTGCACAGTGCCTCTATCGAATCTCAAAGTGGCGCTAAATCGGCCTATCTTAATCACATAGAAGATATTTTGAATTCCACTGGTGGAAAATAAAATCTCAATACTAAAATGTAATTAATGTAGGGTAATGAAATTTTGGGAATGAAATTTTGGGAATACATATCTCCAGGTAACATATTTAAGAGGTTAACGTTGCATGCTCACAAGTTAATGTAAGCAGTAAAAAAGTCATTGCAAATGTGAAATTCTGGTACATTAATAACCGGTGTAACAGCTAGAATGTTGAATGAAAGCATGCAGACGTGCATGCATTGTGTCTTACAGGTGCCAGGTGTCAGTTTGTGGGATGGAGTTCCATATCTGTTGCACTTGACGGGTCAATAAAACGACGGTTAATGTTGGATGTGAATGACTCTGGAGTTGTCCTTTGATGATGTCCCGTATGTGCTCGATTGGAGCAGGCCAAGGCAGCGTGTCGACACTCGGTAGAACATCTTGGGTTATAACAGCGCTATGTGTGCGAGCGTTATCCCATTGGAAAACATCCCCTGGAATTCCGTTCATGAGCGGCAACACAACAGGTCGAATCACCAGGCTAACATACAATTTCGCAGTCCGGACACTTGGGGTAGCCACGAGAGCGCTCCTGCTGTCCTACGAAATCACAGCCCAGATCATAACTTCAGGTGTAGGTCCAGTGTGTTTAGGTCACAGACAGGTAGATTGCATGCGCTCACCTTGCAGCCTCCTAACCAACACATGGCCATCAGGGGTAGCGAGGCAGAACCGACTTTCAAACAAAAAGACACAACTCCGCATCCCATTGAGCTTTTTCCATTGACACCAGTGAAGTCGGAAACGGTGGAGGATTGGGGTCAGAGGAATGCACGCTAACAGAGCGTCTGGCTCGGAGCTGTGCTTCAAGTAAACGATTTGTAAAAGTTCGTTGTGCCACGGTGGTGCCAACTGTTGCTCGAATTGCTTCTGCAGATGCAGTACGATGCGCCACAGCTATACGCCGGGCACGGTGGTTTTCCCCCTTAGTAGTGGCACGTGACCGTCCGGAACCCCGTCTTCTTGCGACCGTACTTTTCTGTGATTACCGATGCCAGCAGTCATGTACAATGGCTATATTCCTGCCAAGTCTTGCTGCAGTATCGCAGAAGGAATATCCATTTCCTCGTAGAAGTAGTACACGACCACGTTCACATATGGCTAGATGTTGGTAATAGCGTCTTAGTCGTCTTAAAGCCATTCTTGACTAACACCAGCTCACTACTTCGAATCTCAAAAGTAACTAACGCTCACGACTGTTATAGCGCTTATTTAAAGTAAACCTGATTTGCGTCCTCATAGTGGCGCTACTAGAGCCACTTTTACTCAACTGGCGCGAAATCTGAACAGACACTATCTTTCAGATGTACAAAGGCTTCCTTGGTGTTGGGAATATTTTTCCTTCGATGTATTTGGAGCAGGAGGTGAAACTTATCAATCAGAACTCCCGCAGTTAAGTAGCTCTGTGAGATCTAATTTTCTCGACTGTTTCACCTGGATATGGCATACCCGAAGAGTCTCGTACACTCTCTTCCGATGTCCTTAGGTGCAAGTGAGTCACATGGATTATAAACGAGAATAAAGAATTATTGCTGTGTCCAGTCAGAGTAAGTGCAAATCCCCATCCTCCCACCTCAACGCAGACACAAAAAAGCAGCCACGCTCATATAACACAGGACCTCACTACACTGATCCACTTGCACGACGGCGGCCCGTAACATAGAATGTGATGCTCCTTGTTGTTGTAGTAGCATCTTTGTATTGAGTTTATACAAAATTGCATGTCTGTAGCACGTGTAGTGATGAATGTAATAGATCACTACACAGTCCAGTCACATTAATGCGACCACCGACTATGTTCGACGTCAACGTGCAGTAACAACTCCCTAACGGCAGGTGGCAACACTCGCAGTGGGGGGTGTATATGGTTTGCTTGGGGGACGCAATAAATAGTGCTGTCGTAGTCTTAATGCGGAAAAGAGCGATTTGTCTTACGTACAAATAGGCACGATCACTGGACTTCAGGCCACGAGTGGCAGGATTTCCGAAACTGTTCGCGTGCCACCGTGGTGGAAGTATACCGTGCATGGCAAAATGGCGTTAACAAAAAGTAACTGTGGTGCACAGCAGAGCCGGCAGGTGTGGTGACCTCAGATGTTAAGTCCCATAGTGCTCAGAGCCTTTTTTTTTTTTTTTTTTTTTTTTTTTGTACAGCGCACGACATGTGGTAAGAGAGAACGACGGCTGGGGAGACGTGTACCTGCGAATGGACGTGCAGTTGTTGAGCAGCTGACCGCCTAGATGAAGCAACGGAATACCAACAGTGTATCCTGAACTGCCGTTTAGTGAACGTCGCGCAGCAGGCTCCTGCTCCATTAACGGAACGATGGCTGGAATTCACACGCCAGTACCGAAACTGCACGTCCACTGAGTGGCGACATGAGAACTTTTCAGATGAATCACATTTTATGCTCCATCGGCGAGAAACGTACGAAAGCAAATACCCTGCAACAATCTCCGGACGGGTCCAGGCCGGAGGAGGGAGCGTCATAGCCTGGGGGATGTTTTCATGGCATTTCCTGGGTGATCTCGTCATTCTAGAAGGCACAGTTAATGAACACTTGTATGCATCTATCTCTGGGGTCATGTCCACCCCTACATGTAGTTTGCTTTCCTCGACACTGCCACGTCCCTCGCAGCTCACAGAGTACGTGTGTGGTTCGAACAGCACCACAAAAGGTGGTTATTCAATTTTTGATAGGTCGTCACATTAATGTGACCGGACGGTGTTCATAGCGTACGGAGGAAGTAACATCAAAACTCTAGCGCCCTCACGTCTCAGTCAAGATTTCTTTATCATTAGTTCTTTGTAATAAGCTGAAGCTCTGAGAAGAAGTTATGCTTCATAAATGCGTATTTTTCGCATCTGTAGTTGAGCTATCAGTGTGTCTGAATACCACAAGTAGATACCGATTCCCAGTAGAAAAAAAAATCTGTGCTCCATGGAAAGACAGTTGGAGCGATGTCCACCGAGGCGGCGTAGTGGTGAGACACTGGACTCGCATTCGGGCAAACGGTGGCTCAAATTCCCATCCAGCCAACCTGATTCAGATGTTATGTGGTTTCCCTAAGGAAAATTCCCCGACGATTCGTTTGACAAGAACACTGTCCATTTCCATCGGTAATCCGAACTTGAACTCCGGCTCTAACGACGTCGTTGACGACCGAACGTGAAACCACAATTTCCCGATTTACTGCGGATAACTAACGAACTTCTCGCTCTTGTAGCGCCTTTGGTTTCAAATGCGTAGGTTAATGGCGAAGAGAGCTGAGTGCTAACCACATTTTCTTTAGCGCATATTCTCGTAGACCTGATAGCGAAGTTTCTTCCTCTTTGCAAATGTATATTGGTGGTTAGTAAGAAAAGGTGTTTTTATTATGAAATTTCCTACATGATATTTAATTCATGTCACTGTCCTTCACTGGCAAGAATAACTATTACGGCTGTCATAAAAGTTTCAGAATGTCATTCGTAGTAATTTATGCTAAGACCCGAGCGCCACACGAAAAAATAACATACAGAGTATAGCTGGTCTTCCACTTGACGTCACAGCTAAGACTTGTATTTCGTTGAGACTGACGGGGTCCTATATGGCATTCCAAACCTACCTTATGAACTTTTCTTGGCAACATAAATCATCATCCGACTATATTTCACAGGACGACAGGAGCCATTTTCGCTAAATTTTCTGTTTCTCTTTTATCTTTCCGTGTTTGCAGTGAACGGAGGAAGGAGAAGATAGGAATAGTGACAGCCCGCGCAACCCTTACACATGAATGTACGCAGCTTATAGTACCAACTGTATCTGAAATCTCGTAAGTGTTCCACTCTACTTTCTTTACTTTTCATGTGACTCACAGCCTGGTGCAACTGTTTGCAAGTAACGCAACTTCACTGGCTTGCGTTCACTTTCATCTGGTCCGAAGTTTTCAGGGAATTTTGCTCTGATGAGTGCAAGTGGAGTATAGTGTCGTGTATGTGCCGTCGATGATAAGGAGGGAGAAGGCAATATGCCTTATTTCCCTCGAATAGGACCAAAGACTAGTATCGGATAGTAGGACACATCCTGAGGAATCAAATAATCGCCAAATTCGCAAAGGAATTGTGTGTGTGTGTGTGTGTGTGTGTGTGTGTGTGTGTGTGTGTGTGTGTGTGTGTGCGTGTGTGTGTTTGTGTGTGTCGGGGGAGGGTATAAAAATTTTATATACAGGGAGATCAACGCTTGACTATATTAAGCAAGTTGAAATCAACGTAGTTTGCAGTAGTTATAAAGATATGAAGAGGAGAACTGTATTAACGCAGTCTTCCGATTAAAAGGCCGCCACATACATAGGACCAATGTGTGGGGGGAGGGGGTGACAGATGGGGCAATGCTGACGGTTTCGGCGCTACCAACAGAAACTGCAACGTTTAGCTTCACCACGCAAGATTCCTACATCAGCATGAAAAAAAGGTTAATTTTTACATGCAGCCAATACAATTTAAGGAAATGAGGTTTGAGAGGTTAACAGGATTGAAATATTGCATGACAATGCACCATATACACAATTGTTAATTACCAACACAACAATCGGCCAAAAAAGTATTGTCATACAAGCTTTCATCTGCACAAAGTCCCATTATTAACTTCCAGATTTTCAAACTTTTTTTCTTCCAGTTCTGGCTCTAAAGGGAATAGGCAGGGTGCTAGCTTCTTGATGTACAGAATATCTAATAGTAAATCAAAACTTAAATATACATGTCTAAAACTGGCAGTATATTTACATTGGGAAGCCGATATTTTTGTAGGCCGAAATGTCGATATCTTTTCCTTCAACATATCGATACTTCTTGTGGATTTGTAGCGCGTTTATAATAACATTTTGTTTTAAATATCGATATATTGGATTCCGGTTATTTTTAAAAATATCAACAGTCCTATGATCAACGTGCTGACACTCCGTTGCGCTTCAGTCTATGTCTCTCTCTTTAAGTGGATTCTTGTCTTCCTGCAAACAAACTTATTTATGGTTCAACGTTCTTTACGTGTTTGTACGATCCTGCATGGCCGAGTGAACAGTATGCGTAAATTTCCTGATCATATTGTAGTATCTGGGGGAGATTACAACTTACAAGTTATAGATTCACTTAAGTGTTTACGGCTAGCAGTACGGACAGAGAATTTTGTAACATGGTTCTAAATACTTTATCCGAAAATTACCGTGTGCAGATAATCGGAGAATCAACTCGTGAGAGTGACATCTTAGATATCATCGTCACAGACAGCACCGAGCCTTTCGACACAGCATGGAGCAGGGAATCAGTGATCATCAAGCCGTTATTTAATTCACGAAAGGTGTAAATACAAAAATGCAGCAAATAAAGTAGAGCGAAAGGGAATAGAAACCGTGTTACAACACTGTTGCGTAAACAAAGAGAGCTTCATCACAGATTCAAGAGAAATCAAAACCTAGCAAAAAGTTAGCGGAAGCAGAGCAACACGATAAGCGTGTAATGACTGTGAAGATAAAATTTTGCCAACCAACCTGACTAAAAACCCTAAGAGGTTTTGGTGTTACGTAAAGTAAATAATGTGTCCGAAGTCATCTATTCAGTCACTCTGTCACAGGCGTCGAAACGGAAGATACAGAGATAAGGCCAAAATATTGATATCGGTCTTCCGAAATTGTCTCACCGCGGAAGATCGTAATACTGTCCTTACTTTTCAATCATCGTACGAACATCGAAATGGCAGAACAAAAAAGCAACTAGAATCACTTAGTAGTGGAATGACATCAGGACCAGATAAGATAGCTGTAAGAGTCTGCAAAGACAGACTGGTGGAGCAAGGAAGGGAACCTAGCGATCGAAGAAAAGCGCAGGTCATTCCCGTTTCCAATAAGGACAATAGGACAGATGGACATAGCTATAAGCGTATATGGTTGGCGCCAATATCGTGTTGAATTATTGAACGTGTTTAATGCTCATGAATTATGACGTGTTTGAAGAACAATATCTCCTCTATAAAAATGAACATAGATTCGGCAAACAGGATCTTGCGAAACTCTCTGAGGTCCATAGCGCAGTGGACAACGGCGCTCAGGTTGATGCCGTGTTCCTTGACTTCAGGATGGCATTTGACACCGTCTAGTGAAAAAAATACCAGCTTACAGAGTATCGGACTACATTTGCGACTGGATTTAAGACCTCGTTGCAGGCAGAACTCAACACGTCGCTCTTAACGGAACAAAATCGACAGATGTGAAGTTAACTTCCGGAGTGCCCCAAGGAAATGTGATAGCACAGTTACTGTTTACGAGGTATATAAATGATATAGTAGAAATTGTTGGAAGCTCTTTAAGACTGTTCGCGGTTGTTGCGGATGTCTGTCCTAAAGTGGCGACGCCGTAAGACAGTACTGATTTGCAAAATGACCTCTAGAGGATTGATGAATAGTGCAGGCTCTGGCAGTTGACCCTGAACGTAAATAAATGTAAAATGTTGCGCATATGTAGGAAGACAAATCCACTGCCTTACAACTACACTGCTGATGAAAAATTGCTGGAAAAAGTATCTACCGTAAAATATACAGGAGTAACTATCCCCAGCGACCTTAAGTGAAATGTGGAAATAAATAGTTGGAAAGCAGATGCCAGACTGAGAGTCACAGGAAGAATATTAAGGAAATGTAACTTATCCACGAAAGAAGCGGCTTACAAGGGGCTTGTTTGATGTGGTCTTGAGTATTGTTCATCAATCTGGGACGCCTACCTGGTAGGACCGGTAGGAGAGATAGAGAAGATCCGACGAAGAGCGGTGCGTTTTGTGACGGGGTCGTGTAGTCGGCGCGACAGCGTTACCGAGATGCTCAACACACTCCAATGCAGACGCTACAGGACAGGCGTTGTGCGTCACGGAGAGGCTTTCTTCTGAAATTTCCAGAGAGTAGTTTCCAGGAAGAGTCGGGCAACATTTTACTTCCTCCCACATACATCTCGCGAAATGACCACGATGAGAAAATTCGAGAAATTAGAGCTAATATAGTGGCTTATCGACAACCATTCTTCCCACGCTCCTTTCGCAAGTGGAGCAGGGAAGGGGGGATTAGTCAGTGGTACCCTCCACCATACAATGTCAGGTGGCTTGCGGAGTACTGATGTAGGCAGTAGTGGCCCTACAGCTTAGCCTAGAAGACAGATTGAAAAAAGGCAAATCTACGTTTATAGCATTTGTAGATTCAGAGAAAGCTTTTGACAGTCTCGACTGGAATAAACTCTTTGAAATTTTGAACGTAGCGATAGTAAAATACAGGAAGTGACAGGTTATTCGCAACATACGGGATGAGAGTCTAGGGGCATGAAGAGGAAGCAGTAGTTGAGAAGGGATTGAGGCAGGGTTGTGACCCGTCCCCGATGTTATTCAGTCTCCACATCAAGCAAATTACGAATTAAACCACGGAGAAATTTGGAAATGGAATTCAAGTTCAGTGAGAATAAGTTTAAATTTTAAGGTTTTGCGATAACATTGTCATTTTGTCGGGACTTAGAAGAACAGCTGAGCAGAATGGATAGTGCCTTGAAAAGAGATTACGAGAGGAACATCAACAAAAGTAAAACAAGAGTAATGAAAAGGACTCGAAGTGAATCAGGCAATGCTGAAGAAGTTATGTTATGAAATGACACTAAAAAAATTAGATGAATTTTGCTATTCAGGTATCAAAGTAACTAAATACGCTAGCCGTAGTAGAGAGAATGTGAAATGCGGACTGGCAACAGCAAGAAAAGACTTCTCAAAAACAGGAATTTGTTTAAAAAATGTTCAAATGTGTGTGAAATCTTATGGGACTTAACTGCTAAGGTCATCAGTCCCTAAGCTTACACACTACTTAACCTAAATTATCCTAAGGACAAACACATACACAAACCCATGTCCGAGGGAGGACTCGAACCTCCGCCGGGACCAGCCGCACAGTCCGTGACAGCAGCGCGTTAGACCGCTCGGCTAACCCAGGAATTTGTTAACATCTAAGTGATAGCAAGACTTCTCCGAAGGTATTTGTGTGGATATAGTCTTCTATGGAAATGAAATTTGGACGATAACCAGTTCATACAAGAAGATAATAGAAGCTATTGAAATGTGATGCCACAGAATAATGTTGAAGATTAGATGGATTAATCGAATAACTGCCGGACGCTGTGGCCGAGCGGTTCTAGGCGCTTCAGCCTGGAACCGCGCGACCGCTACTGTCGCAGGTTCGAATCCTGCCTCGGGCATGGATGTGTGTGATGTCCTTAGGTTAGTTAGGTTTAAGTAGTTCTAAGTTCTAGGGGACTGATGACCTCAGACGTTAAGTACCATAGTCCTCAGAGCCATTTGAACCATATGATCGAATAACTAACGAGGAGATACTGAATCGAACAGAGAAAAAGAAAAGTTTGTGGTGCCATTTGACTTAAAGAAGGGGTCACTTGCCAGGACGCGTCCTGAGGCATCAAGGAATTGTCATTTTCATAATGGAAGGACATGTGGGGAGCAAAGAGCTTAGATGGAGAGCATGGCTTGGATTTGGTAAGCAGATTCAGATGGATGTCGATTGTGGTTACTATGCAGAGATTAAGAGGCTTGCGGTGGTGGTGGTAAACCGAGTTTCACTGCAGATTTAAAAGTAATAATGAAATGTACCCGCAAATTGCGAATACAGTACCACAAGAGCTATACTAGTTACTGGAAATATATCAAAATTTGTGCCGGACCGGTACTCGAACCCGGATTTCTCTCATGTCACGAGTAGTCGCCTTACCAACTTCGTCTGTCCGAGCATGCTTGCAGGTTCAACCCTAGCCTCCATATGTCCCACTGTCTGCTTCCCACAGTGATCGTACAATTATGTCATTGCCGCACAGAAAGGGACGTATTTATTTTTCTGGTGAGGTTGTCTTGGCTTTGGCATAAAGTGCATCACTGCAATTTAATGCATATAGAATGAAGCTGCGAGTGAAAATTTGTACCAAGGTCGGGAATCGAACCCGGGTCTCCTGCTTAGTAGGCAAGTGCGTTAGCCACTTTTTTTCGGTTGATCTCATTTTGTTCATTATTATTCGTTCTGTTTGTTCTGGACGGACGACCCTTGTTCAAGTTCATTATTGATTCATTAATCCAGTGTTCTTTTTTTTGTTTTTTTCCCTTCTTTTTCTTCTCCCCGAGCACGTCTCCGCGCTCGATTCAAATTCCCCCTTACATACAAATAGAATTGCCGGGGCTCACCAAGTTCTGGAATAACACCTTCTCTGTAAATGTGGGATCCAGTCTGAAATCAATTTACGTTCGATGCTGAGATGCTATTCCAGAACATGGAGAGCTTCGGCAATTCTGCTCGTGTGCAAAGTAGACTGAGGCGCAGTGAGAATTTGGATCGCGGATTGAGAAGTGCCACGGTAATCCGTGCTGTTATGTGAACCACTGTGCCAAGGTGGCTTACTGGCTAACGCACCTGCTTAATGAGCAGGAGACCCGGATTCGATTCTCGGCCTTGGTACAAATTTTCATTCGCCGCTTCCGTCTATATACATAAAGTACATCTGTATGAGACCAGTAAAGTCTCTGATATTGTGACATTTCATTTACATTAGCGGAGTATCTGCATTTGGTAGTGTCTGTATAGTGCGACGCAATGTTCCTTCCAACGTGCAAGAATGCAACACCCTTGTCTGGGGTAAGACACCGTGGAACACAAAGTGCACTCCGCCATATATCTTTCAGTAGCTTACGGAGTATACAGACTGTTTCGTAAGAGTGTGCAAAAATGTAAAAGGACATGGAGAATGTTCCACTGAACAGTTTGAGGTAGGGAACCTGGGGTTGGAGAAGCCAGCTTAAGAAGATATGGAAGTAAATTTGTCTACCGCTCTATCTAGCATTACTGTTTTCCAGCACGTACTATGCTGTTTATTTACATGTACATTCTTTATTTTCTGCAAGGAAACAACGAGGACGAATTACTAGGAAGTCATGATGCAGGTTATTTTACTTTACTTGTCCACAAGGAGGCTCTGTTGTATTGTACTTGACATTGTCCCATGACAGAACGTGCTACGAATCAACGACAAACCCATTCGTTACTCAGTTCTATTCAGAGACGTACAGTACATTACGATGGAGCAGTACCGGTACAGTTTCACAGAACTCACTGACAGGCACCTTGTGTAGGGGGAAGTACGTTGCATGCTCTCGCTGCTGAAAGGTTGTACAGGGAACGATTTCCTAACAGGCATCATCCGTCACGACGAGTGTTTATTTCTCTCGATCGATGTATGGGGGAGACAGGTTCATTGGAAAGAAGAGACGTGGGACGTAGCAACATGAGGACCGATCGCACACTCGATTTTGAAGAGGAGGTGCTGGAACGTGTTGCAGCGGACCCCACTACAAGTACTCGTCGTACTGCATGTGAAATGGGCGCTGCACTCACTAGCGTGTGGCGAGTACTGCACGAACATTACACCCATGTCACCCACAACGAGTCCATGGAATGCTTGTGACTGACTTTGCACTAATGATCGCGTTGTGTCATTGGTTGCTCCAACAATACATTGATCTACCAGATTTCCTCCAAATCGTGCTGTTTACTGGCGAGGCCTCATTTGATCGTGATGGTATTTCCAACAGCAGGAATAGCCATGTGTGGGATGAGGGAAACCCTCACGCAGTATTAGAGTCACACCGTCAAGCACGTTTTGCTCAAATGGCTCAAATGGCTCTGAGCACTATGGGACTTAACAGCTGTGGTCATCAGTCCCCTAGAACTTAGAACTACTTAAACCTAACTAACCTAAAGACATCACACACATCCAAGCCCGCGGCAGGATTCGAACCTGCGACGTAGCAGTCGCGCGGTTCCGGACTGAGTGCCTAGAACCGCTAGACCACCGCGGCCGGCGTACGTTTTGCTGTTAATATCTGGACTGGTATTGTAGGCCACAATCTCATTGTGCCATATCTTCTACTTGCCCGTCTGAATGGCCACCTGTATTGAGGTTCGTGCAAAGAGATCTACCTGAGTTGTTGAAGAACGAACCATATGCTTTTCGTGAAAAGATGTGAATACAACATGACGGTGCACCGTCTCACTTCAGTGTGAATGTCAACAACAATTCAGTGCTGTATTTCCAGTTCGCAGGATTGGAAGGGGAGGTCCTATTCCATGGCCTGCGAGGTCACCTCACCTCAATACCCTTGATTGTTTTCTACGGGGATATCTAAAGTCACTTGTGTGTGGGACTCCTCTGGATACGCAGATGGAATTAGTTGCCAGAATTTTAGCTGCCTATGATGCGATTCGAAACACACCAGGGATATTTGTCAGGATGCGTCAGAATGTTGTTCGCCGATGTCATGCTTGCATTCAGGTTGATGGCTGTGAGTTTCAGCACATTTTGTAAGATACAGTACAAATGGTAAGTTCATTGTGTCATGATGGTATTTGCAGTTAACTGTAGCTAATGTAAATAAAAAAAGTACAAGGTAATGTGATTTTATTCCTATTATCTGCTTAAGCGGGCTTCTCCGACCCCACGTCAAATTGTTCGGTGGAGCATCCTCTATGTCCTGTTAAATTTTTGCACGCTTTTACGGAAACACCCTATAAATGTAACTGTAGGTGTAGATGTGAGTCTTGTAGTTTGTGCTAGTAGCGTGGGGTAGTTTAGACCCTGCATTATGTTGAGTATGGATCACCTGAACCAATGCATTCCGTTTTCGCATGATAGTCGCGAAATTCCGAACAGGACGAAATGCAATATAGCAAAACGAGAAACCACAATCTAGATAGGACCTGACCTTGCCGCTGTAGAATTTCTACTAATGTTGGTAAACGTTTTTCCTTTTTACAAACACCGTGCTAGGGGCGCAGTAGTTAGCAGACGCAAATCGCATTCGATACGACGACGGTTCAAATGTGTGTCCGGCCATCCAGACATAGGTTTTCCGTGATTTCCATAAATCGTTCCATGTGATCACACTTTTGAAAGTTCACGGCCGATTTCCTCCTCTGTCCATGAAACATTCCGAGCTCGTACTCCGTGTCTAATGACCTCGATGTCGACGAAACGTTAAATCCTGATTTTTCTTCCTTCCCTCATACAAACATCTACTCCCAAAAAGGCAACATTAAAATGCTATTCCTTAATGAGAAACCTGTTGGGTAATTTTACCTTAATAAAGAATGTAGGTGATGGTACTCCCACCTACATTCCATGCCAGTTTGACGTTTGTGGCATGCCACCTTCACAGTGTTACAACTTTAATGGCTAACAGAGTAAAAACAACGCCGGATGTCGTCTGCCTCTGTTCTTTTTGCGAATAGATGTAAGGACCGCGCCGCAACTAAATGTTCGCCGTCCTAAACAACGGCCATGGAGGTCGTCAGGCTCTAGGCGAACAGTGCATATTTCGCTAAAATGTCACAACAAAGGGAAACTATCTATTTACTCATTCATTCATTGAATTGTTTGCCCAAGACCAAGTGTTGTCAGTGAGAAAAGAAGCGAACTGTTACAACTTCCAACGGTGAAAAGATACTTGGAAGATAAAATGAAAATAATGAAGATAGATACAGTAAATGCACTGATCAACCAGAACACTATGACCTACCTAATAGCCGGTACGTCCACCTTTGGCACGGATAACAGCGGCGACGCGTCGTGGCATGGAAGCAATTAGGCTGTGGTAGGTCGCTAGAGGGACCACATCTGCACACATATGTCACCTAATTCCCGTAAATTACAGGGAGGGGGGATGCGTTCTGACATAACGTTCAGTAACATCTTGTATGTGGTCGATCGGGTTCAGATCTGGCGAAATGGTAGGCCAGATCATCAAATGGAACTCCATCACACTTCTGGCCTTGTACCACGGCGCATTATCTTCCTGAAAAATGCCACTGCTGTCGGGAAACATGATCGTCATGAAGGAGTCTGCAACCAGTGTACGATATTACTTGGCTGTCATGGTACCTCACACGAGCTCCACTGGACCCACGGATGCCCACGTGACTGTTCCCCAGAGCATAATGGAGCCGCTGCAGTACAGGTGTCAAGTAGCTGTTCCCCTGGAAGGCCACGGATTCACGCCCTCCCATCGGCATGAGGAAGAAGGTATCGGGATTCTTCAGACCGTGCAACGCTGTGC
Organism: Schistocerca piceifrons; assembly: GCF_021461385.2. Taxonomy (NCBI): domain Eukaryota; kingdom Metazoa; phylum Arthropoda; class Insecta; order Orthoptera; family Acrididae; genus Schistocerca; species Schistocerca piceifrons. The sequence continues at coordinate 894,834,456 of NC_060149.1, forward strand.
AACTGCATTAACGTCCAGCGTCGATGGTCACGTGCCCATTTTAGTCGTAGTTGCCGATGGCGTGGTGTTAACATTGGCACACGTGTCGTCGGCTGCGGAGGCCCATCGTTAAGAGTGTGTCCACTCACACTTGTATTCCGCCGAGCATTAGAGTCTGACGTTAATTTCACAACAGTTATCCTCCTGACCTGTTTTATCAGTCTGCCGGGCCTAAGACCTACGACATCTGTAATGAAGAGCGGCCGCCCAGTCCCACGACGTCTGGATGTGGTTTCGCCACGTGCTGAAGACGCGCGCCACAGCCTCGAATACCCGACAAGTCGTGCAGTTTCTGTAACGCTCGTGCCAAGCCTCCAGACCATCTCAATCTGCCCTCGGCCAGACTCAGATAGATCGCGCGCCTTCCCCATTCTATACACGGCCAACACGCTCACTGAGACTACTTGCACCGTTCGTGGGTGTGACTCGTCAGGTGACGCTGCTATCGCCTGGATGGGTTTATAGCAATCAGTAACTCCATCGGGTTACTTATGCACCAAGGAAGGATGCACTCTATTGTCGGGCTGCCTTCAGGTTTCAGCTGAAGCTGTGCTGGCAAAATGCGCCTGGAGCTGAGTGATGTGGCACTGTAACGAAACGCCATATTCGACTTCAGGACGAGTGGCATAATATCTGTTCCTCCCATAGAACATCTGACTTTCCGCAATTATCCAAAATCATTGCAGGTGAAATCATGGATAGTTGCTTCAACAAACTGCCCACAGTGCATCGTGACACTGAAATAGAGCACCTGTTGTCACAGTCAGAAGAACTTCAAGAAAAAATCGCAATTGATAGGTCGAGCACGATGACTATTTCTGGAATAGTTAATAGAGTTCTGACAGAAATAGTCACGACCTGTACAAAGAGTTCGTGAGTGTTTTCTGTCACACAGCATTATCTACAAAACAAAATTAACTGCAGTCACTTATTGTATCAGCAGATGAAAGAAAGCTTACAGTTTGTCATACGAATACATCGAAAAACTCATTGAGTCATCAGGTGTGGTATCCCAAAGACCCAACGCGGAAGTCAGTCTATCCATTTAGCGTAAGTGGTGATAAATTGCGTCTAAGTTATTGCTCTCATTCGTGTCTTTGGTTTGCGAGTAAGGATTCTACGATAAAAAGAGGTATGTTACCTGCCCCTCGGATTCCTCTGTCTCTGAGATTGCTGCTGATTTGAACAAAAGTTGTAAAACAATTTCAGATCAACTGTGAAACAAGGAGGAAGCAAACCACCATTACGCACAACCATTAGCCGAGAAACTGGTCGGTGTGAGAGATAGACTGTACTCTTTTAAAGTAAATGTTTGGGTGAGTTATTTAAATTACGACGTCTGCTACGTGATTACAAGTTATACATATACACCTTACTACTGCATGTAATTATTGCGATCATTGTTCGGACGGCGGCGTCCGGAAGGGTATACTTACAACTGGTTATCTTGAAAGCAATTGTCAGATTATTGTGTGCTCACAGCTGGAATTATCGCTGCAGTAAGTCACTGAAATTCGTTTCCAGAATTACTAGTCAGCTCTTTCTTTTGTTCTATACACGTTAGTGACTGGATAATTAATTGATTATCGACGTCCTCTACCGCTTTCCCACCTCAGGACGAATTTAATTTTATTTTTTTTAATATATATTTCCACTCCCCTGGAATAAACATTTTCGATGAGCTTGGTTAGTTCGTGGAGAATCAAACTTTAAAACGTTTGAATCCTGTTGGTAAACAGAGTGCATCGCTGCATCTGTATCGCGCATCTTGTCCATTATCACGCTGGCGGCAGACCAGTGTATGAGAAATATACGAGTCACGTGATATGCCTAATAGAGGCACTCTCTCCAACACACCACTTATCTCTTATTCACTTACGCATGAGCAATTTTTTACTCGTAAGATTTTGCCATAAATACCTTCATTTCCATACGCACAGGTGTTGAACGATATGAAGTGCCTCCATGAGCAGTACAAGTGACCGGGAAGGTATATATTCGTAAGTTTAAAGAATGAATGCATACTTCGATTTTTCTTATTTAATGAGATACTGCTATTTATGAAAAACGTGTCAGGTAATTTCTCTAAATCACTTAAGTGTAACGCTCGGATGACTCTTATGAAAAGTCGGAGACCAATTTCACCTCATATCTTTCCTCAATCCGAGCTTGAGACTTTTCTGTAATAACTTCGTCGTCTCGTTGACAGAAGTTATAACCTGATCAGATTTTATAATACGTAAATCGATCTCAGCACCCGACAGTCAGTCCCTTCCTTTCAACAGATCTTCAGAGCTCTCTTATCTTTCATCCAGGAGAGCTAGTCGTTTGTGAACCTTATAACTGCAAGCAGTTCTTACATGGCTACTTCGTCAATGGATTTTTTTCACTGCTTTTGAACAACAACAGAGATAGCCCTCTTAGTACGAACTCGTCTTTCTAGATCTTACACTTCTATTGCTCTTCTTTGTGTCTCTTCTCGCTTATTTCAGCGACGAGTGGTAAACACTAAGAAAAAAAGCTAAGGCGAGAAGGAGCTTACCTCCTGGTGTGCACCGGCGGCGGGGCGGGCGCGGGCGCGGGCGCGGGGTCCTTGTCCATGAGCTGCGCCTTGGCCATCACGCTCTGGATCTTGGCGCGCTCCTCGTCGCTCAGGTGGCTCAGATCCACCTCCGGCACGTCCACAGCTGCAACAGTAAACACAAGATGCACACAATCCTTCTGGAGGCAATCTCACAGTGGGCTCACATAGCCAGTTAATACAGACACCTGACGTTTAACATGGACTCTGTATCACCGAAAAAGAAAATTTGAACAAACAAAAAGCATAGCCACGGATATAAGGTCCGTTTATGTTGACAATGTCTAATCAAAAGTACACAGACGCCACTGTGTAGAGTGGTACTGACCGCTAGGTATCAGTTGAAGTGCAACCGCCAGTACAAAATTAGTAATACATCCTATATTAATGTCCACTAATAGTCTCGACCAGGTAGTGTGCCCCGACATGCACATGCGCATCTATACTCCGGAAGCCACCTTATACTGTATGTCTCCCAGCCGCGTCAGGAAGTGAAATTCCACGAGCTTCAGACCGAGCTGTCTTCGGTAAATAACTGCCGTGTCGTTGTGGCCTCGCCATTACAAAGCCGCTCTGCTGGCTGTGACGTCACTGGTGCCCCTTTCCTCGCCAACAGTGGCAATGTTTCGCTCCCGCTTCAACCTCTCGATGTCTAGTTCCAAGACTCTGCTGTGCTGCAGACCGCCGTCCTTATTGATGGTGTTTTCAGCTATTTTCATTTCTAGCGCTTCTTTTATAACACTATCCCAAAATACCTTCGTCCTCATAATGACAAATGTATCGTCGAATAGAATTCGGTGTAGATTTTCTAAAGCGTGTTCGGTCACGGTTGATTTTTCAGGATAGCGTAGTAGTAAGCACCTCTCGTTTCCGTCTGGCATTGCCCCGCAGTGCGTACTGCTTGTTTGACATAGTACCTGCATCAGTGACATACTTTCTACACTCCAGGTGTTCTAAGCCCTAAATTGCCCCTCACAGGCCTCGTGGTTGTATTTTTGCTGGGCGCCTGAACACTGATGAGATGTTGTGTCTCTTCAGGTGCTGGCTAATCTTTCCCGACGCTGTGCTACAGTTTCTTGTTTTCTTCGGTGGTGTTTTTCCAGCGTGTCTCAGTAGAAATAGTCCGTGGTATCTGGCAGTGGTTGTAACCGCTGTCCCGGAAGACTTTCCGGGGGTGGCTTAGATCTAGTGGCAGATTTTCAGCGTCTGAGACGAGTTTAGCACGGTGGACGGATGGTGGTGGCTAAGAGCGTGCAGATACCTACCAGTGTTTCTAGGTTTCCTGTACACACTGTGGCTGAGGTGTCCATTGGTTTTCCAGCCAACTATGGCGTCAAGGGTAATGCACTATCTATCTCTATTCCCACCGAAAAGCTAATGTGATCGTGAATGACGCTCAGGGTTGACTACGACTCTACAATTCAGCTGATTCTCGAGGAGGATACCTACCGGGAACTGCCACGGGAATAATGAGGAAGACATCAGACCTCCTAAAACAGTCATAATTGGAAGAGCAGTTACTAAGAATCTCCTTCCTCAGGCGCCGAGACCACCTACGCTTTATGGGCTACCAAAGATTCACAAAACAGTGTCACCTCTTCGCCCTATTGTGAACACTACTGGATCACCAACTTACAAACTGGCAGAACATCTGGTCAGCCTCTTAATGCAGAATATGGGTCGCTGTGTGCATCACATTGAGAACACTGACGATTTTATCATCCGAATTACATCTCCGCTTTGGGCAAGGCGATATAATGGCCAGTTTTGATGTGCTCTCCTTATTTACGCGTATTGCTGTCAAAGGCTGCATAGCTCTTCTCTCACAGTTATTTGCCAGTGTAACTGAGGGGTTGTTTAACCACACATTGACATCATATTTCCTACATGGCGGCCAGTATTTCGACCAATTGAACGGCTTGGCGATGGGAAGTCCGTTACTTCCATTCATGGCCAACCTTTTTATGAAGATATTTGACACGGCACCAGATAAGCCAAGTTGCTTTTATCGTCACGTCGACGACATTTTCATCATCTGGCCCCACGGAGGTGAAAAGTCGGGAGAATTATGGGAACATCTGAACGGCATTCACGACCATGTTAGGTTTATGTTGGAAGTACAGACAGACGGTGCATTACCCTTCCCTCACATCCTCGTTCGCCAGAAAACAAATGGACTCCAAACCAATGGACTCCTCGGCAATAGTGTGTACTGGAAACCTACACACGCGGATCGGTATCTGCACGCTCTTACCCATCACTATCTGGCACAAAAACGTGGCGTACTGAATACTCTCATCCACCGTGCTAAAGTTGTCTCAGACGCTGAAAAATCTGCCACTAATACTAAGCCACCCCCTGAAAGTCTTCCGGGAAAGCGGCTACAATCACCGTCAGGTATCACAAGTTATTTCTACTGAGACACGCTGGGAAAACACCACCGAAGGAGTCCACAAGAAACTTGCGTTTTTGCCTTTCTGAGGAACAGCGTCGGGAAGATTAGCCTCTTACTAGAGAGACATAACATCTCATCAGTGTTCACGCCCCAGCAAAAATGCGACAACCACGAAGTCTGTGAGGGATAATCTAGGGCTTAGAACACCTGGAGAGTACAAAATACGATGTCAGGGTGGCTGCTACTAAGTCGGCCAAACAATACGCACTGTGGAGCAACGCCGGACGGCACACAAGAGGTGTTTACGCCTACGGTATCCTGAAAAATCAGTCGTGGCAGAACAAGCTTTATAAAATCGACACCGAATTCTGTTCAAAGAAACATCTGTCATTATGAGGATGAAGGTATTTTGGGACAGCGTCATAAAAGAAGCGGTAGAAATAAAAATACCGTACCGAAAAACACCAACATGGAAGGCGGTTTGCAGCTCAGCACAGCCTGGGACCCAGCCATCGCAAGGTTGAAGTGGGCACGATGGACGCGGGACGAAAACATTGTCACAGTTGGCGAGGAAATGAGCACCAGCGACGTCACAGCCAGCAGCCTAGCTATAGACCGGCGAGGCCACGGCAGTAACTTACCTATTGACAATGGCCGAGAAGAGCTTAGCCGAAAGCTCGTGGGATTTTGCCCGCCTGAAGCGGTTTGAAGCCCGAGAAGATTTTATTAATTCATAGCGCCGCGAGACCATGCATTCATACAATGTGTACTACTTACTTTCAGTTCACCACATTCATTTAGAGTCACAAATGATACCCGAGAACGACTGTTGCTAGCCCTTTCTGTAAGCTCGAATCTCTCTGATTTCACTTTCATAGGCTGTTCGAGAGACATGTATTGGAGGAAGCAATATATCACTTCACTCTTCGAGGAACGTGCGCTCCCATAATTTTACCAGTAAGACACGCTGTGAAGCATTACTCATCTCTTACAATGTCTGCTACTGGAATTGTATGACAATCTCCGTGAAATTCGTGTTTATTAAATGAACCTGTAACGGAACGTCGTGCTCTTCTTCGGATCTTTTCTATTTCCTCAATCAATCCTATCTGGTTCGTATCCGAGACTTAAGAACAATATTCAACTACTGCTTGCAAGGGATTTTGTAAGCCACCTCATCTATGGGTGGACTGCAGTTTTGAAGATTCTTCCAGCCAACTCTCAGTCTGAGATCTGCCTTGCCTGTGATTAGGTTTATGAGGTCATTCCACTTTAAATCACTGCGTACACATATTACGCGATATTTAATACATGTGACTGCTTTTTGTGATTGTTCTGCGATCGTGTAATCATACAGTAATGGGTCATTCCACCCGCTTATGTGAAATACGTAACATTTGTTTGTGACGAAGGGCAACTGCCATTATCTGCACCAAGCGTCGATTCTCTGCAGGTCTGCCTGCATTTCGCTACAATCCGCGAAAAGTCTCGTGAACCTTCAGAAATTATGTACTAAGTCATTCAAATATATTGTGACGGTAATTGTTCCATACCACAACTTTGGGGTATTTCATGCTCGTAATGCTTTTTTCGTAAACAAACCTAAAACAAATACATTGTAGTTGCTACTGCTACAAGCTTCCCTCGACAGTGAATGACGACTAGGGTGATCCGCAATGAGTCGTAATCAGGTTCCACGATCCATGTTTCTGTTCAGCCTGCTGTGGCCTCATTCCAGCTGGCTTGCAGTTAGTGGCCAATTCCGTCACCTTCAGATAAGAGAGTCGAAGAAAACAACCTGTTACATTAGATAATCAATGAATTTATAATGCAGAAGTAATACTTGTGAGTATCTGATACTTTTCCGGAAATTTATCTAAAATATATACAGCATGCACAACTGGATAAAAAGGAGCAGTGAAAGACTAACAATGAACGGCTCCAAAACAAGAAGATCACCAGTGAACTAGTTCCCAAAGATGAACGAGTTTGCCCATGTCTTCAGCTGACGACAAAGAAAAAGCACATTTTTGAACATGGAGCTCCATAGCAGACGATCCCAACGTGTTCCCATGTTGACCCAACGAAATGGCACTGATATAATTCTTTTTTTGAAACGAGAACCATCTTATCGGGCCTGTAAAGGGATTTCTATATCCTAAAAAACGTACATGTATGCTCAAAATGTATTCTGTTTCTGTAGAAGCCACTTCCTGTGTGTAGACGCTTGCTCTGCCTCCGACCTGCAAGTGAGGCTAGCTGCCTTCACAAAAGGAGCGAGCCGCCTGTCGGAACTGACAACGGCCTTTGAACCCAGGCAGGTACTGATATGAGCCACGATTGGAATGTAGTTGCACCTAGTGAACTCATCCCACATCTCAGACGAGACCCGGAGCAAGCAAACAGAGTGAACGTTGGTGTTCGTTCCCTAATTGCTCGTTATTTTCGTAAAAGGCTCTGCCATCTAACACTGGAGCTCTCAATGACCAGCAAACGCACCCACGGCACTTGTCTGGACCTTTCATGAAAATCTGTCCCCATACCAGCACACGAGACATTCCGTGATAGCCGGCCGCGGTGGCCGTGCGGTTCTAGGCGCTTCGGTCCGGAACCGCGTAACTGCTACGGTCGCAGGTTCGAATCCTGCCTCGGGCATGGATGTGTGTGATGTCCTTAGGTTGGTTAGGTTTAAGTAGCTCTACGTTCTAGGGGACTGATGACCTCAGATGTGAAGTCCCATAGTGCTCAGAGCCATTTGAACCATTTGAACATTCCGTGATGGCTCAGATGTACTTTCAACAGCGGGTGTAGTTCGAATCTGTTTTCAGGGGACACTCGTCCGACCAATACCCGCTTTTACCTCCCGCATAGAGGTTACCAATTCAACCACTGCTCATGAACTTGCCTGGACGACAAAGCGGAAGGGGTTTTGATACCACGGATCGCAGGCGACGCTATAGTATTCGGCTCAAGTGACTCAGCACAGGGCAGCAGCCTGAAGCCTATCGACTGTGGCCAAAACAGGTTACAACTGTTTCCGGAAAGTGGAGAATTCCTTTTGCATCTGTACATTACAGGCGCACTCCCTATCCATCTTTCGTCTGTGTTCATCTATTCAACAAGGAAAACAGACCGAAGCAGTCCCTAGATGCTATTTAAGTACTTATGTAAGTACTTATTACTACACTGCAAAATCCGCTTCCGTGACAGTAGTGCTGGAAAAATACATTAACATTCATTGTAAGTTAATCGACACTAGTCAACAGAATTCAGTACACAAATATTATGCACGTCTTCACAGAAGCACGTGACAAGAAACAGAAAAAAACTACTAAGTGCTGCGTAGAAACAGAAACTGCAGATGCTGCTACTGCTGCTGGCGCGTGTACCCAAATCCATGGATGTGACTCCGCTGACTATTCAAGTACTATACGTAACAGAAGCAAAATTTATACTGAATCACACGATAGTGGCACTGATGGCAGCATAAAGGTGAAACAAAATGACAGCTAAAGCTAAGAAACTTCACTAAAAATTGCTCACACCTACAATAAGTTAGTCAACAGTAGTCAAGACATTTAAACACACAGATTCTATTCACTTTTTCACAGAATCACGGCCGGCCGCTGTGGTCTAGCGGTTCTGGCGCTGCAGTCCGGAACCGCGGGACTGCTACGGTCGCAGGTTCGAATCCTGCCTCGGGCATGAGTGTGTGTGATGTCCTTAGGTTAGTTAGGTTTAAGTAGTTCTAAGTTCTAGGGGACTGATGACCACAGATGTTAAGTCCCATAGTGCTCAGAGCCATTTGAACCATTTGGCGCGATTCAGTAGCACTAAAAATCTTCCTAGCGATTGTTAACCGAACACAGGACCATTAGATTTAGCCTGAAAATTAACCTGGCAGCTCCCTGTGAAACGATTCTTCCGTCTCACTCTCGATGATTCTGTGGCATTGTAGTGCGCGGAACAAATTACGTGAAATATTGCTCCGCAGATGTAATTGCAAATGTTTGATGGCGGACGTGGATTAATTCTCAGCACTACGCAGGACAGCCATAAGTCACTCCCGTATTCTTCGTTACTAGTAATCGGCGCATTTGACCTTCCCTCGTACAGCTTGCTCGCAACATGAAATAAAAGCAACACACTGTGCGCGCTTTCAGTAGGTAACACCTGCTGCACTACTTGTGACATATCGCAAGTGGACTCGCTACCAATCCCTGAATGCATATTACACAATCATTTGTGTTTTACGCACATAATGCTAATAAAAAGGCATATTATTAGATCTCCAGCTAAGCCTTACTTCAACCAACTGTAATTGGCTATGGAGGTGAGACTGTGTTTAGATCCGTACTCACAGCACAAGTGGTACCATGTGCCGTACAATTTTGAAGTGGCAACACTGCTAGGTAATCACAAAAAAAGTAACACAGTTCACATAGGGCGTATAAGGACACAGATATTCGACTAAAGGTGCAAAGAAAGTAATCAATTGTTGCTGTACAGTTTCCATGACGTAGGACCACTGTGAAGACTGTCTGCAGTTCACAACATCCACGTGTGATACCGATTGCCTCTCCAATCCATAAATGTTATATATCTTGCGATTTATACATAGCGGGTACCACCCCCTTATGCTCACAAATGCGTTGGCCACGTTCAGAGGCTGTGATAGGAGGATAATTTGTGATGAAACTATGACTTTAATTCTAAGGACACATCGCTTAATTAACAACAGAACTGCGGTACAGCTTGATCTGTCTTCTTTGCGCTACCTTTTCGTCACACAGTTCCTTATAATGTTCCACTAAACAACTACTTATCAGCAACATATATTGCCTACGAATATTCACAGGGAGCTAGGTAGAGACTGTGATTATAACATTCGAAACAAGAGCGAACAGGCCTAAGACAACCGTTCACGAAAGTTCACACAAGAAACTCGAATAGAAATGTCGCTGAGGAACATGGCCAATTGTCAACCAGATTTTCTCGCACTTGGTGATACGAGTTAATTGCAGAATATAAACTTTCACGGACGGAAATGTCACAATTAATAAAATATTCCGGGCTATTATTTCACATTAAAGCCCGACGCTTCGTCCCCATATGCTGCGAACACTTTCCAGGGGACCTACAGGGTGAAAAGTATTTAAACCGACAAACTCTGGCAGATTGTAGGGGACATCAAAACAAATATTTTTTCCTAATGTCATTTTTTCCTATGAGGATTATATAAACCACTGGAGGCCGTATTACGTTCTTCGGTTGTTAGAGGCCGTATTGCGATCTTCAGTTATTAGAGGGCGTATTACGCTCTTCAGTTGTAGACAACTGCTGTCCACCAGTGTAGTAGTGCATTGTCTCTCTTTACAATTGGAGCGATACACCTGGAGAGAGTACACTCATATGGTTGGTGCGTACTACGTATCGCACCACAACGGACGAGCTGCACAGCGGGTTTATCAACAACAGTATCCTAATCGCCGTATCCCGCATCATACGACCTTTGCTGCGTGAGGCCGGGCCATTTAGCAGATTACCTGGACAGGGACGCCGTCGCACGGTAAGAACGCAGCAATTTGAGGAAGCTGTCCAGCAGCATGTGAAGCGGGATCCTTCAATCAGCACTCGTGCAATTGCACGTAACATGGGGACGAACCAGACGAATGGACTAACAGTCCTTCGAGAGCAATTGATACGTCCATTTCACTTACAGCGTGTTCACAACCTGGAACCAGTTGATTATCCACCCAGAGAACAGTTTTCGCAGTGGTACCTGGAACAGTGTGAAATGCATTCTACATTTCCATCCTCTGTGTTGTTTACCAATGAAGGAACGTTCGGGCGTGATGGAGTCTTCAACATGCACAATTCGCATGTTTGGAGTGAGGATAACCCACATGCCACAGTTACTAGTGCTCATCAAGGGCGGTTTTTCGATAATGTGTGGGTCGGTGTTGTTGGGGACTGTTTAATTGGGCCGTATCTGCTTCCTAGGCCATTAAACAGTAGGCACTATTACAATTTTCTCGCCAGAGCATTGCCAGAATTGCTGGAAGACGTCCCGCTCCCTACAAGACAACGCATGTGGTTCCAACATGACGGGACGCCGGCACATTTCAGTCGTCGTGTGCGTCGATTCCTAGACCGACGGTTCCCAGAAACGTGGATTGGCAGAGGTGGTCCTGTACCATGGCCTGCTCGATCCCCAGATATGTCCCCTCTGGACGTTTTTGTATGGGGAGAGATGCGTTTGCAACCTTGTTTACGCAACTCCTGTTGCATCAGAAGAGGATCTGGATGCCCGGATAGTAGCCGGAGCAGGAACAATTCAGGATACTCCTGGGGTTTTTGCCCGTGTCAGATAGAACATGATCCGACGGTGTAACTTTGTTTATGTGTCAATGGAGGCATTTTTGAAAATCTACTGCAACTGAAACTGGGTAGTGTTAATGTGTTATCTCTTGGTCATAAAAAATGGAAAAGTGTTCGTTGGTTTAATTAATTTGCTGCCAGAGAAATCTTCCTCTACCGGTTTAAATACTTCTCATAGGAAAAAATGACATTAGGTTCAAATGGTTCAAATGCCTCTGAGCACTATGCGACTTAACTTCGGAGGTCATCGGTCGCCTAGAACTTAGAACTAATTAAACCTAACTAACCTAAGGACATCACACACATCCATGCCCGAGGCAGGATTCGAACCTGCGACCATAGCTGTCGCTCGGTTCCAGACTGTAGCGCCTAGCCGGCCGCGGTGGTCTAGCGGTTCTAGGCGCTCAGTCCGCAACCGCGCGACTGCTACGGTCGCAGGTTCGAATCCTGCCTCGGGCATGGATGTGTGTGATGTCCTTAGGTTAGTTAGGTTTCAGTAGTTCTAAGTTCTAGGGGACTAATGACCACAGATGTTAAGTCCCATAGTGCTCAGAGCCATTTGAACCATTTTTTTGTAGCGCCTAGAACCGCACGGCCACTGCGGCCGGCAATAACATTAGGAAAAAATATTTGTTTTAATGTCCCCTACAACCTCCCAGAGTTTGTCGGTTTAAATACTTTTCACCCTGTAGACGACTAGAAGATTAGAAAGGCAGTTGTAGAAGGGGAGAGACTGACAGATCAGCTGTTGCGGAACATGCTTTGCAGCCGGGAGACCACATTCATTTTGATAGTACTCGTGTATTGGCAGCCACAAGCTGATTTCATGAAAGGCTGTGCAGAGATTCCATAGAGATTGTTAAACACCTCAGGAATTTCAGTACGAAGGGGAAGGGCGTGGAACTGAATGACAACTGGATCCCGGTGTTGAAGAAAATGCGTACTAGCCTTCCACCATGCGATGATAGCAACAGCGGGTGAGAGCAATCGAGAACGGTCAAGCCGGCCGAAGTGGCCGTGCGGTTAAAGGCGCTGCAGTCTGGAACCGCAAGACCGCTACGGTCGCAGGTTCGAATCCTGCCTCGGGCATGGATGTTTGTGATGTCCTTAGGTTAGTTAGGTTTAACTAGTTCTAAGTTCTAGGGGACTAATGACCTCAGCAGTTGAGTCCCATAATGCTCAGAGCCATTTGAACCATTTTTGAGAACGGTCAACTGCACTCGGGTATTCATATCATGTGACGTCACGCCACTGCGCGGGTGCAAGCCTGAAAGGAATTTTGCTGCAGTCAGCAGCGAGCCAAGGCGTCAATCGGACACTCAAGGAAGCTACGATCCTCCTCGAAAATGTTCTCAGTGGGGACGAAAGTTGGATTTTAATGGAAATCCATTCGAACACGGCATAATAGCCCGGAATATTTTATTTATTGCGACAACATGTCAATTCTTACATTGTTAATGCAAATGAATATGCTCTCCTGTAGCTACTATGTTATGACTGTGGAGATTAAACTACATACGCTACAAATATAATTAAAATCTGACAGTTAGTAAAAAGGGAAAGAAAGTTTATGAGAAAGATTTTGAATGGTATTCAAGCTGATAGGCAGGTATAATTGTCTCTTAACTGGGAACTGCGATGGAAGGTAGAATCTATAACGTTATTAGCATTAAAAAAAATCTGTTGCTGACTTATTAAATATACCGAACGTGATATGAGCGCCTGATGAAACTGTAGAATTCAAAAAGAGAAAAATCTTTGATAACTGACTAACAAAGAGCGTCTGGAGTTTCATAACTACATAGGGAAAAAGGTAGCTGATTACTAGAATTCGGGGAAGTCCTCAGCTAAATTAGTGTTCACGTAACGTGATCACTAATTCTGATTGTATGGAGCCAACTTACGCCACAAATCCGCCTCTACCAGCGAAAAAATCCGATGAGCGACTTAGTAGGAGACGTCATATCAGGCTTACGCAAGAAATCATTACACAGCGGTCGGATAGTTGTTTCTGCGTAAGACGCTGTAAGCGGATTATGTTGATATCACAGGAACCGGTCCTCAAAGGCGAACGTGCTACACCGACAAACACAGAGAGGGCTATGATACTAATGACGCAAAGAAAAGGCTGAGGCAGTGATGCCATGGTTGCACAACAGCCAAGTCTTGCGTCTCGGTTCTGACTTGAGTTACGAGAAAGTAGTCACACCGTTTCAGAAAGAATAACGGACCACGTTCGCATAATTACTGCCCATTTACAGAGAGAGATGGCACAGTGGTTAGCACACTGGATTCGCATTCGGGAGGACGACGGTTCAAACACTCGCCCGGTCATCCTGATTTGGGTTTTCCGTGATTTTCCTAAATCACTTCAGGCAAATGCCGGGATGGTTGCTTTGAAAGGGCACAGCCGACTTCCTTCCCCCTCCTTCCCTAACACGATGGGACCGATGACCTCGCTGTTTGGTCCCCTCTCGCAAATCAGCCAACCAACCAACCTACTGCCCATTTTCGACAGGCATTATCCGTCACTGTCAGAAGTCAGCTACAATGGGAAGCGTAAACCAGTCTACGACAAGAAATGGATCAACAAGCTTCCAGTAGAAGACACTGTCTTCACCAGCTGTAAGTCTGCTTCCCCTACTAAATCCGAACACTGCTTACTTGGCGTCTTATAAAAGGCTGACCACCTGCTGGCTAATTTGCTTCCACCGCTGGCCGCTTACCCTGGAATCCACGGTCCGTAACTAGGCTATCCAGCCTCCCAGCCGTCATCGCCTGTGCACGCAAACTCGCCTGTGTGGGCACATGTCAACGCTGTGAGCCGCAGTTGTCGCACTGGAGTCCACAATTTGATTCTGCACACTCCACTGCACCTCATACAGAGCTGTGTTTCAGACCAGTCGACACAACTGGCCTCTCCAACTGTTGGATACTACACAATTTCAGGGCCTGAGTCAGCGCTAAACCGCTGGAGATCTGGCTCATTTCGAGTAAGAGCTCCGGCTCTGAAGACATAATAAACTTTTTTCCAAAAAAAAAAAAAAAGCAAGATAGCTTATATCTAGGGCACCGCAGATTTATAAGAAAAATTTTCGCATACACTTCCACAATGTTATCTACGTTATATCGTACAGATTTAATAATAGGTTGTTCCTTCTTTGTTACGAGACTGATGCAAGCTGCATGGATTACATGCTTACTGGTATGAATTTCCATCAGCATCTTTCGTTTTCGGGGGCTGAACTATATTTATAAAGTACGTTGTGTAGTAAGCGTCTCTGGAAAACTTCGTTGCTTCTTCCAAAGACGCCCGTTGTGTACCTAACAACTACAGTTACAGCGTTCAGTCGTCGAAAAAGTTCTTCATTAAGTTTTAAAACACTAAAGCCAAATTTCTTTTTATTCGTACTGGAGCATAATCGTTAAGGATTCTAGGCTTTTGCCGAATTATTCCAGGACTCAGTCCACGCTGTAGTTAATCTCAAGTACGTATTTTTTTAATACCACTATCAACTAATGTCCTTGTTTCATGGGGAAGTATTATAATGCTCATTCGGAAATTTTCCTATTACAACCCATATCCAAATTCCAATTATTATATCACTGTCTAAAATATTTTCACAATTATCTACATTCATTTCGCCGCCTGCTAATTGTAGCTGAACGTTGCCTCCTCAAATTTCATTGTCGCTGCACACTCGGATAAATACCGTACTCTAGGCATTCGACAGTCATTCACTCAGCCATTCAAACGCCACGCCATGTACATCCCCTAAAAACTCCTTACAATGATGCATAAATCAATGACACAGTTGTTTGCATTTTTTCAAGATGTCTGCTAGCTGTCTAGCATGATTTCTGTACTCGTGAAAAGATAGTTTTTGCTTGTTTTAATGATCTGAAGATATTTTCTCTATTACAAGCAATAGTTTCCGCGTAGAATTGTTACCTGTACGAATTTTACTGACGTTGAGAAGCAGTATTTTACTACATACTCCATTATTAGCGACTGAAGGCATAACTTCGGCTACGGTCGCAGGTTCGAATCCTGCCTCGGGCATGGATGTGTGTGATGTCCTTAGGTTAGTTAGGTTTAAGTAGTTCTAAGTTCTAGGGGACTGATGACCTCAGATGTTAAGTCCCATAGTGCTCAGAGCCATTTGAACCATTTGAACCATAACTTCGGTAAGATGTATATTAAGAAATTTGTACTGATGATTGGATTTTAATGTTTTATTTTTTTCTGACGTAATTACCTGTCTAAATTTTCACTCTGCACTGAAACAGTCTCCTCGACTCTGACTAAGCCAGTTCTTCATATATTTTTAGCAGGAGCTCTAGTCCCGCAGGCTATGTAGGAGAACGTCTGTGAATTACGAGAGGGGGACTGGTGATGAAGCTGTGCGAGCGAGTCGTGAGTCGTCCTTGTATAACTCACCCGGTAGAGCACTTTCCGGCAAAGGTCTCAGGTCAAAATACCGGTCCAGTTTTAATCTGCCAGTAAGTAATTATCTGACGCTTAACCGCTTACCGATATAAACCTTGGAAAAGTATTTCTGTTCGCCTTTATTTCAAGTTAATTTAAACTTCGTAAATTCTTTAACACTACTAAAGAGTGGGGCAAATGAGTGGCCCGGACGAGTGGATATGATTGGACGTGAATGTATGCATATAACCGCACCCCGCGATGCGTATACCATGTGAACGCCAGCCGCGCGATCCACACCGGTTCAGAGCGTAGTGCGGGTTGTGTCAGTGTGAGTGGAGCAGTTCAAAGGGGACGATGGCACTCACAGTGGAGCAACGGGTGTTCATTGAGGAAAGTTACGTGAAAACAAACTCGTGGAAACGGCATCGTTAGTTATTTGCTGAAAAGTTTAATGGTGTCAAAGTGCCAGCATAAAGGGCCCTGCAACGCTTAGTCCGAAAATGGCGTCAAACAGGATCTATTTTGAACAAGTCAAAAAACATTCTAAACGTGCCCGCACACCAGAAAATGTGGCCGCAGATCATCAGAAAATGCTTCAGAGTCCTACCAAATCAAGCCAACGCCTGTCGCAGTAAACCAGAAGATCACGTCGATCACGCGGACGAATACTCCAGTAGGGCCTGCAATCTGGTCGCGGCCCTAGCTGGCCATCTAGGTCACCTGGTCTGTCAATGTGCGATTACTTTGTGTGGAGAGCCCTCAAGTCTAAGACTGTGAAGGTTGTACCTCATAGCCTTCAAGAACTGCAACAGAACATTTCAGATGAGACTGCAGCAATTCCAGCCGTCTAACTTCGATCCGCCATCATCAACTTGCTGACAAGGGTCCAAAAGTGCCAAGAGATGAATGGTGGTCATTTTAAACATCTGGTCGTTCATTTATATACGGGAACAATGGCAGTGGTTCTTGAAATATGTATAAGCTGTCTAACATAAGTCCTTTCTTTCTAGCAGCTAAAGTGACCCGCTTATTCTTCGCACCTGATATATGAATTTTTATCATTCTCATACCTTAATACACGATCGGTGAAATAGTAGATGGTATATTCAGTGGAGACCGCCTTTTACAATCACAGTTATGGTTGATTCATAAGCTCATATTCGCAAATTTGATCAACTGTTCCTAAGTAAATTACCATTTACAAAACATATGAGAAGACTGTTAGCAGTGAAACTCATCGATAGTTATTAGTATCTCTTCTAATACCTTTCTTATAGAGGAGTCTAACGACAGCACTCTGGAAACATTCACTGCAGAAGTATAAATTTTATTTGCCTTAGGAGAGTTTATAATTTTGTGAAAGTTAATTCTCTTGTTCCTCCATGTAGTCTGAGAGCATTTCGCCTGTCTCATACATCTTGGTTACCAGATGAAAGTTTTGTCATGGCTGGATCTCCCAAGGCTACCAGTAGCTCGAACCGAATGTTGTCTACTCCCGGGACCTTGTCTTAACTTAGGTCTTTTAGTGCTCTGTCAATTTTTTCATGCATTATCATTCCTCCCATCTCATCTTCATCTACGTCCTCTTCCATTTCCATAATATTGCCCTCACGTACATCTCCCTGCTATAGACCCTCCATATACTCCTTCCACCTTTTGCTTTCTCTTCTTTCCTTAGGACTGTTCTTTATTATATATATATATATATAAAACCAGAGTTAGAACTGTATTTCCTTTAATCTGCTGTGTTTCTTTGTTCCCTGGAACTCCGTTCTGTGGGCCACTTTTATCTGTACCGCCCTGTATTTCTTCAACGCTGTACTCTCATAGGTGATAAATTTTGATCTTCCCATAGATTAGTTACCGTTGCAGTTTTACGTGTGGACTGTAAATTCTGAATTCGTATGAGCGAATGCAGTAAGACATAAAAATGGTGTACCATATGAGGCCACTCAATAGGCATATAAAATACACAGCAGAGACAGAAAAATCGCTGCAAAGAAGAGAAGTATCTGTGCCCTTCAGACAGAATTTCAACACGTGAATGTTGGACTGCAGCAGTTAAGAAGTAGGGGAGGAGTGAGGAATTGGTAATAGGTAAAGAGTGAAGACATGACGGTCTGCAGAGTTCGTTAGATGTCGTATTGAACAATAAATATGACCTATTACCCGAAGCGAGATGTGAAGAGCCTCATACACCCGTAACTGAAAGCGGGATACAGCAGAATGTACGAAGAATACGGGGGCATGACTGCTTCAGTATTTCAGAATAGGCGAACGTGGATGTCTTATCTGCATCCGTAATTTAAGTGTAGTCTCCTGCAGTAATCTTTAATGCAATATACAGATGACAGAACTTTGAGATAATTTAATGAAGCCATATTTGTTTATTTTGTTCTGGATTATAAAGAATATATGGCATTGTATCACTAAGCGCAAGAGTTCACCGACAGTATGTTTCAAACAGGTTAAGTAGCTTTGTACTAATTGCAGCAAATTTGAAGAACTAAGGCAGATAGCCAATTCTACATTTACTTTCGTAACTATACTGTAAGAACGACTTTGCAGCGTACTGAAAGTCTTAAAGCATAACAGCACATTACAGTTATTACTTTTCACATCCCCAGTGGGAAATATTGAAAAGTTTTTTTTAGAGACGTTTGAAACATTGTTATGTCACTGTAAGTGACGTTTTCATTGTTAATTGTTTGAAGGTGTCTGAGTAAAAATATTAAACGCAAACATTTTTCAAAACTAACCTCATTTTTCCCAATCAGAATCACATAAAACAGTAGCACCTTTATAGATACATTTTTCATATGAAAATATGGTACATAAAGTTAATATTCAATAAATTTTAATGGGTTCTCAGAAGACGATGTCTAATTAGCCATAACAGACTACATGAAAAAGTAATTGTTAACACATTTTGAAGGAGTGTGCAAAGTATCAGTTTGGGAAAAAGTATATGTGTGAGTGACTATAAACTCAAAATTTATTATATTTCTAGATAAATACCTCTATGTCATGAACAGCTGTTTCTCAATGAAAACCATGAAACTTAACACCAACAGTTTATCAGAGATACCTCGGTTAAGC
Organism: Schistocerca piceifrons; assembly: GCF_021461385.2. Lineage (NCBI taxonomy): Eukaryota > Metazoa > Arthropoda > Insecta > Orthoptera > Acrididae > Schistocerca > Schistocerca piceifrons. Next base: position 894,853,383 of record NC_060149.1, read on the forward strand.
CAGAAGGATGATGAACATACAAAATGGAATGGACAAGCACAATTTTGCAATTGATGTCATATTATGTGGAATATTGTTCTTTATTTATCAGGTATGGCTAGAGGACAAAGGTAAGGATTTACAAGCTTATATCACTAGAGGAAAGATAGGTGCCGCCTGAAGGAAAATTAAAGGGACCTTTGGAGAAAAAAGAACCACCTGTGTGAATATCAACAGCTCAGATGGAAAACCAGTCCTAAGCAAAGAAGGGAAATCAAAAGCTGGATGGAGTATATAGAGGGTCTATAGCAGGGAGATGTACTTGAGGGCAATATTATGGAAATGGAAGAGGCCTTAAAGATGAGATGGACGGTATGGTACTGCATGAAAAATTTGACAGAGCACTAAAAGACATAAGTTGAGACAAGACCCCGGGAGTAGACAACATTCGGTTCGAGCTACTGGTAGCCCCCAGAGAGCCAGCCACGATAGAACCTTCATCTGGTGAGCAAGATTTATGAGACAGGCGAAATACTCTCAGACTACAAGAAGAATATAATAATTCCATTTTCAAAGAAAGCAAGTGCTTACACATGTGTAAATTACCAAACTATGAGTTTAATAAATCACGGTTACAAAATACTATCACGAATTATTTACAGAAGAATGGAAAAACTGGCAGAAGTCGACCTTGAGGAAGATCAGTTTCGATTCCGGAGAAATGTGGGAACATGCGAGGCGAGAGGATATAAGAAGAACATCAACAAAAGCATGGAGTAATGGAATAATGGAATGTAGTCGAATTAAGCCAGGTGATTCTGAGGAAATTAGATAAGGAAATGAGACATTTGGTGTAGTAGATGTGCCGGCCGGAGTGGCCGTGCGGTTCTAGGCGCTACAGTCTGGAACCGAGCGACCGCTACAGTCGCAGTTTCGAATCCTGCCTCGGGCATGGATGAGTGTGATTTCCTTAGGTTAGTTAGATTTAATTAGTTCTAAGTTCTAGACGACTGATGACCTAGAAGTTAAGTCACATAGTGCTCAGAGCCATTTGAACCATTTTTTGTAGTAGATGAGTTCTGCTATTTGGGCCGCAAAATAACTGATGATGGTCGAAGCAGAGAGGATATAAAATGTAGTCTGGAAATGGTAAGAAAAACATTTCTGAGGAAGAGAATTTGTTAACATCGAGTATAGATTTGTCTGGAGTGTAGCCATGTATGGAAGTGAAAGACGGACGATAAACAGTTTAGAAAAGAAGAGAATAGAAGCTTTTTAAATTCAGTGCTTCAGAAGAATGCGAAGATTAGATGGGTAGATCATGTTACTAATGAGGAGGTACTGAAAAGAAATGGGGAGAAAAGATGTATGTGTCAAAACCTGATTAGAAGAAGGGATCGGTTGATAGGACACATTCTGAGAAATCAAGGAATCACCAGCTAGTACTGGAGGAAAGTGTGACGGATAAAAATCGTAGAGGGAGACCAAGAGATTAACGCAGTAAGCATATCCAGAAGGATGTAAGTTGCAGCAGTTACTCAGAGATGAAGAGGCTTGTACAGGATAGAGTAGGATGGAGAGCTGCACCAAACTAGTCTTCAAACTGAATACCACAACAGCAACAACATTGTTCTTTGTTGACCGGAGTTACAAGAAACAGAATATTTATCACTTTCAAAGAGAAAATACAATTTCTGGAAATAAAATTATGACAACCTGCAGCCTAGATAGATGGCGAAGTAGAATGTCTGTCAAGTAACAAGATAATCTAGTACTTGATGATAATGACTTAATGCTTCATGACAACAGACATGTATCAGGACACTGTTAGACTTACTTCATAAATACAACGAAGATATTCAGTACAGGCAACTCAAAATAAGAAGTATTACAGTATATGCCAGAAACACTAACACAAGTGCTCAATTAATTTTATATAATTTTCACTTCTTCCAGGAATATCAAGAAACTAATTAACTTGCACAAAATTAGAAATTCTCCTGGGGCTAATAACATTTATACTTCCGCAGTTTATGTTTTCCAGAGTGCTGCCATTAGACTCCTCTGTAAGAAAGGTATTAGAAGGGATACTAATAACTATCGATGTGTTTCACTGCTAACAGCTTTCTCAAATGTTTTGTAAATGGTAATTTACTTAGGAATACGTCATCAAATTTGCAAATATGAACTTATAAATCAATCATAACAGTGACTGTAAAAAGTTCCTCTCCAATTAATATACCATCTAATTCATATATCAGACGTTTATGATACTCAAGGTGCGAAGAATAAGCGGGTCACTTTGTGTCTAGCTGCTAATAAGAAAGGACTTACGTTAGACAGCTCATACGTATTTCAAGAACCACTCCCATTCTTCCCGTATATAAATGAACGACCATCTTCCACTGACAAGTTCTTTGCTGAAGATATAAGCATCATAATCAAGCCCAACAATGATGCAACAACAAATGGAATGATACATGAATATTTCAGAAATGTTAATGACTGGTTCTTGATAAATGAACCAGAGTTCATTCAGTTCGATACAAGACGGGACGTTTTACCCTCATTAACAAGGAGCAAGGATAGAAGGAAATATATGAAACTGAGCAAAAGTATTCAATGTGCATTCTAACGAGATCTTTAATGGATATTAAATGTTATAGATCTTTTCAAACGCTTCATTTCAGCAATATTCGATCCTCATTTAATTGCTGGTGATGTTGCAACAGTCAGAAATTTGGTTTAATTTGCTCACTTCGATTCACTCATGTCACATGAAATAATTTTCTGGGGCAATTCCACACATACACACAAAGTAGTCATTACTCTGAAACTTGCTGTAAGGACAATTTATTGAGTCTATACGCGATCTTCAAGTAAGGAACTATTTTTAAATATGGACAGATTAACAACACTATCAACAATGTAAGCTTACTTTTGCATATAACAGAGCAAGACTTCCAGCTATAAAATATTTATATGAAAACAGTTTTAAGAAAGAATTGAAATGAATTTTGTTTAACAACTCTTTATACTCGCTAGACGAATTTCTGAACAGATACTGTGTGTGTGTGTGTGTGTATCTACTGACATGTTCCACATCACAGTAGCCTGTCATAAATGTGATCCACGGGACATGAAAATATCTAACCTTAAATTGGATTGCGTATTCACTCTTGTGATCAGTGCGGAATTTTGTCTCTCAGTCGAACTGCAACCGTGTGCCGGAACGATAGTTTCGTCTGGCTCAACAGCCGGGTGCAAGTCTTTCAATAGTATGCCACTTTTGAGACTTGCGTGCCGCTAATCTACCCCAACTCTCTAACCGGGATAGGTGACCTACAGTTTAAGACCAGTTTCACATTCAAAATGGTCGAAAATTCGATTTTATTGCATTTTTTGAAATGTATATGTGTCTAGAATGTTGGGACGAAAAGGTTTTGTAATCCGTGCGTTACAAAAGTTTCTACAGCCCCGTTGTTCGAAGCAGCGTGGCGCTCTCAGGCGGAGACGGCCTGCTCAGGTTGAAAACTTGTCGTGCCGTGACGTACGTTCACAAAATGATTTATACTGCAGTATGCGTGCAAATATATTCGCCGAAAGAGCTGACGAAAGCTCAGCCAGGTCGGCTTTTCTCGCCAAGAAGAACGAGGGAATTTCTTCCAGGAGAAATTAAAGTTAGAGGAAGGGTTTATATATCGTCTTTGAATGGTAGACTAAACGTAAGTAACGAAAACACTTTTTTGGTCATATTTTGGTCAAAATTGGTCAAAAGATAATTTTTGGCCCTCCATATTGGATTAGACATTTTGAATTTTGAAAATCTAACTTCAGAATTGTTTTTAGCGACGTCAGAAATATGTAAGAACATGTAGGTTTTATGCAGATTGGAATAATAAAACACATAAAAGTATTCCCTAAACCTTAAACAAGTTTTTCTCGAGAAACGATTTTTCGAAACTGCGTGCAGCCTAAAATAAAAACGGTTCAATCTATTAACTTCTACCTTTGAGAAAGTAAAAGCTTTTCTTGGAAGCCACATGGTGTGTTAGTCAACGACAGATTACCGTTCACTTCGACTGTCACATTAGATTTGTAGAAAAGTTTCACAATAATTAGTTAGCCTGACGGAATTGGCAGCACAAAAAGCGTAATGCTCTCAAGAACGATGGAAGATACACATGACAGAAATTCAACCACACATTTGTTAAATACATTTACTAAGTGCGTTAGAGATATTTATCATTATTCTTTTTGTTGCTAGTACATAAACGTTCATATTTAGCGGCTGCTTCAGTATTTCAGAGTAAGTGAACATAGAAATCCTATCTGAGTCGATAATTGGAGTATATTCTCCTGCAGTAACCATTAGTACAACACACAGACGATAGAACTTCGAGACAACGTTGTGAAGTGTAATTTGTTTGGTTTGGCCTGGATTGTAAAGAATATGTGACATTGTATCACCAAGTGTTGTGGTATCAAGAGTACACCGACAGCGTGTTTCAGATAGGTTAACTTGCTTTGTACAAAATGCAACAACTAAGGCAGGTGGCCAGTTCTACATCCACTTCCATATCTGTATTATACGAACGACTGTTTGCAGCATATTGAAAGTTACTGACAGTAATATTGCTTAATGACTGCCTCGGCACAGTGTGAAACGAAATAAAAATGATCGTATATATGCCAACATAAGTTCTTTAACCTTCCTCGCGTTGGGTTCGCGTGTTAATTTCAAATCATCCAGAATGCAATATGAGATGAAAAAGTGTGTCCAAATTATAAGATTCCCAATACATGTTCATGTGCTACAAAAAACAATCAAATAACTCATTAATAAACCGTGTGAGCTTCATATATGGCCTAACAGGCACCTTAGGGCACCTTTTTTAGCAAAGGAAAAGAAGAAAACTAGGAACAGTCCATAAAAAACGTCACGCCCTGGTTGCCCTTCAAAAATAACGACTTTCTCCGGTGCTCTCCCATGACAGTAGAAGCTTAGGAGCACCTCACTGTTTTCCGAGAAGTAGCAGCAGATAGTGGCACGACCTGCGCCTAAAAGCGTAGCAAGATACTGAGTATAATAAGCGGAGTTAGCGAGCAGAGTGTGGCTGGGCTGGTGCATACGTAATGCCGGTAAGTGTCCTCGAGCGGGGAGCGCGGTCCATGCTGACGTGTGTGGGTGAATATTTTATTGGCAGCCGTCAGCCGTCAGCCGCTGCTGCGTCAGCTGCCTCTGCATTGAGAGCCCTCGGCCTGTTTCTCGTGTCCACGCAGCCGCACACGCCCGTCTTGCTTTATTACGACCTGCCTGTTGCCCTCTTCACTCAGGGTTTTATAGGAATCGTGGATACCTGTAGGCGGAAGGATGGTAACAATTTAACGTCGCGATGGGGAAAACCTGGCAATGTCCTGGTCAAACATCATCGTTTTGAAAACAACGACTGAAAAACCAGGACTCCAAATATCTTACACAAAACCAGAATATATGACAAATACAAAAGCAGCTCCAAATTCCGTGAACACAGGTTACGGAAAAATTAAAACAGTCGATAAATTCAAAAATCTACGTGAGATTATATAGGGAAACGGCCATGACGGTGAGGCTAGAAAACTCAGAGCAAGGAAGGTGAAAATGTCCTTTCAGCTGAATAAATGGTTCAAATGGCTCTCAGCACTACGGGACTTAACATCTGAGGTCATCAGTCCCCTAGAACGTAGAACTACTTAATCCTAACTAACCTAAGGACATCACACACGTCCATGCCCGAGGCAGGATTCGAACCTGCGATCGTAGCGGTCGCGTAGTTCCATACTGAAGCGCCTAGCACCGCTCGGCAGCTGACTAAAGATGTGTACAAAGAAAGCTCTATCTTCTCTCAACTAAAGTTACAGCACTAAGTTTCAGTAATAAAACCAGAAATTTTATATGCAGCTGAATGCCTGATGTAAGTACGACAGGAGAAATAGAGAATATGGAAACGAAAGAGAGGAAAATTCTTAGGAAAATATTGGGGATAATAAAACACAACAGTGAATACAGAAACATAAATAATGAAGAACTGTTTAATAAATCTGAACAGCTAAATATAACAACGAGAAAAAAGTGAAAAGATGTGCAAAAAAATTTTTGAACATGTTAGGCGGAAAAAAATCTCCCTGATGGTAGTAGCTCCAAGAAATAAAAAGTATACTGAAAGAGATGGCAATAGAGGAAAATGAAACTCTGATTGGAGGTACGTTTCGAAAGTATGTTTTATGTCCTCATCTCTAGATTAAACCAAAAGAGGGAACTGTTGGGAAGTGGTAAGAAATTCGTAAACATCAATCGAACTAAATACAAAATTATTCGAGAAATCAGAGGTTGAATCAGAAATAGTTATTTACATGTCCCATAGGATGCTCAAATCGAGTTAAAAAGGAAAAAAAAGTAATACACAATTGCCTTTCCGAGTTTGAGCGGAACTGCTTATACTTTGAAATGACAAGTACTTTATTAATATCTCGTAATATGCGCCAACTGCTTCTACAAATGTTTTAAATGACGTCCTCTTACTTCCAGCAATCATGAAACAAAACACTAACAGCTGAAAGCAAGATTACTTCATTTACAATAGACAAATAATTTGATACACGTATAAAAATATACTCTATCTGTGAGATACATTCCGCTTTTCGGTACCAGTCGATACGTTATTTGACTATACAAATTATTCTCTTACTAGCTGAGAAACATGGCGGTGCCTGGGTATTTATTTATAGCTGTGCCCAGGACTCCTTAAACATGAACTTTCTTTTTGATATACCAAACTTCATTTGAAGTAGTGTGACTGGGGACATGAAAGAACAACTTGTTTACTTCACTAACATGGGAGAGAGCCACATAGAGCTGGCCATGCGAAAAGCAACTCATGCTAAGGTCTACGCTGGTCTTGTTCTTTGTTTATAATCACGGCATAACATAAGCTCAACGGGAATTGCACACGTTTAAAGCGAAATGATCAACTGTTAGGAATAAATGGGATTCAGGGTATAAAAACTCGCTCTCCTGCACCACCTCTCATCAGAATATACGCTTCTATGATGTTACGTTGGAGAGAAGTAACTTTAAGCTCTGTAAGTGCACGATTCTGAGGAGCGAGATAATGCATGACGCTCTCGATCAGAGTTACATCGTGTCTCACTTTCGGAAGGAATTTCCAAAGAGCAAGTCAAAGTCTGATGTTGTCGAGACGTAGCAAGTCTTGCTTCGCAATGGATTCATTGGATTCTTGACACTGCATAGTTGGCTTTTGGCTATCCTGATGAATTCAGAAAGACTCGACCGTTTCCTGGGCATTTTCATTTGCAAACAAACCGAAATCAGAATGCAACACCAGTTTTTCTAGCAAAGAATGAAAGCAGCATCGTTGAAGTTTTAATAAACAAAGCGAAATCTGTATATCCATGTAATGCTGTCACTGACCTGAACTTCCGAAAATTAATCTGTCACTGAGTTAAAAAAAAACTAACTAAAAGCTCTATTTATTGGTGCCTTGGTGTACTACATTAGGATGATTAAACATCTAACCTACTAACCTAAGCAGACAATTCCAGATAAAACTTCAAATTACGATATCTTTCTTTTTGTTTGTGTTCCGATTTTGAAGAAATGAAGCCTATTCTCTTGAGTTACCTGCGGAAGCCCCATGAAAATTTGTCTTGTAGTTTTGGATATTAGCGTATGAAACAGATTAACCCATGGACACGGCGGTTTTACAGTTTTACTATTAGAAAAGAAGATGTGAAACAGCAGCGATCATTTTTATTAATTTTTTTCATTCGTTTTGTGACTGGTAAGAGTTGAATCGATGCATGTGAGCAGTTACTACTAGCGGTAAAAGCTCTTTCAAATTAGAACAAGATGTTCAGAGCCGGCGGTCGTTGAAGTGGTCCTGCAGCCGGCAGCGGTGACGTCAGCGGCCAGCGACCAGAGCGCCTACAGCGTCAATGGCCGCAATTACTGGAGCTGTGCTGCTCCCCTGCTTCACGGGCTTCGAGTCCCACAACGACTACTGCCGCGAGTGCGACGGACGTCAGGCTCGGCGCTTTTCTCGCATCGTAATTACCGCAGTTTCCTCTTCGTTTTCTCCTTTCTCGTCAAGAGCCAGAGAATTACCGTAGTAAAACCTAATTTAACAAGCAGAGTATCGGATGCCAATTAATACGTAACCTAAGATTCCAGTAAGGGGACTGTCGTAGTATTCTTCTTATTAAGGAGATTATGATATCGAAGAAATAACAAAGCGCCCATGAAGCACACCGTGCCGCTCTCCATAAACCACAACTTTTTTAACGCATACCGTAATTCGAGGACTTATCAAGTAATACGTAATACAGCGTTACGTAATGTTCTTTATTTTATTTTACGTTTATGGTTGACAGCCTTTGTACGTTTCGTTGCGTATTCTAAAGCAATTCGATACAATTGCTGAGAATATGTTAACATCAATCACTAGCCAGCCGGCCGGAGTGGCCGTGCGGTTCTAGGCGGTACAGTCTGGAACCGAGCGACCGCTATGGTCGCAGCTTCGAATCCTCCCTCGGGCATGGATGTGTGTGATGTCCTTAGGTTTAATTAGCTCTAAGTTCTAGGCGAGTGATGACCTCAGAAGTTAAGTCGCATAGTGCTCAGAGCCATTTGAACCATTTTGAACCACTAGCCGTTGCGCGGGGTAGCCGTGCGGCCTCAGGCACCTTGTCACGGTTTCCGCGGCTCTCCCCGTCGGACGTTCGAGTCCTCCTGCGGGCATGGGTGTGTGTGTGTGTGTGTGTGTGTGTGTGTTGTCCTTAGCGTAAGTTAGTTTAATTAGTGTGTAAGCCTAGGGACTGATGACCTCAGCAGTTTGGTCTCATAGAAACTTACCACAAATATAAAAATCACTAGCCACCAGGTCACATGGGTCAGTACCCGAAGCCCATCTTATTCCTTGCCAAAAGCCTAAAAACTCTTACACCACCATCCGAATGTATTAACTCTGTAGGTATATTCCAGCACTTACGATAATCAGTTCGTCTCAAGAACTGTCTAAATGGCTCTGAGCAATATGGGTCATCAGTCCCCTAACTAACCTAAGGACATCACACACATCCATGCCCGAGGCAGGATTCGAACCTGCGACCGTAGCAGTCACACAGTTCAAGACTGAAGCGCTTAGAACCGCTAGGCCATATCGGCCGTCAAGAAGTGTCTACCAGACACCAATGGCAGATTTACACATTTACCGCCAGCAGGCTATTCAAATTTTGCCACCCCTACCGACGTCTACAATTCGGTACCCTACTTCACAATCATATTAATTACAATTTTTTTTCGATGATGCCCACTCTACGGAGAACTTTCTCCACACGTTTACTGACCCTCCACGTAGAATAAGAAGGCGATGCGCTTTCGTTCCACCTCCTCGCCTTTTTTGTTTTATTTCGTGTTGCCCTAAGGCAACGTATTGTTCTTTTATCGTAGCCATTCGCTCTGAAAGATGATTGTAGCCTCTCCAGTTCGGCCTTCCTGCTCTTGTTCCGTTTCATTCTCCTTGCTTCCCGTTACTTTATTTCTTTTTACACGCAGAATGCAACACGACGTCAGCTGTGGTGTTGGTGGATTGAGAACACTACATCTCTTTCGACAGCCTGCATCTGGAATGTTGTAGGGCAACCGTAAGAAACGACAGGTAGAACAAATAGATTGTAAGGTAAGCCAGATTGTCTCGCACATAACAGATGTGTTTCATAAGAATATACCTGTGTTTTATACAAACGGGAAAATACTTCCAATACTACTAATTTCGGGTTCCCTGTTATTTATTGTTGTTTCTGGACTTCCCTCAACATGTAGGATACGACGATAACTACGCAAATACTAGGATAGGAATCAGTTACTAGAAAGTTGTTGAATTATGTGAAAGTAATACCACTGAATTGAGTTACAGGAGGGTATAACATGACAACGTTTCTGATAGTGAAGATTTCGCTGTTTATTTCTTCGCTGTGGAAACTCACAACGAAATAGAGTAGACTAAACTACCATTAAGTGGTCGAGAATCACAGAGTGCCGTTGACTCTCAGGTACTGTTTCCACTGCTCAGAGAGTGCCTATGATCCTGGAGGGATGCGTCATCCGATAACGTAATCGTTTCCTGAGATAAAGCCAGAGTAAAGCAAGATCGATACTGGAAGCCAGTCATTGGCTCGCGTGTGCTTTGGCATACCTACCTGCAGCATTGCGCATAAATATTATATGTGAGTCGGCCCAAATACAAACGACAAACAAAACTGCATCAGCTGCACAAAAATAATTTCTCTCACTGTACGCACGAAATGAAGTGAAGAGATGATACCGTCTCGGTAAACATTAAGCTCTGCCAATTACAAAGATGACAACGAAATAGCGCTCCACGGAAGGTAGTTTTAAGATCAATTTCGTCTTATTATGAAATCACTGTAACATGTCCGTTAACTGTTATACAACTGAGACCAAAACCTGGAATTAAAAAAATAAACAGGGGATATTATTCTCAATGAATTCATCTTCCTACGGTCTCCTTGCTCTGCAGGATAAAATGTATTTCCACGACTAGATGTACATGGGGAGAAATATTTACACAAAGGCGACAAAAGTCGAGGGATAGCAATATGTACATACACACATGGCGGTAGTATCGCGTACAGGAGGTACAAAATGGCGGTGCACTGGCGGAGTTGCCGTGTGTATTCAGGTGATTCACGTGAAAAGGTTTCAGACGTGATTATGGACACACGACCTGAATTAACAAACTTCGAATGCTGTCTTGTAGTTGGAATATTCTATTTCGGAAGTCGTTAGGGAATCCTATATTCCAAGACCCACAGTGTCAAAAATGAGCCGAGAATACCGAAATTTAGGCATGACCTCTCACCACGGACACCGCAGTGGCCGATGGCCTTCACTTAACGACCGACAGCAGCGGAGTTTGCTTAGAGGTGTCAGTCCTAGCAGACAAGCAACACTGCCTGAAATAACCGCAAAAATCAGTGTGGGACGTACGACGAACGTATACGTTAGAACAGTGCGACGAAGTTGGCGTTAATGGGCTATGGCAGAAGACGACCGACGCGAATGCCTTTGGTAACTGCACATCACTTTCAGCGTCTCTCCTGGGTTCGTCACCAAGTCGGTTGAAAGCTAGACGACTGGAAAACCGTTGTCTGGTCAGATGAGTCCCGATTTCTGTTGGGAACAGTTGATGGTAGGGTTCGAGTGTGGGGCAGATCCCACGAAGTCATGGACCAAGTTGTGAAAAAGGCCCAGTGCAAGCTCCATAGTGGTGTGGGCTGTGTTTAGACGGGATAGTCTAGGTCCTCTGGCGCAACTGAACCGATCGGCTACTTGGAGACTATTTGCATCCATTCATAGACTTCATGTTACCAAAAAAGAATGGATGTTTCATCGATGACAGTGCGCCATGCCACCGGGCCACAGTTACTCGCGATTAGTTTGAAGAACAGTCTGGACGATTCGAACGAATAATTTGGCCACTCAGTTCGTGCACAAATTGCAGCACCGGATTTATGGACGGCTTTAGAGGCAGCATGGCTCAATATTTGTGCAGGGGACTTCCAACGGCTTGTTGAGTCCATGCCACGTGGAGTTGCTGCACTACGCCGGCAAAAGAGGGTCTGACACGATATTAGAAGGTCACCTCATCGTACACTGGTCATAAATTCACGGGTATACCATCTATACATACCACTAAATTAAAATCCCCAGCAGCGTTTTTCTGTCTTTATGCGAAGTCTGATCTCAGGAAGTGTTGGATTGATTCTGACACGGTTTTCACTGATAGACTGATCAGGAGGAAAATTTGTGTGTATATTTTATGAATGTTTTGTAAAAATTGGCTGAACTATGACGAATTAAATTCCCCAGCTGCGTTTCTTTTATATGCACGTGTTCTTGTAGGGATTTTGATGTGTTTTTCTCTAATAGACACACTTAATCGCGCTCAAAGTCTGTGTATGTGACAAGTTGTTCAGCCATAGATCCTTAGTGCTACCAGTGCGAAGCCTGAGCAGGTCGCTAGTGTATGACAAAAAAGACTTCTGGTGGGTCACAAATTCAAGCTGTCTACAAAGTTAAAGTTGGTACAAATTCTTAATGTGGGGTCAAAGTTATGATATTTGAGAATTATGATAGGGGTATTTTAAAGGATGAAAGAAAGCTGGAGCAATGTCATACACAGAAGCAAAGACAGTCCAGAGTTTGCTGTTCCCTTGTTCATATGCACTACAAAACAGTGTACGTTTGTTTTTCGCTCTTTGAGTCGTGCCACAAAAAAGTACAGTGGGGTGATTAAGTCGGTTGTAGCAATAGCTGCACCGCAAGGAAAGTTTGGGAAATACGCCCTATATGGCACTGGGGGCTGAGAAAGAGCTGTGAATTGCTCAATTACCCAAATGGACGCCTTTCCAACGCAGTGTGGGAAAGTTTTGTTTAGCGTGGATGAATTTCATATGCCCTTGTTGAAGGTATTTCCTTGTTTATTTCGCTGATGGCGATGGAAAACGGTGAAATTTTGTGTCGGCTTGTAGTTTACTCCTGATCCCCATCAGCTGTACCACATGCCTTCACTTGCTGGGACACTGTTGAGAGGTATGGGATTTTACCGCGAACATTGTCGGAAGACCCAGGGACGAGGAACTTAACGGCACCATCACTCCCCTTTCCAGCCAACTCCACGTGATGAAATTACTTCCAATATAAGCATTCGAACCACATATTAAGGGATCGGTTGACAGCACAGTACTGTCCTTTAGACACTTCGGCGAAAGAGAAGGATAATCTCCGAAGATCTTGCTTGCCAAACCACTCATAATAGGATAATGAACTCTCCCAAAGCTAGAACGTGATTTGTGTGCACAATAGTTAGGACCGAATTAGGCACATTGAGTACTGGCACTAGATATCATTGAAACAAATGAAGACTTTGTTAAAGACAGTAGGCAGTCCACTATGAGGAAAAATGTAGTCATATGTGTGGTGTCACCGCCAGACACCACACTTGTTAGGTGGAAGCCTTTAAATCGGCCGCGGTCCGTTAGTATACGTCGGACCCGCGTGTCGCCACTATCAGTGATTGCAGACCGAGCGCCGCCACACAGCAGGTCTAGAGAGACTTCCTAGCACTCGCCCCAGTTAGACAGCCGACTTTGCTAGCGATGGTTCACTGGAAAATTAGGCTCTCATTTGCCGAGACGATAGTTAGCATAGCCTTCAGCTACGTCATTTGCTACGACCTAGCAAGGTGCCATTACCAGTTACTATTGATGCTGTAAAACATGTACCGTCAAGAGCGATGTTCACCAATTATGAATTAAAGTTAAGTATTCCAGTAGTTACGTACGCACGTACTTGTCCTGTTACAGACCTCACGCCAGCCTGCGTGAGCTTAAACGCGTGCCTTTCGGATTCCTGTCATAGTGGATTGACTGTCTTGCCAATCCACAACAATATGAGTATTAGTGGCCGGCCGGTGTGGCCGTGCGGTTCTAGGCGCTTCAGTCTGGAACCGCGTGACCGCTACGGTCGCAGGTTCGAATCCTGCCTCGGGCATGGATGTGTGTGATGTCCTTAGGTTAGTTAGGTTTAATTAGTTCTGATGACCACAGATGTTAAGTCCCATAGTGCTCAGAACCATTTGAACCATTTTTTTTAGTATTAGTGGTGTCTAATAAAGTACAGCGTCAATGCTGCGCTGTAGTTCCCTGCTGTACAAGCAGTTTTATTATCCACGACTATGTTCAAACCCGTACCGCCTATTCTACGGTTGCTATCATCCAGGATATCATATATGAGTGACTCATTCTCTTGATTTTCACACCAGACCTTCTTCCAGTGATTTTTAGGACTTCCAACCGCTGTAAGAGAAATATGAAAACCGAATATAATTTCCGGTCGGATAAAAATTTGAGGCTGCATTCATAGGCTAAATATATTTAAAAAAAGATGTATCAACGAACTTCTGTTGTTTTGCAATAGATTCTTCACGTTTTATGGGGATTCTTTGACAAAGAACGTAAATACACTACTGCGCAATTATTAAATTACCGAAAAGCATGTAATTAATATTTTCATTTGAATCATTCTCGTAGTTACCTTTTATTAAAGAAACACCGAGACAGTTTTCTTCTGAGTCTGTCACGGTACGTTTCCTTCTTTGACAACTTCTGCCGAGTTTAAAGAGCAAAGTTACATTAACGACCCGAAGAAAAGTCTCCCTCTTGGCCAAGTTCGCCGGAAGGAGTGACCTCCATGGAGACAAAGACATCTCCGATAATATGCATGCCGGCTTTTACCTAGTTGTGTCTCTGCTATCTGACATATCCAACTTGAAACATTTCTTTGAAGAAAACTTCGACGAAGACGTCTTGATGATCCAAAGCACTCTCTTCTGCACGGCTTGTCCTTTCCTAAACTGGAACGATAGACAATTCACTGCTTGAGAGGTAAATAAAAATGGATGCCATTCAAAATATTGATCGCGCAAAAAACCTAAGTACTATTTTATTCAGGACAGCCCGTAACCCCTGATACTACCTCAATAATAATAAGTAGTCAAATGAATTTTGCTTTATCGATTACTGGTTTTGGGTCTACAGCCATCTTCACAGGATGGCATTTATTTCTCGTGATCGTTAAATACATAAATAGAAGCATTAGAAGATAAATATTTACATGGGTGACGCTATTCACAGAGAGAGAATGTGTATTTTATCTAAAAGAAGAGATATTACAGGTTACCCTCTCTACAGACAAAAAGACAAATACATTAACTAGTATAGTGTGTGACTACAAGTGAAACCGTATTAAACAGGGATTCTGACTGGCTGAAAGTGAGGTTAAAATACATATATACAAGTCACAGTTGTCTTCAGAAATCACAGCCAACGGAAGGTTGTTTCTATTTTTTATGGTGATAGACAAATCCCGTTTTTTATGCTCCAAATGATCACAAAGTATGAACAACTTCAATCTAAGTAGGTCTACATTAGTAAACGTCTGTATTTGTTTATAATGCAAAAATAAAATATGTAATTTACACAAGGAATTCAACTGCTGCCTGAAAATGGCTTAGGTCCAAAACTACACTCCTGGAAATTGAAATAAGAACACCGTGAATTCATTGTCCCAGGAAGGGGAAACTTTATTGACACATTCCTGGGGTCAGATACATCACATGATCACACTGACAGAACCACAGGAACATAGACACAGGCAACAGAGCATGCACAATGTCGGCACTAGTACAGTGTATATCCACCTGTCGCAGCAATGCAGGCTGCTATTCTCCCATGGAGACGATCGTACAGATGCTGGATGTAGTCCTGTGGAACGGCTTGCCATGCCATTTCCACCTGGCGCCTCAGCTGGACCAGCGTTCGTGCTGGACGTGCAGACCGCGTGAGACGACGCTTCATCCAGTCCCAAACATGCTCAATGGGGGACAGATCCGGAGATCTTGCTGGCCAGGGTAGTTGACTTACACCTTCTAGAGCACGTTGGGTGGCACGGGATACATGCGGACGTGCATTGTCCTGTTGGAACAGCAAGTTCCCTTGCCGGTCTAGGAATGGTAGAACGATGGGTTCGATGACGGTTTGGATGTACCGTCCACTATTCAGTGTCCCCTCGACGATCACCAGTGGTGTACGGCCAGTGTAGGAGATCGCTCCCCACACCATGATGCCGGGTGTTGGCCCTGTGTGCCTCGGTCGTATGGAGTCCTGATTGTGGCGTTCACCTGCACGGCGCCAAACACGCATACGACCATCATTGGCACCAAGGCAGAAGCGACTCTCATCGCTGAAGACGACACGTCTCCATTCGTCCCTCCATTCACGCCTGTCGCGACACCACTGGAGGCGGGCTGCACGATGTTGGTGCGTGAGCGGGAGACGGCCTAACGGTGTGCGGGACCGTAGCCCAGCTTCATGGAGACGGTTGCGAATGGTCCTCGCCGATACCCCAGGAGCAACAGTGTACCTAATTTGCTGGGAAGTGGCTGTGCGGTCCCCTACGGCACTGCGTAGGATCCTACGGTCTTGGCGTGCATCCGTGCGTCGCTGCGGTCCGGTCCCAGGTCTACGGGCACGTGCACCTTCCGCCGACCACTGGCGACAACATCGATGTACTGTGGAGACCTCACGCCCCACGTGTTGAGCAATTCGGCGGTACGTCCACCCGGCCTCCTGCATGCCCACTATACGCCCTCGCTCAAAGTCCGTCAACTGCACATACGGTTCACGTCCACGCTGTCGCGGCATGCTACCAGTGTTAAAGACTGCGATGGAGCTCCGTATGCCACGGCAAACTGGCTGACACTGACGGCGGCGGTGCACAAATGCTGCGCAGCCAGCGTCATTCGACGGCAAACACCGCGGTTCCTGGTGTGTCCGCTGTGCCGTGCGTGTGATCATTGCTTGTACAGCCCTCTCGCAGTGTCCGGAGCAAGTATGGTGGGTCTGACACACCGGTGTCAATGTGTTCTTTTTTCCATTTCCAGGAGTGTAGATATCGCTGAATAAATAGTACTTTCACCTAAATTAGGTTTGGTTGCTGTGTTTGTTTCACGTTGACACTAGGCTATATGATGTAACTGGTATGAAACAGACGTTTTCAGAAGGGGAGACACTCAGCTGAATCTTATTAAGAGTGACTTACATTTTCTTCAGTGTGCGCTTGACATGATAAACAGAAATATCACTTGTCGCACGAAAAACCGAATGTGCGTCTAGCGCTACTGGCTGTAGGCCACATAGAAACGTGTTATTATATGTCGGCCCACAGGTTTCGGTAGGAATAACGGAGTAACACTTCACAATACGCTCACAACCGGACGCTGAGTAAATTCATGCACGTGTTCAATGGAGTGAACGGAAGTGTATAGCAGTCCATTTCACGCTGGTATATTCAGAGTGGGATCGTCCAATAGCGGTTACGTCAACAAGCACGAGCCGATACTAACTAAATCTCATGCACCATTTTCGCTATACACTCGGGTAGACTAATAGTTGTTTCTCAATATTCTTCTTTTTAACTGCCATACATCTCTCCCGAACACTCTCCTGGGTCTATAAACTACTAAAAATAAATGTAAATGTCGTGTGACTAGGGCCTCCCGTCGGGTAGACCGTTCGCCGCGTGCAAGTGTTTCGATTTGACGCCACTACGGCCACTTGATCGTCGATAGGGATAAAATGATGATGATTAGGACAACACAACACCCAGTCCTTGAGCGGAGAAATTCTCTGACCCAGCCGGGAATCGAACCCGGGCCCTTAGGATTAACGTTCTGTCGCACAGACCACTTTTTTTAAAAATCTCATTTTGTTCTATATTGTTCGTTGTACACTACTGGCCCTTAAAATTGCTACACCACGAAGATGACGTGCTACAGACGCGAAATTTAACCGACAGGAAGTAGATGCTGTGATATGAAAATGATTAGCTTCTCAGAGCATTCACACAAGGTTGGCGCCGGTGGCGACACCTACAACGTGCTGACATGAGAAAAGTTTCCAACCGATTTCTCATACACAAACAGCAGTTAGCCGGCGTTGCCTGGTGAAACGTTGTCGTGATGCCTCGTGTAAGGAGAAGAAATGCGTATCATCACATTCCCGACTTCGATAAAGGTCGGATTGTAGCCTATCGCGATTGCGGTTTATCGTATCGCGACATTGCTGCTCGCTTTGGTCGAGATCCAATGACTGTTGGCAGAATATGGAATCGGTGGGTTCAGGAGGGTAATACGGAATGCCGTGCTGGATCCCAACGGCCTAGTATCACTAGCAGTCGAGATGACAGGCATCTTACCTGCATGACTGTAAC
Source organism: Schistocerca piceifrons (assembly GCF_021461385.2). Lineage (NCBI taxonomy): Eukaryota > Metazoa > Arthropoda > Insecta > Orthoptera > Acrididae > Schistocerca > Schistocerca piceifrons. Next base: position 894,871,273 of record NC_060149.1, read on the forward strand.
GGCTGCAGCCACGTCTCGATCCCTGAGTCAACAGATGGGGACGTTTGCAAGACAACAACCATCTGCACGAACAGTTCGACGACGTTTGCAGCAGCATGGACTATCAGCTCGGTGACCATGGCTGCGGTTACCCTTGACGCTGCATCACAGACAGGAGCGCCAGCTATGGTGTACTCATCGATGAACCTGGGTGCACGAATGGCAAAACGTCATTTTTTCGGATGAATCCAGGTTCTGTTTACAGTATCATGATGGTCGCATCCGTGTTTGGCGACATCGCCGTGAACGCACATTGGAAGCGTGTATTCGTCATCGCCATACTGGCGTATCACCTGGCGTGATGGTATGGAGTGCCATTGGTTACACGTCTCGGTCACCTCTTGCTCGCATTGACGGCACTTTGAACAGTGGACGTTACATTTCAGATGTGTTACTACCCGTGGCTCTACCCTTCATTCGATCCCTGCGAAACCCTACATTTCAGCAGGATAATGCACGCCCATATGTTGCAGGTCCTGTACGGGCCTTTCTGGATACAGAAAATGTTCGACTGCTGCCCTGGCCAGCACATTCTCCAGATCTCTCACCAATTGAAACCGTCTGGTCAATGGTGGCCGAGCAACTGGCTCGTCACAATACGCCAGTCACGACTCTTGATGAACTGTAGTATCGTGTTGAAGCTGCATGGGCAACTGTACCTATACACGCCATTCATGCTCTGTTTGACTCAATGCCCAGGCGTATCAAGGCCGTTATTACGGCCAGAGGTGGTTGTTCTGGGTACTGATTTCTCAGGATCTATGTACCCAAACTGCGTGAAAATGTAATCACATATCAGTTCTAGTATAATACAGGGTGATTCAAAAAGAATACCACAACTTTAGGAATTTAAAACTCTGCAACGACAAAAGGCAGAGCCAAGCACTATCTGTCGGCGATTTAAGGGAGCTATAAAGTTTCATTTAGTTGTACATTTGTTCGCTTGAGGCGCTGTTGACTAGGCTGAAAACCAAACTACCCGAGGCAGCCCGTGACAGAGCACTGGCCTCCAAGAAGCCCTGATCTTACCCACTGCAATTTTTTCTTATGGGGGTATGTTAAGGATATGGTGTTTCGGCCACCTCTCCCAGCCACCATTGATGATTTGAAACGAGAAATAACAGCAGCTATCCAAACTGTTACGCCTGATATGCTACAGTGAGTGTGGAACGAGTTGGAGTATCGGGTTGATATTGCTCGTGTGTCTGGAGGGGGCCATATTGAAAATCTCTGAACTTGTTTTTGAGTGAAAAAACCTTTTTAAATACTCTTTGTAATGTTGTATAACGGAAGGTTATATTATGTTTCTTTCATTAAATACACATTTTTAAAGTTGTGGTATTCTTTTTGAATCACCCTGTATATTTGTCCAATGAATACCCGTTTATCATCTGCTTTTTTTCTTGGTGTAGCAATTTTCATGGCCAGTAGTGTATATGTTTGGGGTGGACGTCCCATGACACCCGTTCGGGTTGTTCGTTGAGCCGTTCACTCAGCTTTTTTTTTTTTTTTTTTTTTTTTTTTAATTACAGAAAGTAGCTAACCCTCTGACCGAACACGCTGAGCTACCGTGCTGGCACCAATCAGCTACCGGGGGCGGACTATAAACTACTGTTATATGGACTTTAATCATCATTTACAAGAATATTCAATTTAGGCCTTCTCACATGGAGCATATTCTGTTGGTTGGAACTGTCAGTTATGCTTTTTATTGACAACGTTAGAAGCACACTGGAAATTTTCTTTTGGATACAGAATCCAGATTCTCGAATGTGTTCCATACAAATTATTTGATTGCTACATATACTGAATCAATAATATAATTGTTAAACTGAATTGTTTTCCTTTCAGCATACTGATTATGACGAAAGGTGGACATGGCAGAGTTTAACGGCCCGTCAGTGTCAACCTCATATATCGTATGCAGTTAAAATGCTGTACAAATTTTGTCCTGTTCCTTGTTAGTGAGTAGGATAATTATGTCTCCAGGATTTCGCGGCTGTTGACAATGAAACTAAAACCTTCCGAGTATTAAGCCGCAAAATTTTATGCTGCTCTTGCTTCAACAACTCGATCTACTTCAGCGGTCATCTGGTGACCGCAGGTGGTTACTTCTAAATGATGAGTGGTCGTAATGACCCGACAGACTGGCCTACACACTCTCCTCCACAACTACATTAAATTTTTCTGCGATATTTCGTCACTGAAAATACACTCCTGGAAATGGAAAAAAGAACACATTGACACCGGTGTGTCAGACCCACCATACTTGCTCCGGACACTGCGAGAGGGCTGTACAAGCAATGATCACACGCACGGCACAGCGGACACACCAGGAACCGCGGTGTTGGCCGTCGAATGGCGCTAGCTGCGCAGCATTTGTGCACCGCCGCCGTCAGTGTCAGCCAGTTTGCCGTGGCATACGGAGCTCCATCGCAGTCTTTAACACTGGTAGCATGCCGCGACAGCGTGGACGTGAACCGTATGTGCAGTTGACGGACTTTGAGCGAGGGCGTATAGTGGGCATGCGGGAGGCCGGGTGGACGTACCGCCGAATTGCTCAACACGTGGGGCGTGAGGTCTCCACAGTACATCGATGTTGTCGCCAGTGGTCGGCGGAAGGTGCACGTGCCCGTCGACCTGGGACCGGACCGCAGCGACGCACGGATGCACGCCAAGACCGTAGGATCCTACGCAGTGCCGTAGGGGACCGCACCGCCACTTCCCAGCAAATTTGGGACACTGTTGCTCCTGGCGTATCGGCGAGGACCATTCGCAACCGTCTCCATGAAGCTGGGCTACGGTCCCGCACACCGTTAGGCCGTCTTCCGCTCACGCCCCAACATCGTGCAGCCCGCCTCCAGTGGTGTCGCGACAGGCGTGAATGGAGGGACGAATGGAGACGTGTCGTCTTCAGCGATGAGAGTCGCTTCTGCCTTGGTGCCAATGATGGTCGTATGCGTGTTTGGCGCCGTGCAGGTGAGCGCCACAATCAGGACTGCATACGACCGAGGCACACAGGGCCAACACCCGGCATCATGGTGTGGGGAGCGATCTCCTACACTGGCCGTACACCACTGGTGATCTTCGAGGGGACACTGAATAGTGCACGGTACATCCAAACCGTCATCGAACCCATCGTTCTACCATTCCTAGACCGGCAAGGGAACTTGCTGTTCCAACAGGACAATGCACGTCCGCATGTATCCCGTGCCACCCAACGTGCTCTAGAAGGTGTAAGTCAACTACCCTGGCCAGCAAGATCTCCGGATCTGTCCCCCATTGAGCATGTTTGGGACTGGATGAAGCGTCGTCTCACACGGTCTGCACGTCCAGCACGAACGCTGGTCCAACTGAGGCGCCAGGTGGAAATGGCATGGCAAGCCGTTCCACAGGACTACATCCAGCATCTCTACGATCGTCTCCATGGGAGAATAGCAGCCTGCATTGCTGCGAAAGGTGGATATACACTGTACTAGTGCTGACATTGTGCATGCTCTGTTGCCTGTGTCTATGTGCCTGTGGTTCTGTCAGTGTGATCATGTGATGTATCTGACCCCAGGAATGTGTCAATAAAGTTTCCCCTTCCTGGGACAATGAATTCACGGTGTTCTTATTTCAATTTCCAGGAGTGTATATACAGTAATTGCTGCTGCTGATATTAAAAGCGTTGAAACCACAGTTATTACATGTCGCCTCTGACGTGATGTTGGCTGATGCACGGACCTGGAAATGGTATGATCGTGTGGCATTGATGGCTTGGAGGTCCCATTCGGGGAAATACAGCCGCCGGGTTGCAAGTCTTATTTCAGTCACATTGGGTGACTTGCGTGTCACTGATGATTATATGATGACGAGGACAACACAACACCAGTTCAAGAGCGGAGAAAATCGTCAAGCCAGCCGGGAATCGAACCCGGGCACACTGCATGGCAGGCAAACCCGTTACCACTCAGCCAAGCAGGCGGACTATGGATTTGGAACTTAATACCGATTAGATACTCTTTGCAGTATCAATGATGCTCATTTGGCGGCTTAATGATGTTTGTTCTGTTTTACAAGAGACTAGCTAACTAACAAAACACTCTGACTCAAATTTTTGTTTGTTATACACTGACGGGAAAAAAACCACAACGCCAAGAAATAACTCATGTAGAAAAATGACACATTTGTCTGGCTCAGAGCTGTCCTTGAAGTAATCGATTTGTAACAGTTCGGTGTGTCACTGTGGTGCCAGTTGCTGTTCGATCTGCTGCTGCAGACACAGTGTGTGGGCCACAGCCATATGGCGAACACGACGTTTCTCTCTATCGGTAGTGCCACCTGGCCGTACGGAGCCCGGTCTTCCTGTGATCATCCCCTCCCGTGGTGACCGCTGGCAGTGATCACGCACAGTGGCTACATTCCTGACAGTCTTTTTGCATTGTCACACAAGTTACATACAGCTTCCGGTAGCCCTATTACACGACCTCGTTCAAAGTCAGTGAGTTGTTGATGATGGCCGGCCGGTGTGGCCGAGCGGTTCTAGGCGCGTCAGTCTGGAACCGCGCGACCGCTACGGTCGCAGGTTAGAATCCTGCCTCGGGCATGGATGTGTGTGATGTCCTTAGGTTAGTTAGGTTTAAGTAGTTCTAAGTTCTGGGGGACTGATGACCTCAGATGTAAGTCCCATAGTTCTCAGAGCCATTTTTGTTGACGATGGCCGGCCGGAGTGGCCGATCGGTTCTAGGCACTACTGTCTGGAACCGCGCGATCGCTACAGTTGCAGGTTCGTATCCTGCCTCGGGTATGGATGTATGTGATGTCCTTAGGTTAGTTAGGTTTAAGTAGTTCTAAGTTCTAGGGGACTGATGACCTCAGAAGTTAAGTCCCATAGTGCTCAGAACCATTTGAGCCATTTTTTTGTTGTTGATAATGGCGGTTTCGTCGTCTTAAAGGCATTCTTGACTAACACCAACTCGCCACGTCCAGTCTCGAAGGAAACTAACGCTGACGACCGTTACAGCGCACATTGAAAGCAAATCTTTTTTGCATCCTCGCAGTGCCGCTACGAACGCCGCTCTTATGCGACCGGGGAGAAATTTGAGTAGACGTCATCTTTCATATGTAGAAACACGCATAACAACTTTCGTTTATCTCTTATACAACTCCTTCATGGTGCTGGGATTCTTTTCCGTCAATGTATTTACTGTCACAAAATTTATAAAATTATTATTTTTAAAGGCACCCGTTACTCCACTGACAAAATGTTGGAAATGACTGTCGAATTTTCACAGAGTAGACGAATGTGCGAAGAAAAATGAAGGCAACAGTTTTCTCCTTTTAATTTGTGTTGTAATAGTTTTACCTATTTGTGTCGCATGTGACTGACATGCATAGCACATTTACTGTCATGTCTTAGTGGCTGAGAAACATGTATAATGAAGGGAAGTCCTAGTTATAGACAACGTAATTCTTTCGCTGCAGCGTATACTTTGTGGACAGCTTCAGCAGTGGATAACTATGCCATTCATCTGAATTACACTGTCTGCCACGACAAGCTGGATCATTCATCTCGAATAACTCTGAAAGAAGATCATTTTGAAAAAGTTGTGTTCTCTTCCAGTATTATCAAATACCGGAAGCTCGGCAGAAAAGCACACGCTTTTTAAGAAACAATTAGCAGCTGAATAATGGCGTTCTGAGCGTTGCGAAACAGCCGATAAAACACTTCTTTTGTCCACGGTTTCTCCACTGCAGTCGTTGCTTCAAATAGCAGAGACGCTCGCACAGTGCATTTGCTCAAGAATTCCAGCCACGAGAGGCGTAATTTGGGTTCATTAATATTGTTCGCGAACAATGGTAATGTGTAAACGGCGCTTTAAGCCTTTCCCCCATACTAAGCAAATCTTCCTCCTGAAGTGAAATATCATACTTCGTAGGCACTCGTGAAAGCAGGGCAGGGTTCTTCAGATTTACTAATTGAGAAAGCACTTCTTGTGGAAATAAATATTTAGCTTTTATGTCATATTTTTAGAAATTTCGAAGATGTTATTTACGTCATACATCTTCTTTAGGTCTCTTATAAATAGATTCATTATCCTGCTGATTATGAGGTGGTGGCTTGTGAAGTTTGATCTAACGTGTAATGCCAACAGAGATGTGCAAGATTTGGAGCTAATTTAGTAATTAATAATGAAATCAAATGTCTGAACTATTATAATAAATTGTTAAAAGTTCAGTTTTCACCATTATCTTAAAAAATTACGAAAATGCCCTAAATCTATCGTTACAGTGTGTTTTTAATGTCCGGTAGTGACAAATTCTATTACCTTTTGTGGGTAATTGTAAAAACTGCTGTTTTATTTTGTCTAATAATAGATCTAAGTGGAATGATTTTATCAAGGTTGTTAACGGAGACGCCTCAGGTGTTAGCTACACAGTTACTTTAATTTCCTCTTCGTCCAAACTTTCAGGTCATCGACTACTTTCTGATGGAGTTAAACAAAACTAAGGAACTATAGAAAGTAAAAAGATACCTCTTGTAAATATCTTTGGTGTATGTCTATTTCTTCGCCTGTACAGAAAATGGAAAAGGTTAAGATAGACGACAGTATCTAATGGAAAACTGCTGTACTGTTTTCAGCTGAAATATCACTGTGGGAAACAATGCCTATTTCCACACCGGTACTCGTAATTCATTGTATGGCGCGTGACAAAGGGTGTATAATGTACTAGTATCGCTGTACCTCCATTACCCTTCTCCCGTCCCCCGCCCCCCTTCCCCTCCATTTATTACTCGATTCATGGATAGTATGGGATGAGGACACTGTTTGTACGGTTTCATGTTGGCTCGAATTCTACTTTTACCGTTATTGCGATTACGTGAGATGTATATTAGAGAAACAAATATGTTTCTTGGCACATCTCTGTACAGCCGCTTCTGAAATTTTACTATTAAATCTTTCTTTGACGCACGTATTGTATTTATAGCCAACCATTGAAGTTTGTTACGAATTTGTGTGGCTCTCTCGCGCTAACTATACAAACTTCAGGTCTTAACGTGCAATTACATCGATCGATCCATCAAACAGTTCTTTACCTCTAGACACACACTGTATCCAATGGCAACACGAAGCAACGGACATGAATATGACAAGGAAATTGTCGTTTGCGTGTAGTGATTACGCTGTTTCTGTTGCTGTAGTACTGAATCAGATTGATCACTGTAATTTTCAGCGAACAAAGAACTGAATAGCCTATTCTAGTTTGCGTTGCTAAAAAAGGCCCATCCTTCCGTGATAACACCCTTTTCACAAAGACGAAGTAATAGAAGTGTCAAAAAAGGAAAGCGTTCTCTCGTTATTTAGAACGTAGTACCTCGACGTACTTCCGAAATTAAAACTGATTTACTGCGAACGTAAACAGTACGTTTTGTTAATCTGAGAGAATCCGTGCTAATCCTCGTAGAGCTTCATAGACTACGAAACGCCCATAGCTATCGTACTATAAAATGCTAATATACAGGAAGTATTTACTATGTTATTAGTACTTTCGAGTTCATTTTCAAGTAGGCATTGCTAGGATTATGTAGCTCTGCCGTGGCATATGATCTCAGTCGTTTAATTAATTGATATTCTAGCAAAGATGTTTCTCTCGCAATACAAAGTAGTGTCTTTGACCCGCCATCAGAATAAAAAGACAACAGAATTACGTAAAATTCATGCTCCCAAGATAGACTCCAACCCAATGTTGGGTACTTGATGAAGTTCCGTTGCAATTATCGCTGTTGTTGAACTTATCAGTATTTTTTCCAAATTTCTGTCTCGCATCTCGTAAGTCATTGAGAAATCTCGAATTTCACGTTCTTGTTATTTTGCGGAGGAAACTGAAGATGTGATAACCGTGCGACTGAAAGAACAAAGGTAAACAGTTTCCTGGCATACACGTGGACAGTAGCCTTGTTCATGTGGAAACCATGTGCAGTACAAGAAATTATGAGCCGCACTGAGTGTGTGCTATCGGCAAACAGCAGTGGACTGCTAGTGTCACAGCTGCTAACACATGCGTGCTCGGTCACTTAAATTAAGACAATGCGGCAAGATCGAAATAAAAGTGCATGCGGAATTAGTTCTCACACAGTAGTTGTTCTGTCTCTAGAAAAATGACTCACTTGCACCAAATGTGCTCTACACTTCGTCGGTAAGATGCGCTGATCAGCCTGAACCTTATGACCAACTTCCTAATAGCCGGTATGTCTACCTTTTGGCACGGATAACAGCGGTGATGCGTCGTGGCATAGAAGCAATGAGGCTTTGGTAGGTCGCTAGAGAGAGTTGCCACCACATCTACACACACGAGTCACCTACTTCAAGTAAATTCCGGGAAGGGCGGCAATGAGCTCTGACGTCGCGTTCAGGCACATCCCAGATGTGTTCGATCGGTTTCAGATCGGGCGAGGTGGGCGACCAGTACACCAGTTGGAACTCGCCACAGTGTCCCTCGAACCACTCCATCACACTCCTGGCCTTGTGACATGGCACATTATCTTGTTGTAAAATGCCACTGCTATAGGGAAACATGGTTGTCATGAAGGGGTGTACGTGGTCTGCAACTAGCGTACGATACTCCTTGGCTGCCATGGTGCCTTGCACGAGCTCCACTGCACCCACGGATGCCCACGTGAATGTTCCCCAGAGCGTAATGGAGCCGCCGCCAGCTTGCCTCCGTCCCGCAGTACAGGCGTCAAGAAGACGTTCCCCTGGAAGACGACGAATTCAAGCCCTCCCATTGGCATGGTGAAGAAGGTATCGGGATTCATCAAACCACGCAACGCTCCGCCGCTGCGCCAACGTCCAGCGACGATGGTCGCGTGCTCATTTCAGTCGTAGTTGCCGATGTCGGAGTCTTAACATTGACACATCAATGGGACGTCGGCTGCTGAGCCCCATCGTTAGGAGTGTTCGGTGCACTGTGTGTTCAGACACACTTGTACTGTGCCCAGCATTAAAATTTGATGTTAGTTCCACCAAAGTTCACGGCCCGTCTTGTTTCACGAGTCCGACCAGTCTATGACATCCCAGATTTGTAATGAGGGGTAGCCGCCTAACACCACGACGTTCTGACGTGGTTTCACGTTAGTTTCGCGACTTATTGAAGACAATCACCAAGATCTCCTCGAACGCCCGGCAAGTCGTGCAGTTTCCGAAATGCTCGTGCCAAGCCTCCGGGCCACCACACTCTTCCCTCAGTCTAACTCAGATAGATCACGCCCCTTCCCCATTCTACACATGGACAGCACACTCAGTCATACCACATGCACCATGTGTGTGTCTGATTAGCAGTCGTCGATGGTCATAATGTTCTGGCTGATCATTGTACATCTATAGTTCTGTACTGTAACACTTCTTAAAAACAGGAAATGGTTGTGCCTTGCTCCAGTGAGAGACTATGTTGCTCTCAAAATTTATGAAAAAATGCTGCGAGAATAACTGAAATGACATCTAATGGGGATTTAGCGCCCTGAGGTAAGTTTTATAATGAAGGCGTTAAATCACCTCTTAGATGGTTGCGAAAGCAAATGTGAGGCACGTTTCTAAAGTAGTGATAGGGTATTAGTAGATAGATAATACGACTGTTGTAATCCCATTTCCGAAGAAGGCTGGTGCTGACATGTGAGTACACTGTCCAGTCACACTAAAAAAGCCTGAATAACCACCTTTTGCAGCGCGAAACGCTGCGAAACTGGCAGGAAGAGAGTCAGTGAAGTTCTGCACAGGGATGTGCAGTCGTGCCGACTCCAGTGACGTGGTTGATGATCATGGCGCGAATAACCCGATCGACATGGTACAACAGATTCTCGATTGGGTGTAAATTCGGGGAGCCCGGTGTCCAGGGAAGCACGGTAAACTCATCATGGTGATCGACGTGCTGTGTGACACGTTGCATTGTCCTGTTGGTAGATTCCATCGTGCCGAGAGAAAACAAGCTGCATGCACGGGTGGACATGGTCCCCAAGGATAGATGCATACTTGTGTTGATCCACGGTACCTTCCAAAATGAAGCGATAACCCAGGGAATGCCCTCCGGTCTTGACCCTTCGACTGTTGTAAGGTCTTTGTTTTCAGACGTACTCGACGCACACGCCAACGACCATCTGTCCGATTGTGGATAAAATGTGATTCATCAGAAATGGCCAATTGTCGCCAGTCAGTGGACATCCTGTTCCGGCACTGGCGTGCAAATTCCAGCCTCCGTCGTCGATGAACAGCGTCAGCACGGGTACACGATAGAGGTTTCTGCTGCGGGGACCGATGCGCAGCAACGTTCACAGAATAGTCGCTCAGGAGACACTTTTGGTAGCCCCTCGGTTCATCTGGGCGGTCAGTTGCTCAACAGTAGCACGTCTGTTAGCCCGTTGACATCTCCGTAGCCGTCGTTCACCCACCTCATGGCACGTGGTGCACTACAGTTACCTCGTCGCCGATTTTGGGTAGCACCAACTTGCGATGCACGGTATACTTTAATCACGGTGGCACACGAACTGCTTACAAAGTCAGCCGTTTCGGAAATACTTTCTCCTTTGGCCCGCTAGCTAATGATCAACCCCGTTTGGGCGTCAGAAAAATCGCTCGGTATCCCCCTTACAACTCTCACCGCACTGTTTTCCCCCTCACCATTATACGCTTCAGCCGACCGCTGTGGCCGAGCCGTTCTAAGCGCTTCAGTCCGGAACTGCGCTGCTGCTACGGAAGGCTGGTTCGAGTCCTGCCTCGGGCACGGATGTGTGTGTGTCCTTAGGTTAGTTAGGTTTAAGTAGTTATAAGTCTAGGTGACTGATAATCTCAGATGTTGAGTCCCATAGTGCTCTGAGCCATTTGAACCTTATATGCTTCATGTACCCTCCACGCTAGTGTCGTCATCTGCTGCCTGTGAGTAGTTATGATGATGATGATGTTTGATATGTGGGGCGCTCAACTGCGCGGTTATCAGCGCTCGTACAAATTCCCAACCATTGCTCAGCCCAATTTCACCACTTACATGAATGATGATGAAATGATGTGGACAGCACAAACATCCATTTATCTCGAGGCAGGGGAAAATCCCTCATCCCGCCGGAAATCGAAGCCGGGACCCCGTGCTCGGGAAGTGAGCACGCGACCGCGAGACCACGAGCTGCGGACGTGAGTAGTTATGTCACGTTGACGTCGGACATAGATGGTCGTCACTTTAATGTGACTGGGCCGTTATTACCAAAGAAACAGTTTCATAAGCAGTGGTTGCAAAATACTGACACGAAGTAATTGTATTTGACTGAAAAGAAAGAAGAAGATTAGAAGCCGACATCATGGAAATTCAGTTTGGTTGAGGAGAAATGTAGGAACAAGCGAGACAATACTGACGTGAAAACAGAAGAGAAGATGCAAAATGCGGACTGACAATAGAAAGATAATCGTATCTGAAAAATTGGAATTTATTGATATTAAATATAAGGTCGAGCATTAGGAAACATTTTGTGAAAGAATTTGTCTCCGGTGTACCCTTATATGGAAGTGAAACGTGGACCATATACAGTTCAGACAAAAAGAGAATAGAAGCCTCAAAAATAACATACAGGTCAACAATCCTGAAGACTACGTAGATAAATCGAATAACTAACGACAAGGTACTGAATCGTATTGCGGTGAAAGGAAATTTAAGGACAGCACTTGCCAAAAAGAGAACCACGTCCTAAGGCGTAAATGGATATTCAATTTGGTTATTGTTCCAAGTGAGGGGTGGTGGAGGGAGAGAAACACCAGGGTTTGCTTACACAGGGTGTAAAGGAACGGTACGGCCAAGCTTTCAGGAAACATTCCTCGCATGGGTCCGCAAACGCTTTATTTCCATGATACAGCTGATTTTCTGCTTCCCTTCTTTATCACATTAATCACGGGAAACACACAGAAACATAATGTAGCAGCATTATGTGGAAAGTATTCTTACATAAAATGTTGAAAGTATTCTTTTGTTTACGTTTAGTGAGAACATGCAGTCAAAAATAAAAGATTCCGTGACGGATAAATAGAGGTGGACCAATTCGTTGGCCTTCACGCTCTCTGGATCTAAACCCACTAGATTTTTATTTGTGTGGGCCTCATGTGTACACAACTCTGGTACCAGATATACAGAGTCTTTGTGCCCATTTTGTGGAAGGCTGTGAAACAATGGCCGGCTGCTGTGGCCGAGCGGTTCTAGGCCTTTTACTCTGGAACCACGCTGCTGCTACGGTCGCAGGTTCGAATCCTGCTTTGGGCATGGATATTCGTGATGTTCTTAGGTTATTTAGGTTTAAGTAGTTTTAAGTTCTAGGGGACTGATGACCTCAGTTGTTAAGTCCCATAGTGCTTCGAGCCATTTGAACCATTTTTGAACCATTTGATTTGTAAAACAATACGCGATTCTCCAAGGATACACCAGCGCATCAGGGACTCAACGCGACGGCGAGTTGATGTTTGTATCCTTGCTAATTGAGAGCATTTTGAGCATTCCATCTAGGAATGTGTTTCGTACTGTGGTGATAGGTTCCTTTCCTGTGTGTTTCCCCATGGTTAATATGATTATGAAGAGAAACAGAAACTGAGCTCTAACATGGAAATAAAGCGTTTTCGGACCCATGTCCATATAACAGATTTTATTCCTCTAAGTGCGAGGAATGTTTCCTGAAAGTTGAGCCATACCTTTCTGTTAGACCCTATATAGTCGCGCCTCCATGTTTCTCTCCCTCCGCCACTCCCACTTCGTACATTGACCAAACTGACTATTCATTTACGCCTTAGGATGGGGTTCTCTTTTGGGCAATTGCTGCCAGTAAATTTCCTTTCATCCGCAATACGACTCATTACCTCTTCGCCGGTTATCCCTGTATTATTCAACATTCTTTTCCTGTATCTTGATTTTGAACGCTTCCATTCACTTTTTGTCTGAACTGTAAATCGTCCACGTTTCCACGTCCGTACGCGGGTACATCCCAGACAAATTCTTTCGCAAAATATTTCGTTACGCTCGACCTTATATTTAGTTAAATTCCAAGTTTTCAGATGTGATTATCTTTGTATTATCAGTCTGCATTTTCTGTTTTCTCTTTTGTGGTCACAGTCATTTATTTTGCTGCCAAAATAGCAAGACTCATCTACTACTATTAGTATCATATTTCCTAATCTGATTCCCTCAGCATCGCCTAATTCGGCTACATTCCATTACTCTCGTTTTACTTTTGTTGATGTCCATCTCATAACTTCTTTTTGAGACACTATACATTCTGTTCAACTAATCTTTAAAGTTCTTTGCGTCTCCGATGGACTTACAGTGTTATCGGAAAAGTTCAAAGTTTTTATCTTCCATGTCCGTATTTTTATTCCCTTTCCAAATTTCTCGTTTGTTTTCTTTGTTGCTTGCTGAAGCCAGTGAGCGGACTGAAGACCAGACTATCACAGTATGACAGTTTGAACTGAACCCGTTGCGCTTATGCAGTTGTATGCAGAGATCCTAGATGAACGAGGAGCCAATGGTTCTCACATTTTCGTTTCTTTTTCTTTGTGTGGCAGCGTGTTCAAACAGCATCACAGTAAGCAAAAGCCAGTTCTGAATTACTGCCAGTGATCAAAATGCTTGATACAAAACAGCTTAATACGGTATCGTATCTGTACTAGAGACTCATCCGCAAGCGCGCAAGAAATTTTCTGTTTTTCCCAGGTGAGAGTCATTATAGTTGACGGAATTTGGTCTGCCCTGTTAGTCTTTTTGGAGGTGGCGCCAGATAGTAGAAAAACAACAGCTTGCTGCAAAAACTGGCAAGCAGCTCTTAACGTAGATGATCAATGAAAAGCACCTTAGTTGTATTATTACAAATTTATTGTATCACGACAGGTTTCTTTCGCAGAACATCTTTAGGATGCCGAGTTGTGCTAAAGCCATGATTCAAGTTGTCTAATTACCGTATGTATTTCACGAATCAAATCCAAAAACAATGATCATACATTAGGAATACCTAACACTGTCAGTGTTTTAGGGGGCGATCTTAAACTATAGGGTTGAAGTCTTCTTTATGAAAACTGCAAGACTGCAAGAATGGATAGATTGATTACTAGTTTCGCCCAGTTAAATCTGAAGATGGGTATTTAACTGCTCGAAACTAGTTAACGATGTATCTACCCTTGCGATCTTGCAAATAAAACGCTTTGATAAAGAAGACGACAACACTAATGATCATAAACATTCTTAATGTAGAGAAATGTAAACTTATGATCTTTGCAGAAAACACAAAGTTAGTGGCTGTTGACTACTAACTAAAGTGTCTAAATTAAGTCACTCACGTCTTAGATTTTTTTGTGAAAAAATTGTGTGAACGTTTGAGGTTAATCGATCACATAGGATCAGTTGTTCGTGAAGGAGTCAGCAATTTTTGATTTATCGATATGATATTGGTAACATGCAACTTTTCTACGAATATGACTGCTTACAAGTCCTTTTAACAGCCCATTGTGGAATACAGATGAAGAGTACATGAGTCATGTTATGTCGGCGTTTCCATGAAACTTTTTTCATGACAAACTCTACAGATTTTATTCATCCTCCTGCAAATCACTTGCCAAGACATTGTGAAGATAAGATTAGTGACATCACACACATATACGTGTAAGTTATCATTGCTGCTGCGTAAGTGGAATAAATGTATATGTCGTGTGGCTAGGGCCTCCCGTCACGTAGACTGTTAGCCAGGTGGAAGTCTTTCGATTTGACGCCACCTCGGCGACTTGCGCGTCGATGGGGATGAAATGATGATAATTAGGACAACACAACATACAGTCCCTAAGTGGAGAAAATCTCCAACCCAGCCTGGAATCGAACCCGGGCCCATAGGATTGACGTTCTGTCGCGCTGGCCACTTTCTTTTATTTTTTTGCATTTTGTTCGTAATTGTCCGTTGTATTTGGTCGTAGCAGATGTCAGATGACATCCGTTGAAATTCGTTGTTGATCGCTTCGCTCAGTTTTTTTATTACAGAGGCCAGCCAGCTCTCTGACCGAACACGCTGAGCTACCGTGCCGGCTACCACGCAGCTACCAGGAGAATGGAATGTATGCTACATTGTACAGTAATAGTTACCCTCTGCATGCACTTCATAGAGTTTTGCTGAGTAGAGTCACTCATATAAATTCCATTTGAAGTTTCCCGAGAACTGTGTAACATGCTCTGGTATTCAGCAATTAGTGAAAGAAAGCAAAGACGAAAAAGATCAAACAGTCCGGGGAATGATTGCGACGACTGCTATTAGGGCCAAAATTGTGTTTTCTTAGTCGATTTCACAGAGTCGTGAGTATCAGTAAAATGTGAGCCAGACTCCCTTGAATGTAAAGTGTACCATAGCGGATCGACGAGGTGGAAAGTTACTTTGTCGCCACCTGCCACACTTCACCAGCGCTCGATCTCATAGCAAATGCCGGTGACTGTCTCTTCTTCCCACATCTAAGTAGTCACCTACTAATCAAAGTGAAGGTATGACAGCTCCTAACAAACTGAAACTACAGGTGGCAGAGATGAACTGTGAATCGTAAGAAAAAACGCCATTCTGCCCGTGGACAAATGTGATTTACGTTTACAGCTTATTTTTGTTTATTGTAGATACAATCGTAGCAACATGATTTTAATCTTGACCAGTTCCAGGCACACACTGATCAACTTGAGAAACCAGAATAGAAGGAACAGATAAATTCTAAATTACAGTTTGAAAAATTATAAAATATTTGCCGCTTCTACATCTACATCTACATCTACATCTACATTGATACTCCGCAAGCCACCCAACGGTGTGTGGTAACGTAAGGCAAACCTAAAATATACCCCGTTCATACACAAAAAACTCATGTGCACGATCGATGACTACTTGTGTTACATGCCTTTACCTTACTTCGCCTGTAAAATAGAACTAGCAAAATATTTCTAGCCTTTTTCTTTAAATCCAATGTTGAGGATTTTTTTCGTTACAATTTCTGAAAATGGTCAATGTAATCACATAAGCGATTTTGAGTGAAAACACGTTATTGCACTCAGAATAAATAAAAATAACTGTTTATTGTGTAATAAATTCTGTTTTCGGGTACCAGCCGGCTGGGGTGGGCGAGCGGTTTTAGGCGCTACAGTCTGGTTCAAATGGCTCTGAGCACTATGGGACTCAACTGCTGAGGTCATTAGTCCCCTAGAACTTAGAACTACTTAAACCTAACTAACCTAAGGACATCACAAACATCCATGCCCGAGGCAGGATTCGAACCTGAGACCGTAGCGGTCTTGCGGTTCCAGACTGCAGCGCCTTTAACCGCACGGCCACTTCGGCCGGCTACAGTCTGGAACCGCGTGACCGCTACGGTCGCAGGTTCTAATCCTGCCCCGGGCATGGATGTGTGTGATGTCCTTAGGTTAGTTAGGTTTAAGTAGTTCTAAGTTCTAGGGGGCTGATGACCTTAGAAGTTGAGCCCCATAGTGCTCAGAGCCATTTGAACCATTTTTGAACCCAGTGGCTCAACGGGCCAGTGTGAAGCTTCCAATTGGACGCCACCTCAGGTGACTAGAAAGTCCCCAATGTTGAATCCGAACCACGTGTTGTTCCGGCGACGGGTTTGATTAATAACAGATTGAAATGTGTCTGTGGTTTGACCGGGATTCTGACGCGCGACTCCTGTGTTTTGCAGGCACTTGCATCACCATTAGACCGCTTGGCCCGACCCGAGGCTTCTCGGATGAAGTGGTGCTCTTTATTTCTCATGTACAGACGACCAGAAGCGACGTGTGTGTGTGTGTGTGTGTGTGTGTGTGTGTGTGTGTGTGTGGTGTCTACTGATTGGTCGTTAGTTTTGAGACGTCTGCGGTAGATATAATCAGCCGTCGCGCAGTATAATTTTTCCCTTTCTGTTTTCTTTCTTTGTGTGTGAATAATGAGCGTACAATTTATCCGACTTCGTAAGTCGATTCTCCCTCTGAAGCGATTTGTACACGTAGAATTTCCTTAACAACCGAGCCGCTGGTGAGGGTGCGCGTGGGTGTCAGAGGTGACTTCTGCTCGTGACTGGTCAGAGTGCAATTACGGAGCGCCTGGAATTAGCGGACACTCGAGCCGCACTTGGATTTGTGGCTGGTAGCCGCTGTCAGCAGTGCGAGAGCTCAGCTAACTTCATTACGGCTGCGGTCGGCAGCTGGCTTTGTCCTTTAACGGCCGGCACACGCCGGCCGAATTACTCCCGCACCGTCTCGCCTGTGATGCGTACGGCCTTTACGCGATGCACCTTTCTACTGACTTAATGCTTTTAGCAAAATCGCCTAAAATGTGCCACAGTCGAATATTGCACAAAGTGCAGCCATTAGTCCTCGCGCCTGATCTCACTACCGTGATGGCAAGAAAAGTAAGGGTTGCTATCGCAGTCAAAATTACTAATTTAAGGCCAATAAAGAATGAACTGAATATGAAAATAACAGCATCTGAACTGTGAGCGTTCAGCAGAGCGGATTGCAGACTTGAATAAATAAGTAGAATATTGGGAAAACAGCATAATGTTGGGCAACTTGTTTTTGAACATTAGTCCAGTATGTGAGATGTATCGTTTGTTGGTCTAACAGCGGCTTGAAAACTTGAGCAAGAATAATAGCACAGCGCAAATGGTTATCATAAAAATTCCAACTTTTAACTCGCGAGAGAGTATTGGAGTAACATTCTTAATTAGCAAATGCTAGATGGAGGACGACGGTTATCTCACGCAAATTCGCACAAGAAATTAAGTAAACAGTGAATAACAGAAGAGTATATTGCAACCTCACAAACATGGTTCAACACTGTATCATAATTAATTACGGAAGGTACAACGGCATATATATTGGAGTTAATAAATTAGGCAAAAGAACAACAGCGTATTCAATCGTTTCGACAAATTATGGAACGTTTTAAATAAACACCAGAAGCTCGGGAAAACATTCAGCAGTTGGTACGGAAACTAAACGGATTATAAACAACCATCTGTCCAATACAGCACCTTTTTTTATTTGGTCTTAATTAGTTTCAGACAGCCGAGCTATGCCACACGTGTTCTGTTTGCGACGAGCTTATTTAATTCGCTATTCCTTTTAACTGGACGAGGCTCGCAAGATCGCTGCTGTTTCCTACGGCACGAGTATCTATTACTGCCATTTGAATAAGAATAACACAAAGAATTGTATTCGAAATACACAAATAAGTGAAAACTCTATTGGCACGTTCCTCTACAGAAAGTCAGACCTACGCATGAAATTTTTTTGCATGAATGCTAGGCATCTTCATCATGATACACTAAAATAACCAGAAAGCAGACGTTTCGATCGACTTTGCAGCGGTCCTCTTCAGGGCCACTAATGTCCACTTTACAGTCATTTAAGTGTTTCATAATAACGCGCTCTAACATCGAAAATGTTTTTTCTTTTTCAAATTGACACTCACCGTGGAACCTTACGCTCTTGAAGGCAGATATCATTTTGAGAAGTTAATGCTGAACGAGTTGAAATTTGAAATACAAAAGAGAGACATTCACATAAGAGATCGGAGATGGATGTGACAGGGAAGTCTACATCGAGGAATGAAGATTTGAATGTCTACCGATCCTTGAGGTCATTAGAAGCGGAGAAACAGTTCGGCTAAGGAACGACGGGGGAAGGAAAGGGCCACTGAATGTTCATGGATGCAGTTGGTGTGGAGTGATTTACAGAAAATACTTAATTCGTAAATGAACCCTTCCCCCTCTCCCATGCCCAGAAAGTGCGTGCAGTGTGTCAATCATATCATCTCACTTGCGGTTTTTGCAATATGCAAGTAAAGGAATTGTTAGCATTTGGGAAGTTGTAACATGGAGACTCAATACAACGACTGAGAGTAAACCTTTTCTGTCAGTATATCCACTACAATCAGTAAACTAGAGTGATTTAAAGTTACGTTCGAGGGCGTGCTGAAAAGTAATGTCTCCGAATTTTTGTATGAAAACTCTTGAAGCTTTCTAAATAAAACCAACGTTATTAAAATTTTGCATATTTATTCTTCATGACTACATATTTATTTCTCAACATAGTCACCCTGACGAGAAACACATTTCTCCCAAGGAGAGACCAGTTTGTTGATACTATCGCTGTAGACCATATGATTTCGTTGACGGAGCCACATCCTCACCTCTATTTGCACCGCTTCACCACTATCACAGTGAAGTCCTCGAAGCTGTTCTTTAAATTTTGGATATAGATAAAAATCAGATAGGACCAAGTCGGGACTGTTTAGAGGATGATCGATGACAGTGAACCCAATCCGCTGTGCTGCAGATATCGCACCGCTCGTGTGTAGTTTGGCATAGCCATGCTGAAAGAGAGCATGCGGAAACTTGATTATAGCACGCTTTATCTCCCGCACGACATAGTTACATGTTACACTCTACAATTCGGAGACCTCTAGCGGCAGACGATTGCAAATATGTAGACATGAAGAATAAAGATGTAGAATGTCAATAACCTATTTTAAAAAAAAAGTCATGTACAAATTCGGAGGCATTTCTTTTCATCACGTCATTGTAGTTGCCTGACCTATACTAGATACTATTCACAATTCAGTGAGGAATGCAAGATTTCATCCCTCTCTTATTTGTTGCGGACTAGACGTCATTCCAGTTTTCACGCTTTTTTCTCTAGGTTGGAATACTGATTTATTCCACTAAAGAGCTTCTTAAGCTTTGACAGATGTCCTTGTCAGGCAGGTGAAATACTAGCGAGAGATTAGGTTGGGAAACAATAATTATATCCTCTACCAAGTAACTTCCCCCGGTCGAATAATAACTGACTATCTCTGACATGTCCGACGGCTGGTAGCTCAATGTGCCGATGGACTAGAGACCTTGAGAGATATTTCTGTGTAACATACGTAGCTTTAATCCCATCGCAGTTCCACGTGATAGGTGCAGTGGATAGCATCAGTCACATACGGTGATTTTTTTCTGCTGTACAGATTTGAAAATTTTAACAGTATCCTCCCTGCAGAACCTTATACACACATCAAAAAAAGTTTTGCATCACTCCGACACCCAGAACTCATGAAGGTAGACGTTGACTGTGGACATTGTATCGAACGCACAGCCCTTTTGACTGTTCAGAGATGTCACTAAACCTGCCAAAAGATGTAAACAACCATGCATAAGCATCGGCTATTAGATGGAGGGGGGCCGACAGCCGATCAGTTCCAGTCAATCCATCAGGAAGGAGGTACACGGCTCGTGTTGTCTGTAGTTCAACTATGCCTAGACGGTCAATACCGCGGTTCGGTCGCGTGCGCATAGTTACTTTGTGCCAGGAAGGGCTCTCAATAAGGGAAGTGTCCAGGCGTCTCGGAGTGAACCAAAACGATGTTGTTCGGACATGGAGGAGATACAGAGAGACCGGAACTGTCGATTACATGCCTCGCTCAGGCCGCCCAAGGGCTGCTACTGCAGTGGATGAGTGGATGACAGCTACCTACGGATTATGGCTCGGAGTAACCCTGACAGCAACGTCACCATGTTGAATAATGCTTTTCGTGCAGCTACAGGACGTCGTGTTACGAGTCAAACTGCAAGCAATAGGCTGCATGATGCGCAACTTCACTCCCGACGTCCATGGCGAGGTCCATCTTTGCATCCACGACACAGTGCAGCGCGATACCGATGGGCCCAAAAACATGCCGAATGGACCACTCAGGACTGGCATCTCGTTCTCTTTACCGATGAGTGTCGCTTATTACTTCAACCAGACAATCGTTGGTGACGTGTCTGGAATCAAGCCGGTCAGGCTGAACGCCTTAGACACACTGTCCAGCGAGTGCAGCAAGGTGGAGGTTCCCTGATGTTTTGGGGTGGCATTATGTGGGGCCGACGTACGCCACTGGTGGTCATGGAAGGCGCCTTAACGGCTGTACGATACGTGAATGCCATCCTCCGACCGATAGTGCAACCCCATATCGGAAGCATATTGGCTAGGCATTCGTCTTCATAGACGACAATTCGCGCCCCCATCGTGCACATCTTCTAAATGACTTCCTTCAGGATAACGACATCGCTCGACTAGAGTGGCCAGCATGTTCTCCAGACGTGAACCCTCTCGAACAAGCTTAGGATAGCTCGAAAAGGGCTACTTATGGACGACGTGACCCATCAACCACTCTGAGGGATCTATGCCCAATCGCCTTTGAGGAGTGGGTCAATCTGGACCAACAGTGCCTTGATGAACTTGTGGATAGTATGCTACGACGAATACAGGCATGCATTAATGCAAGAGGACGTACTACTGAGTATTAGAGGTACCGGCGCGTACAGCAATTTGGACCACCACCTCTGAAGGTCTCGCTGTGTTTTTCATGAGCAATAAAAAGGGCGAAAATGATGTGTATGGTGATCTATTTTCCAATTTTCTGTACAGGTTCCGAAACTCGCGGAACCGAGGTGATGCAAAACTTTTTTTTGATGTGTGTAGTAGTCTCCAGAATGTACTAGGACTATTCGGAAAGTAAAGTCCAATCGATCGAGAAATGAACTCCAGTGAAAAAATGGCTAAGCTTTGCATAGAAGTGTTGGATAGTGTTTCTAATCGCGTAACGTCGCTCTTTTCACTTCTGAATGAGCACGTAGAGAAGCTTATAAAATAGTGTCTCTCATCAAGTATGAGTGTCTGTGAGATATTTCGTCTGATTTAATGTAGCCCACACAACATGTCATACATTTCCTTCTCCCTGGCAATTATCGGACGCACACTTCAGGGTCCATGAGCACGCTCCTACAGAGTTTTATTTGGAAAGTGTTTGATCACCCACCATACAGCCCGTCATTGGCTCCCTCTGATTTTCATCTCTGCTCGCATGAACCGTTGTCTATGAAGACAACATTTTCGCACAGACAACAAGCTGCACATCAACGTAGAGAACTGGCAGAGAGCACTGGCGGCTGCCTTCTATGACGACAGTATTGGTTTGTACAATGCCATGACAGATGTCCCAGTCGGACTATATAGAGAAGTAGCTGGAAGGTGTGGCTAGCCATTGCAAATAAAACATTTTTGATTTTCACTGTGGTTTCCACTTCGCAAACCATCGGACCTTACTTTCCGAATAGCCCTCGTACCTCAGTACATTTTCTAACCACGCTAGGCATTATGACAGTGCAAGGCTTCTGTAAGTATGCAATATATTCGTGATATACTGCACTCTCTACCGGAAGACAGCATAGGACATAACATACAGACGGGACAATTCGACTAAAAGCCCATATATATGTTCCAATTAGATCTTGAAATCAGCATTCTCCGGCCCTAAACTCTACTAGTAGCCGTTAGCATAAATTTAAATGTCGATATGTAACTGATTGAATCCCTTCCCAAAGACAGAATCATTGTCAAGCGGCAAACCCGTTACACCCACAATAATGGACGTGCCGAAACACTAAAACATAATAGGATAAACGTGTAGTGCATTCAATGTGACGGCTTGTGAAGTTCAGCGTAATGAATACCTCTAAAAAAACATTCAACTTTCCTCAGTTTTTAATGAATATTTCTCGCCCATTTCTTGATAAAAATGGTAATCTGTTTTAGATTTATTGTCTGCTATAGTGAAAATACTTTGAAACATAGTAGCGCATTACGCAACGTGGGATTCACAGTGACCAAGGCCTTGCAGTGGGTAGACCACTAGACTCCCATTCATCAATAGTGGTGTTCAAATGTACGTCCAGGCAACCTGATTGAGGTGTTTTGTTGTTTCGGAAAATCAGTTAAGGTCAACAGCAGACTGTTTCCAAAGGGAAAGGACTCAGACAATTACCTCCTATATCCTCAGCCTATCCAAGTTCGTGGCCCGTCTCTAACGACCTTCTCTTCGACAGGCGAATAACTTTGATCTTCGGCAGTAGCTTCTTTTCGTACGTGTTTAGCTGGTAGCCTACGTATTTCTGTATGCCTTGAGGGTAGCCTACTTTCAGTGTTTGAAGCCGTAGTGAAAGTTTAAGTGTAAGGGGCACGGAGGCGAAAACGAGACAGACGCAGAAAAGTAAGTAAACTATATATCAATAGTAATCGCCAGAACTGTTAATACATTTATCCCACTGTGGGATACGACTGTCAGTGCCCTCATAGGAAAATGCTTGAGGTTTACTACGGAACCGTGACTGTACCCATGGCTCCAAAAATATGGAAATCACATGGGGAGTGATCGGGAATGTATGGAAGATGTGTAAGAGTTTCCCAGCGAAATTTCTGCAGCTTAGTGCAAACGCCCAGGAGTGTTGATGGACAGCATCATTCTGTTGCAGGATAATGCCCGCCCACATGTTGGCAAGTTTGTTTCGACTATACAGCAGAAGTTTAGCAGGGAAGCTATTACACATCCTCTATACTGTCCCGATTTCTCCCCCTGCGAGTTCAATATTTTAGGAGCCCTGAAGAAAGAAATTCGTATGTGTCGATTTGTTTCGGACGGTGAAGACGACGTCTAGGTTCAATTATGGTTCCGTTGGCAACCGCAAACATTTTTCTGTGAAGACGTTGGTCGTCTTTTCTCACATTGGGATAAATGTAATAACAGCATTAAAAAGGAAAACACTTCATAATATCTTGCATCATTATATCTGTATTATCATGAACAAGCTTTCTGTTTCTCAGGCCATTTTCAGGTGACAACTTACTGCCGCAAACACAGACACACACCATGAGCGACTTACGTAGATATTATTTATACAGAACATACAAAAATGATAAGGTGTTTGCATAGCATAATATTACAATAATAACAGTAACTAAAGAAAAGGGGGTAAACAAAGTTTTTATGAGGAGATGTATATAACAAATGATGAGAAATAAAATAAATTTACAGTTCGAATCTTGTACTTGCAACGAGAACTTAATTTAACTAGGCGGAAAATGGAAACTGAGTTCGATAATTTAATCCTAGGGTGTCATTCTGTGCCATGTGATTGTAGATTTCCATTGTTTTCCGTAGGGCCATCTTCCTGCTTTTTTTTCTTTTTTTTTTTTTTTTTACAGAACGTAAAACTTCACGTTTTACATAATATAGCTGGTATTCTGCTAAACGATGGTCACAAAAGTTCGAATCTTTCTTCCTTAATCGATAACTTCTCTCATGTTCATGTAGCGTAATTGTCACAACTCTGCCACCAATATACACCTTTTCACACTGCTTGCAAGTGATTATATATACATCACTCTTCGCCAAGGGTCACATTGTGTCTCAACTATTGAATAAGAATTTTGATATGTTGTTGTTATTATAAAGTGCAGATCAGCAGTTGCGAGACCTTAACTTTTCTGCAAGATTGTCTGAAATGTTGCCCATATGTGGAATTTTGCTCCAGGCTTTGAAACTACTGAGTTGTTGCAGTTGACCAGCGTACAGAAGTGGTGTAATTTTATTCATTTCCTTTTATCGTAGAATATTATCAAACAGGGCAGAGCGACAGCCACTGGTGGAAGCGATTTGTTTGATGGTTTGTAGTTCTGTTTGAAACACTGATTTGCATAATGGAACAGATACGGGGTGATGCACCATTGAATGGAAAGCTGCATGTTTGTGACTGTGCAGATGCTGGTAACTTGCAGCAATTACTGTACCAGTAGCTATGTTTCTTCTGTAGATACTAAATATGTGTTTCCCTGAATTAATATCTATATTTATAGAAAAGCCTCCCAGCTCCAATGGAAACTGAATTTTCTTGTGTAGTGAGTTTAATTGCTGTAAAAATGTAGCTAGCTGTCTAATGGTACCGGTCCAAAAATGCAGCACTTCATCGGCATATCTCACCCAGTGCTTAATTTTACAGTTCAGTAGGTCTCACTGTAAGAAAATTTGTTGTAATTTATCTACGAAAATTTCGGATAGTATAATACTAAAAGGTGAATCCACAGTTTGTCCATCAGACTGCCTATAATACTTATTTGGAAACTGCAAGTAATTCTGTTTTACACACATTTGAGTAGCATCAGTTATGTCATGTAATTCTACAGGACTTACTTTGGATTTATGAAAAAGTGTATATTGGTCGGTCAGGCAGAGCCGGCCGAAGTGGCCAAGCGGTTCTAGGCGCTACAGTGTGGAACCGCACGACCGCTGGTTGAAATCCTGCCTCAGGCATGGATGTGTGTGATGCCCTTAGGTTAGTTCGGTTTAAGTAGTTCTAAGTTCTAGGGGACTGATGACCTCAGAAGTTAAGTCCCATAGTGCTTAGAGCCAACCAGTCAGGCAGAGCTGTGACAATTAGGCTACGTGAGCATGACACAAGCTGTCGATTAAGGAAGAAAGACTAAAACCTTCGCTGACCATCTTTTAGCAGAAAACCATCCATATGATGGAGACTGTGAAGTTTTTCATTCTGGCAAAGAAAGCAGAAAGATGACCCTGCTGGAAATAATGGATATTAACAAACACATGACACAAAATGTCAGTGTAGTATTAAATGATCAAATTCAATTTCCGTTTTCCTCCACGTTATATTAAGTTTTACTTAAAGTAAAACTGTAAATCCATTTTATTTTCCATCATTTGTTATATGTATCTCCACATAAAAACTCTCTTTATCTACCCTTTCTTTAGTTAATGTAATTATTGTAATAGTATCCTATGTAAATATTTTGTCATTTTTGTATCTTCTGTACAAATAATATCTGTATATGTCGAATATCGTGTTTATTTGTGTTCACGACAGTCATTTGTCACCAGAAGATGGCTTGAGAAGCCGAAAGCTGGTTCGTGATCATGTCAATATAATTTTGCAAAACACCAGGAAGTGTTTTCTCCTTTTAATATTATTATAACGTTCTACCAAGTACCGACGAAAAAATCGGATTAATGTATTACCAGCCGTGATTACTTTTGAAATAATAAACAGTTTCTTTACTTTTTCCCATCTGCGTCGTTTTCATTTGACAGCCTCTCATATGTTTGTGTAGTCTGGTGCTAGTACTTATATGACAAATTGTCCCTCTACGCGTAGTCCACTTAGATTTTTCAGTATGAAAATGCTATCAGGTTGTCGATGTGAAAGCTGAAAGCCAATATTCTTTCTAAGCAGCGTCAAATCATCTCGTTCTTGGACTGTTGCTACGTTTCTTTATCTATTCATAAAGCTAGGAATTTAGCTGTTTTTAGTGGAGCTCGTGTCTTTTTGTGAAGCATCTATCGAAGTGAAACATGTTTAAGGTAAATGATGCCCATATACTTTTCCCTTACTATCACTGAAACGAAATACAGCGCCGTAAATATACAAAGCGGTATTAGTCTCCTTTCATAGGACTATGAATTACAGAGATATTGGTACCAACTTCGCCTTTTCAAATTGAGTTGTATCTTTACCCTCTGTGTAGTATTTCATCGTCCTTCCAGTCACAAATTTTTACACATGTGCTGAATTGTCATTCCTGTTGGACACCGTCTTTCGAGATATCTTTGCGCGTGCAACTCAACTGTGCGTTCCTTCTTCATTCTCCGTATAGAAGTAACATATCTAGCTCCTCTTAGTTTGTGAAAGATATTTCTTTTTTAAAAAGTAACCAGCAAACAAAACACTTGAACGACACAGACAGAATAAAAGCTACATTTCCCGTTTTCTACCGGGACTGCGGCGGTGCAACACGGTTTCCTTCTAATCCGACACAACGTACCTTCTTATTTTCATATGATATCACGAACTTTCGCGTAAGACAGAAATAGGTTTCATATTCCAAGCAGATAAATCCTAAGATCTAAATATTTTAATTTCTCCGAAACTACAAATCGAATTCTGAGGTTAAAACGCAACTGGAAAATTTGGAAATTTGTGGTAAAGTATTGTTCAAAATGTTCAAATGTGTATGAGTTCTTATGGGACCAGACTGCTGAGATCATCGGTCCTTAAGCTTACCCACTACTTAATCTAACTTAAACTAACTTATGCTACGGACAACACACACACCCATGCCCGAGGGAGGACTCGAACCTCCGACAGGGGAGCCGCGCGGACCGTGACAAGGCGCCCTAGACTGCGGGGCTACCCCACGAGGCGAAACACAATTGCATCCGTCCATTTTAGCGTCATGATGCCAGCAGCAGAAACTGCTATAGGTTTATTTGGAAAAACGAAGTTATTGGGGATACCTCTGTAAGTCACGTAGCTATGAAAAGAAACCTTACGTCATTCATTCACAATTCGTTTGAGTGAAAGCAAAATTACGATGTATCGAACGGTTCAGAAAATATCTGAGGTGATCAGTTTAGCTAAATCACTATGTGTTTACACTAATATGCGGCCTTTTCTTTTTAAAGTTATATGATAGTTCTTATTAGTTTATCCGCGTTTCAAAGGATTAAATATTCTTATCTATAATTTCGTCTCTTGCTGCCGAAGACGTTATCAGCTGATATATAGATAAAATGGGCAATATTTTCTCTCTTTAAATCGACGCAGTCGATACACCACAGTATTTTTTCATACTCGCGCAGCGGCCACAGTGTCTGAAGTCACTCAAACATTGTCTATCATATCTGCAGAACTTGCAATGACGGATACCATATCTAGACACGAAATAATCAACAGCGCTAACTTGTATCTAGGTCTACGGCCCCACACGCAGCAACTCTGGGAGCAAATTTCGGTGTGAAACACTTCGCTGCACGAATATATTGCTTTCCTGACAAATATGTTGGCTGACACGACGTCGCGGATATTCTCCCACGCTGGTTGCAGATCGGCCCAGCTCAGTGAACAGCCCAGTTACGCGTACTTCAATACTTATCACGTTCCTTTGAGCTGCAACCTAAAATTTGCTTGAGTATATGGTAATTAGGGATTTATAAAAGACAACTTTGGAGGGAAACGTCGGAAACTGATACTCATATAAGGACAAGGGTATTTCTACACGTCCTTCCCACTTGACTGCAGTAATTGCTTACACCATTTCGTGAGTCATCGGTCTACAAATTACACCGAACCGCAAGAGTCATAGCACTTTTTCTGTAGCACACTTTGAAATCAGTCTACTTAGGGACTAAATGCAAATCGAATGAATCTTTACTTGCATCTGAAACTTCTGTAATAAATTTAATCTTATCATACTGTTCAAGGCGTTACCTTTCTCTAAGAGATACAAAGTATTTCTTGATTTCTTACTGAAAAACGGTCCTAAAGTTTCATAAGTAGACAGCCCATGCTGTCCATAATTCTCCTGATGCAGTTCTGTGAACAGAGAATGTACATGCTATCCATCGCTATGCATGCTCGGTATCCATTATAATCTATGTCGTGTACAACTTACACAATAGAAGTATACACTATTTGCACATACTAGTCCACTATCGTAAACACCAAACCACACTGCATGAAGAGCATCGTTCGTCTTCACTGGGTCTGACCAGCTACGGGTTTTTCACTGTTGTCCGTGAGTTTGAAGCTGCAACAGCTTTGGAAGTGCCATATGTATTGGGAGGAGTTGCATACGCAATACAAAATCTGGGTGCATATTTGAACACTATGGAGTTTTTCGTTACTTTCATCTGATCAGAAAACATTTGTGTCACGCAGATGGGATTGTTACCCGATGGAAGAAGATTTATAGCAACGATAGTGAGGTTCCATTAGTCCAACCAAAATAGACCACACCCAGAGAGAACTGGAGGATTTCAGATAGGCCCGTCGCTGAGTCATTGTACCGAGTAGCACCACTGTCTCACATCCTGTGACAAATAATAACCCTTACGCTGAGCCGTACGGCAGGTCCACTTCAGAATCCAGTAGGTTCGCGATTGCTGGGAGTGTGTCAAGTTAGAGAGTCATGTTAGCAACCTTTTCCGTTCAGCGATACACAACAGTGACATGTTTTACTGTCGAACGCTCGACATTCTTGTTTCGTGGTGCGAGGGAATATTGCCTATAACAGCAATTCATTTCTTGAATTCATTCCTGGCATTACGTCTATGTGCCGATGAGCTCTAGCAGATTTATATGTTACCGTTCTAACACATGATGTTTGGGACAACATTCGAGAAAGCCAACCAATAGAATCATCTGTCGAGAGATACGTCGGCATTCCACCGACATCGTGACAGACTCTGGACGTTACAGCAAACACCAGCTACAAATATTAGTGAAATGTGAAATACGTTTGCCGGCCGTTGGATGAATTACCAGAACAGAGTATTAGACAACCTGAAGGAGTGAAAAGCGACTCTTGGTGAGCTGTTTGCGAAAGTTGTAACAGCTGCTCGAGACTGAATTGTGAAATTAATATTGTAGACTGCCACCCGGAACTGTTATCATTAAACAGAAATACATCCTATTCTTGCATTACAAGCTAGTAAGCGTAGTCTTTAGTGCTAGTGACGCGACTGGCATTGAATAATGAAATAAAAATAGAGTGTACACTGCTCGTTGTACAGTGAAAAGCAGGTTCCAGGCTTAAAATTCATCATTCAATTAACGTGACCGTATATCTAAAAAACAGAAACCTTTTCTATGAGTAGAAGGACATATATTTCTCCTGAGGAATGCACATATCCATTTTACGTTAATTTGTCCTGTAACCCAATTTGAAGGAAATTGCAGTTACTAATTTAAGAACTTCATTTGTCAAATAATTCGTAGTTTACGTCACGGATAGCGTTTCTGTAGCCTGCACATTTATTTCTGTGGCGACTGCCTGAAACCAGATGTCAACTGAAGTGGAATCTCCAGTGCAGATAGTGCCCACTAAATACGGTTTGCGAATGGCTGGAAGCACGTGTTCCTTGACACAGCTCACACTGCAACGTTGGTGGGTGCTACCGAATCAGACTGTGAAATTATCTGGGTTAGCGTAACAGCCGTTGGGGGACTAAAGCTGGTAATTGGATCACTCCACTCAGCGGCGGAACGCAGGGCAGCGAGCGATAGCGCCAGACAAAGGCCGTTCCACATCGCGTGGCGCCCTGCCGGAGGAGAAACAACCTGCAGGCTACCTATAGCTCCCAAATTATGCTTCATAGGCTGGGCGCCGGAGATAAGCCAGAGCTGTAAGCTGCGCGCACCACTTTACCGGAGCGTGTTTCGATCAGTCGCTGTAGATCATCAGCGAGCGCGAAACAGATGACATACACCGGTGCGCAAAACTTAGGAACGGAAATAACTTTAGCACGATGTGTCACTGCGAAGTAACACGGCTCGATGAAACTTGAAACATACATAGAAAAACCTGCTACAGTATTGTACAGAAGGTACACTATGTGATCAAAAGTTAGGTTAGGTTAGGTTAGTGTTGTTTAACGTCCCGTCGACAACGAGGTCATTAGAGACGGAGCGCTAGCTCGGGTTAGGGAAGGATGGGGAAGGAAATCGGCCGTGCCCTTTGAAAGGGACCATCCCGGCATTTGCCTGAAACGATTTAGGGAAATCACGGAAAACCTAAATCAGGATGGCTGGAGACGGGGTGATCAAAAGTATCCGAACACTTGGCTGAAAATTACTTACAAGTTCGTGGCGGCCTCCATCGGTAATGCTGGAATTCAGTATGGTGTTGGCCCATCCTTAGCTTTGATGACAGCTTCCACTCTCACAGGCATACGTTCAATCAGGTGACGGAAGGTTTCTTGGGAAATGGCAGCCCATTCTTCACGGAGTGCTGCACTGAGGAGAGGTATCGATGTCGGTCGGAGAGGCCTGGCACGAAGTCGGCGTTCCAGAACATCACAGAGGTGTTCTATAGGACTGAGGTCAGGACTCTGTGCAGGCCAGTCCATTACAGGGATCTTACTGTCGTGTAACCACTCCGCTATAGGCGGTACATTGTGAACAGGTGCTCGATGGTGGTGAAAGATACAATCGCCATCCCCGAATTCTTCTTCAACAGTGGGAAGCAGGAAGGTGCTTAAAACATCAGTGTAGGCCTGTACTGTGATAGTGCCACGGAAAACAACAAGGGGTGCAAGAACCCCCCCCCCCCCCCCCCCCCCCATGAAATACACAACCACACTACGGTCTCAGAATTTTACTGCTGGCACTACACACGCTGGCAGATGACGTTCAAGGGGTATTCGGCATACCCACACCCTGCCATCGGATCACCACATTGTGCACCGTAATTCGTCACTTCATAAACGTTTTTCCACTCTTCAATCTTCCAGTGTTTACCCTCCTTGCACCAAGCGAGGCGTCGTTCGGCACTTACCGGCGTGATGTGTGGCTTATGACCAGCCGCTCGATCATGAAAATCTAGTTTTCTCATCTACCGCCTAACTGTCATACTAGTTGCAGTGGATCCTAATGCAGTCTGGAATTCCTGTGTGATGGTCTGAATAGATGTCCGCCTATTACACGTTACGACCCTCTTCAACTTTCAGCGGTCTCTATCAGTCAACAGACGAGGTCGGCCTGTACGGTTTCGTGCTATAAGTGTCGCTTCACGTTTCTGATTCCCTATCACATCGGAAACAGTGGATCAAGGAATGTTTAGGAGTGTGGAAATCTCGCGTAAAGATGTATGACACAAGTGACACCCAATCACCTGACCACGTTCGAAGTCCGTGAGTTCCGCGGAGCGGCCCATTCTGCTCTCTCAAGATGTCTAATGACTACTGAGGTGGCTGATGTGGAGTACCTGGCAGTAGGTGGCAGTTTCCGGATACTTTTGATCACATAGTGTAACTGAAATAAATACGCAATGAGGCCAACAAAAATGACACTTTTATTGAACGACAATAATTACGCTGAGGTCATTGCGATTTATGATGATCCATTAGACATTACAAAAGGTGGGGCAAGGTTCTTAACAGGTTGTGCGACCACCACGGACGGTAATACGTACTGTCATGCTGAGCACGAGGACGGTAAGGAGTTCCTGCGGCAGGGCGTCGCACTCCTCCTGCAGCGCAGTTGACAACTGCTGGATAGCCGTCGGTGCCTGTGGACGTGCTGCATTAAGCCTCCCACACGTGCTCGGCGGGGTTTAGGTCTGGGGAACTGACAGACCAGTCCGCTCGCCGAATATCCTCTCGTTCCGAGAGCTCCTCCACCTGTACCGTTCGATGCTGTCGCGCATTGTCATACACAAAAATTAATTCAGGGCCGAATGCACCACAGAAAAGACATAAATGTGGAAGGAGTACTGTGTCACATCAACTTTTACCGATAAGTGCAGCATGTTCAACGATTTGCAGGCCAGTACGCCCATGCAACGTTATGCCTCTTCACACTGTTATATCCTAGCCAGTAATGCCAACCGAGCCCGCTGCCAAAAGGTTGGCAGCATCAAAGTCCGGACGCCGTCCGCATAAGCAGCGCCAGCGATACAGGAAATCGCCGCAAGTCTGCGCGCGCCACCGCTGGCTTCTGGCTTCTTAAGCGCTGGAGTCGCGAGCGCTAGGACAGTTCTGTATTCGCCGCTCAGTTGTATACTCGCCACCGAATTGTGTACTTGCTAGTCAGTTGTGTGTTCATCGCAGCAGAGTTGTTGTTTGTCGTCAGCCGACGCTGACCTAGCCGCTCCGACTCGAACTAGACAGATTTCTGTAGACACGGAGTTCACTACTGTATTTCTGTATCTTCGTAATAAAGATAAGTACCGACTTTTATTTAATCAGAGTGTTTGGGTTTTCATCTTTCTGTTCACTGTTCCAGCGGACCGGTCGGCCCGCTATTAAAAGTGTGGCGGTGACTTCGTAAGCCGATTCTACAGCGAATTGGTTGTCGCTACGAACACCGCCACAAAACTGGCGACGAGGACTTCCGAACTAGTGTGCAGGGCTGGTTCACCTTGTTTCTGGTTATACTAATTATAGCGATAAAATTTTGGGGACTGGTTTAATTTGTGTTCACTATGTCTGCCGAATTACAACAGTTGATCTTGTTACAGAGTCAGCAAATACAAAGTCTGGTGGAAGCAATCGCCAAACAAGCGGCTAATCCACCAACACAAAAGGAACAAGCACAGGCAGCACCACCTTTCCGTGCATTTGATGCATCAAGAGAAGAATGGCGAGAATATTTCGAGCAGTTGCAGGCGCACATGACAGTCTACAAACTCACAGGTACTGAGCGGCAGCTTTATTTAATTTCCACTGCAGGCGTGGACGTCTATCGACTACTTTGTAAGTTGTTCCCGGAATCCAAGCCAGAAGCTTTAGACTATGACGTTGTTGTTAACAGGCTTGCTGAGTATTTCGCGTCGCGAGTTCATGTGGCAGCAGCCAGATTCAAGTTCTTCAGATTAAAGAAACTGCCACATCAATCTAATAAACAGTGGTTAACAGATTTACGGGGCCTCACCTACTTCTTAACCGTCAAGTCTCTACGATCTTGACACGATCAAAAACGGTGCCACCGATGTGCGAATGTCAACGGATCACAACGTACTGGTCGTCGGGCAAAATGACCGCCCCCACGCAGTCGACGTGCCATTGTGAAGCTTGACATTTCCTGCCTTGCAGTCCTGTTAATTGTGGTTGCCATTGAACCCGCTGTTTGATGTGGGTCCCATCCTGCCAGTTGCACGATTTGCAGTCATTTGCTGCTGTAATCGGCCGTGTTCGACCAACTCCTCATCTTCGGGCAGCAGTGCCTATGGTTCGCCCGCTCCACATGCACGTGAATCAATGACGTACGCAATGCAAAACTCCTGGGCTACACTAGTCATACTTCGTTCTTCTGCCAGTTCCCCGATGATACTCCCCGGCATGAAGTTATCCAAATGTTGTGTTCGCGCTATGTTGTAATGAAGAACACCACCATATTGCGCCGTAACTGCGCGCCGACAAGCATTGTCTTTTTCCCGCGCCTTCAACTCTCTCCTGTTGCGAGGCCAACAGCATTTGAAGCTATATAATCGTGTTGACCTCACGCCAGGTGACATGACTAGAAGACCTCTGACTAAAGGCACCCGCAATTTCATTCAGTTCCACGAGTAGTTAATATGTTATGTTTTGTTATGCTTTGCAGAGCAGTGTATATTAGAAAGGAACACTGGTAAAAGCGTCGCTTCTATGAAGCTACAGTTGCAAGTTGTTTTTGTAAATAAAGGACCCGAAACCACCTTCTGTAGTGCGGAGTGTTACAGAAATACTACTACTTTTGATCCGTTATACGACATAATGCAAGAGATGTAATGCAAAAATAACCCTAGCACTTACCATTTATAATTAAGTAAACAAATTAACATAACAGTGTCAGCGTTGTAAATCTAAAGTAATGTGTACAACGGAAGGTAAAGAAACAGATCAGTATACGGTTACAGGGCTAATATGAGATACTTCAACAAAGAAGTTCATCTATATACAGGGTGTTACAAATAGGTACGGCCAAACTTTCAGGAAACATTCATCACACACAAAGAAAGAAAATGTGTTATGTGGACATGTGTCCGGAAACGCTTACTTTCCATGTTAGAGCTCATTTTATTAATTCTCTTCAAATCACATTAATCATGGAATGGAAACACACAGCAACAGAACGTACCAGCGTGACTTTAAACACTTTGTTACTGGAAATGTTCAAAATGTCCTCCGTTAGCGAGGATACATGCATCCACCCTCCGTCGCATGGAATGCCTGATGCGCTGATGCAGCCCTGGAGAATGGCATATTGTATCACAGCCATCCACAATACGAGCACGAAGAGTCTCTACATTTGGTACCGGGGTTGCGTAGACAAGAGCTTTCAAATGACCCCATAAATGAAAGTCAAGAGGGTTGAGGTCAGGAGAGCGTGGAGACCATGGAATTGGTCCGCCTCTACCAATCCATCGGTCACCGAATCTGTTGTTGAGAAACGTACGAACACTTCGACTGATATGTGCAGGAGCTCCATCGTGCATGAACCACATGTTGTGTCGTACTTGTAAAGGCACATGTTCCAGCAGCACAGGTAGAGTATCCCGTATGAAATCATGATAACGTGCTCCATTGATCATAGGTGGAAGAACATGGGGCCCAATCAAGACATCACCAACAATGCCTGCCCAAACGTTCACAGAAAATCTGTGTTGATGACGTGATTGCACAATTGCGTGCGGACTCTCGTCAGTCCACACATGTTGATTGTGAAAATTTACAATTTGATCACGTTGGAATGAAGCCTCATCCGTAAAGAGACCATTTGCACTGAAATGAGGATTGACACATTGTTGGTTGAACCACTCACAGAAGTGTACCCGTGGAGGCCAACCAGCTGCTGATAGTGCCTGCACAGACTGTACATGGTACGGAAACAACTGGTTCTCCCGTAGCACTCTCCATACAGTAATGTGGTCAACGTCACCTTGTACAGCAAGTCAATTCCGGCGAGTTCGTGCACCAGCACTCTCACCTGAAGATGGCGGCCAGATGGACCGCGGAAATATTGTGTCATGAAGACGTTATGATCCGGCTGCATACCCGAGAAGAATATTAACTTCTCTGACGCTGACATTAAGTTCAAATGGTTCAAATGGCTCTGAGCACTATGGGACTTAACAGCTGTGGTCATCAGTCCCCTAGAACTGAGAACTACTTAAACCTAACCAACCTAAGGACATCACACACATCCATGCCCGAGGCAGGATTCGAACCTGCGACCGTAGCAGTCGCGCGGTTCCGGACTGCGCGCCTAGAACCGCGAGACCACCGCGGCCGGCTGACATTAGGGTTATCGTCAATTTCACGAAGAATTGCCTCATCCATTGCAGGTGTCCTCGTCGTTCTAGGTCTTCCCCAGTTGCGAGTCATAGGCTGGAATTTTCCGTGCTCCGTAAGACGCCGATCAATTGCTTCGAACGTCTTCCTGTCGGGACACCTTCGTTCTGGAAATCTGTATCGATACAAACGTACCGCGCCACGGCTATTGCCCCGCGCTAATCCGTACATCAAATGGGCATCTGCCAACTGCGCATTTGTAAACATTGCACTGACTGCAAAACCACGTTCGTGATGAACACTAACCTGTTGGTGCTACGTACTGATGTGCTTGATGCTAGTACTGTAGAGCAATTAGTCACATGTCAACACAAGCACCGAAGTCAACATTACCTTCCTTCAATTGGGCCAACTGGCGGTGAATCGAGGAAGTACAGTACATACAGACGAAACTAAAATGAGCTCTAACATGGAAATTAAGTGTTTCCGGACACATGTCCACATAACATCTTTTCTTTATTTGTGTGTGAGGAAAGTTTCCTGAAAGTTTGGCCGTACCTTTTTGTAACACCCTGTATGTTCTACGCAGTCCACTGTACCGTTTTCACAGAGGATACAGAGAGCAGTAATACAAATTCCTCCTCTTCTATTCCGATTGTGGCATTTGTCTCTATCTAATTTCTCTTACTTTATCGTTATACGTATCGTTATATGTATGTGAGAGGGAGCTAATATTATAATGTTAGAAGAAGCTATCAAATAAATATCATTATATAAGGTATAATGAACAGAGGCGTAATATTACCTAAGCCATGGGAGGAAGAATAATGTAAAAAATACTTCTCGTCAATAATTAAGTGACACTCGTCTCTTTTAAAACAACGCCATAAATAATTGAGGCAATGGCCTTAGTGATTTCACACATATATTTCAGTAAGGTCTTGTGCTAAAAATATTACAGTCGAGACACTGTGAATGACATTCATCAGTGGAGTAAAATACTAAAATGTACTACAGAGCCATCGTAATATCTTTCATAAAGATATAACCACTAACTTGAGCATGAAACAAAAGAGGAATGAAATGTTAAGCAATAAAGTACTGTTGCACTTGTTCACATCCACAAGCCGTCCGCGGTGGCCGTGCGGTTCTAGGCGCTTCAGTCCGGAACCGCGTGACTGCTACGGGTGCAGGTTCGAATCCTGCCTCGGGCATGGATGTGTGTGATGTCATTAGGTTAGTTAGGTTTAAGTAGTTCTAAGTTCTAGGGGACTGATGACCTCAGATGTTAAGTCCCATAGTGCTCAGAGCCATTTTTCACATCCACAAACAACTAGGAATATACAACTCGCATTAAATTCACATAGAGTCGAACAGCAATCTTAAGCTGCGCGGTAATGTGATGGTTGAAATATTACCTTCAAATGCCCCAAGTATCTGTTGCACAAACGAGATAATTGCTAGTATGAACCGCGATCAAGGATTTTCCGTTTCATAGCGTTGCCGTAGGATATAGGATACATGTAACGTAGCGCGTTTCCGATGCGGGTATATAAGCACCGACTTGTGAGCAAGGGATTAGTGTTGCATTCGTGTCTCCCCGACGTGCGTGCGGTAAATGCGGAAACGTGAACTATGGCGATGTTATCATCAAATGCATCCAAACTGGACCAATATGCTTTATTCCCTTCTTGGCTGCCGAAGGTCAAACACCGGCAGACATCCATCGGAGAATGAAGAATGTGTATGGGGTATAATATCTGTTGAGAACCACCGTTGTGGAATAGTAACGTAGTGGTTTAAATGGCTCTGAGCTCTATGGGACTCAACTTCAGAGGTCATCAGTCCCCTATAACTTAGAACTACTTAAAGCTAACTAACCTAAGGACACCACACACATCCATGCCCGAGGCAGGATTCGAACCTGCGACCGTAGCGGTCGCGCGGCTCCATACTGTAGCGCCTTGAACCGCTCGGCCACTCCGGCCAGCTGTAACGTAGTGACTTCGTCACTCACATAACGCATCTGGCGTGGTCACAGCGTCTGTCCAGACCAGTTCTCACCACAAAGGAAAACAGAGTAATAAAACTAACCCTCTAATTCGGATCACAGATTCGAAGTACCAATAAAATTCCGAGTAAACTGGAAACAAACACAGACCGGTCAGTTAATTTATTAATCAGTCTTAATTACTCATTTAATACTACAAAGCCAATTTTCCCAGGTCCTCAGACACTGCCGAGATACTGTCCACATACAGGATCATGGGCTGGAAGATGCAGGATAATTTTGGTATTCCCCGTTTATTTAAAACAGAAAACACCCAAGATAGTGAAATCTGATTTAGTCTTCCCCGTTTATTTAACATAGAAAACGACGAAGATATAGCTTGGTTTGCTCTTCGTTATTTCGAATCGTCGTTGAAGCCTCGCCGTGGCGCAGACACACAAACTCTTCCATGTACTGGGACTCTACGCTGATTCAGGCCACCCAGCTTGAGGGAAGGAATTTGGCCATTCCAGTCGGCCAGAACAGCAGGAACGATTGCACCACCAATCTCTGTTAGGTTGACTACAAGGGCCTTATCGTATACCGCGGAGGTGCACTTTAGTTCATCGATGGAGACTTTAAGTCGACCAGAGATCAACTCTCCTTCCCATTTGGTGGCAGTTACTAAAGGTGTCGACATCGCGAGATTCATCGTGAAGCAGTTACCACCATTTTGTGGCAAGTGTTGTCATCCATTACTTTTGGAGAAGCCTTGTATTAACCATCCGCCAGTCGTTCGTGAAGTCTAGAGTTACGAAGCACGCTGCAACTACGATGGTTGCGTCTGCGCTGTCGTTACGTTTGCACCGTGACGTGCCGGCGCTGCAAGCTCTGTTGTACGATCCCTATTACTGTGGCCGCATTCTTGTCCCATGGCTAGCTTCTTTTGCTAGAGTAATTCATGTTAGTTCTTTCTTGCGCTCTCTATAGGGGCTGTTCTTCATGCTGAAGATGTTATTGTTTGTGTGGAGTTTTGTTCCTTTGACTCGTTGTATAACAAGCCCATTGCTAACCCAGTGGTAGAATTATTGTGAGTGATAGTTTAGGAAACATGAGACGGTGCTACCTCTCATTTACGTGTCTATTTCTAAATAGATGCAATGCCAGACTGTACTGACTTCCATTGGTCTGTATCTTCCCTGCTGTTCCTTTTTGTTAGTTAGTTCAGGCTACGAAACACCTGCTGTAAGAAGCGAAGTCCAACGCCTGGGAGAGAAGACCAGCAGGTGAGTGATCTGCTAGGGAACAATGGTAGTTACTCGTAGTGAATCTCCAGAGATCATTTCTTCCATCTTTCGGTAATTAGTATTAATTCAGACTCTTCAGAGGAGAAGACGAAGGAGACCCCAGCCACAGCTGCAGCTGTTCCGCCAACCAACGCACGTTACGCGCGTGGCGATTGTCACAGGACAGGCTAGGTTTCATAGCCACTAAATTGTTCTGTTTTTCCTGTCCGCGAGTTTTCAGTCACTTACCCCAACTACCGTTGTTGGCCTCCATTGGCCGAGTCATAGTGATGACAGGAACGCTAACTGCTTCCTGCTAGCCTTACTCTGTAGATGGTGATCGAAATTCATTTCTACATTCAGAGAGAGAGAGTGGCTTTCTCTTATTTATTTCTCGTTACAAGCAGCTGCACTTTTGCCACGAGGAAACGCTTGCTGATTAGAGGAGATAGTCCGGTGGACGTAGAAGGTCAAAAGGTGAACGCCCCGCGTGACGCACAGTTCCTTCTCCCAGAAGTTGCGGTCACTCAGCGTCCAGCCCGGTTACTTCCAAACCAGAGGGATGAGTCGGCAGACCACCCCGGGGCCCTGGCTGTGGCTGCAGGGCCGACCGACGCCGATACGGCTCACAGCAAGTGGCTGAGCGCCGCCACAGACGCCAACGCCGCCACAGACCCCGACGCCGCCTACGCAGGCGCCAGCGTCACCGCCGCAGCGTCGACAAATGCCGGCGTGGCCCACAGCGCCGTCGACGCCGACATCGCCGTCCATCAGCAGTCCGACGTCGAGGAGACAGTCGCGCAGCCACTAACACCGCCAATTGCAGATGCAAATCACAATCAGGTAAATGACGCTTCGCGAGCAGCTGTTGCCGCAGACACTGCAAGCTATCCGGTGGTGCGACACACAAAGGCCCAGTGTAGGCTGTAATTTTCGTATGGCAGCGACTCATGTTAGACGTGCTAATGCGAAACTGATATGCCGTGGAAAAAAAAAAGTTAGTTCCAATTTTGGTCACCAGATGAAAATCTGGCGCTGTACACTGTATGTATTGCCGACTGAAAGGTCTGAGGAGAGGTCCAACGTCATTAAATGGTTTAATGAAGATGGCAATGAAACTGGGAAGCACAGGTGAGCTAGGTGTGGCACCTGGATGAGGTTACTGACGAGGTTGCTGTTGCTGTAACTGACATGCAGCTCGTGCCCCTGGTAGTGCTAATGCTTGCGCAGTGTCACGAGAAGTGTCCATCCCACAGTCAACAGTGCGGAAAGTTTTGAGGTCTATTTTACACTGGTACCCCTACAAGAACCAGACGGTGCATGGAACCTTATGATCCACAGAAACGTACTGAATTTGCTCTTCGGTTTCTGCCACAGCTCGAAGTTTTCATGTGGGCGGGCAACATTCAGTGAAATGACGAAGCAGATTTTGCTGTACGGTTTGTCTTGTTAAGCCACGTGTTTTGTACGTAGAGCCATTGTACTCACCGTATGTGACAGTGGTATGGATTCACAAGCGCCTTTATTCTCTGTCCAGTCTTCTTTGAAGAGAATACACTGTAACACCGCTGCCACTTTCGCCAAGTCGCCGCGAGCGGCCGTAGAGGAGGAAGGGGGCGGACTCCTTGGGGCGAGCCCCCGGGTGCAAAAAAATGTTCAAATGTGTGTGAAATCTTACGGGACTTAACTGCTAAGGTCATCAGTCCCTAAGCTTACACACTACTTAACCTAAATTATCCTAAGGACAAACACACATACCCATGCCGGAGGGAGGACTCGAGCCTCCGCCGGGACCAGCCTCTCAGTCCATGACTGCAGCGCCTGAGACCGCTCGGCTAATCCCGCGCGGCCCCCGGGTGTAGTCATTCTGCAAGCACACAGCCGGAAGCCGGGCTGACGCCCTCGCCTCGCTGAAGAAAGGACAGAATGCGAAGGGCCCGTCTGATAACGAGAAGCGTACCGAGACCTGGACATCTGCAGCCATTAGGACGGAATGCCAAGAATGTTCGCGCGAGAGCATCTGAGTTCCTCTGGCCTTGCGGCAGCCATTATATCTGCCTTAGAAAACTGGGATGTGCCAACAATTTCAGCACGCTACGGGCACAGGGAGGAGCGTGCAAAAAGCGCGGAGAATCGGTGCAGGGAGGCGTGTGAAAGAAAACAACGTTCTTAAGATGTTTTCCTCGACAGTGAGGACATTCCCTGTAAAGGACGGACGACGGCAAATTTTGAGACGGAGTCCAAACATGAGTCTATCCAGAGCTCGTGCAGAGAGAGCAGTTATAAAGAAATGTTGTGTAGCTGCTCTCCCAACAGCCTCGGAATGCAGGAAAACACCTTAAGAATGAGAAAGCGCGAGAAAGATACCGATTCACGAGGCGCACGCCAGCCCACGCAAGGTAGAAAATTTCCACCCTGCACGGAGGGGCTTGGCGATGAAACGCGATCTGTCATTGGGCAACATTGAAAGTTTCGTCCGCCAATGACAACGCCAAAAGGAATAATGTTTCGAAGAGGAGTTGAGCTGAGAGATGTATGAGAAGCGAAAAGGGGAGTCGTGGAGACACCAGGGAAGCGAGAGGACATGGGCGCTCTTCCACCCATCGCCAACATCCGCCTTTCAATGCCATGATAGCACAGCTTCGGCCGCGCGACCGACGACGGTTAGACAGGCAGCCAACTCGTGCATCACAACTCCGACGTGACGCGCCGCACCGACGTAGCGCCTGCCGCCGACAGCTGTATACGAAGGACGATAACAAGAATGGTGAGACGATTCGTTCCCTCCTCCTTCCCCTTAACAACTGAGTAGTGTCCATGCCCAGTCAAATCGTCCATGAAATTTATAGTTTTGTTTTGTTTTGTTTTGTGTAAACAGCACGAAAATAAATACATTTCTTTCACGTTCTGATCATATAAGCAATATTTTACATTCATTCATGAACCCCGCAATTACGAACCATTTGTGCCTGATTTCATTTAATTTCTCGAGTTCACCACATTTTTGGCGCCCAGCGTGGGGCGACCAGATTAGTAATTTTGATGTCACAAAATAATTTCTCGAATTCACTACATTTTTGGCGCCCAACGTGGGAGACATGGTCTCTGATGTCAAAATGGTTCAAATAGCTCTGAGCACTATGCAACTTAACTTCTGAGGTCATCAGTCCCCTAGAACTTAGAACTACTTAAACCTAACTAACCTAAGGACATCACACATATCCATGCCCAAGGTAGGATCGAACCTGCGACCGTAGCGGTTGCGCGGTTCCAGACTGTAGCGCCTAGAACCGCTCGGCCATTCCGGCCGGCTTTGTGATGTCACAACATAATTTCCCGACTTGATGTGAACAACACCCAGAGGGCCTGTCAAGTGTATCGTGACGTCTACACGTTATCGAGACCTCCTTGCACGGCAAGTGATTCCTGCTTTGGAGGAACTCAGCAGTGTGGAAACCACTGTTTTCATGTAAGATGGGGCAACACCTCGTGTCGCTTGCACAGTGAAACAACCACGTAATGCAGTCTTCGACAAACATGTTATCTCCAGACGTTTTCCAGATGCAAGGCCTGGAAAACTACCTGATCTGCAGCCATGTGACTTTTGGCTCTGGGGATATCTAAAAGAATTCGTTTACCAGGGAAACACATCTTTATGTGACCTGAATGCCTGTATAGAGGAACACATTGCTAAGATGCAACCGGAATTGCTGTGAGCAACTATTGATCATTTCGTTCACAGATGCAGCATTTCGTCGACGTCTCCGGTGTTCACACTGAACGAATTGGGAAAGTAGTGGCTTATAATAAAATGAAGATTATGATTTTCCCACTTGTTTGAACTTTTCTGTCCACATCGCGTTCCCAATCCTTAACACAAGGGAACATTTCGATTCGTCTTGTCCACATTCACAGCGCCAGATTGGCACATGGCGGCCGAAATTAGAACTTATTTTTTTCAGCGTAGGTTGGTTCCACATTAATACATTTATCT
The DNA here is from genome assembly GCF_021461385.2 of Schistocerca piceifrons. Classification (NCBI taxonomy): domain Eukaryota; kingdom Metazoa; phylum Arthropoda; class Insecta; order Orthoptera; family Acrididae; genus Schistocerca; species Schistocerca piceifrons. Next base: position 894,914,238 of record NC_060149.1, read on the forward strand.
ACCAAGTTCTTGTGCCATACGCTAATTACAGAGCACACGGGACTTCTGTGAGCTGTCATTCTTAAATAACCACCTGGTATGCTGAGCCAGTTTCTGCCAGCTATTGCATCTCAAAGCATGTAACTGCACAAAGAAAGTACAGAATTTACTCCTCCTTGAGTGCGGAACTGCGCACACAAAACGAGAAACTAAGTTCGGAGTTGAACGCCAGGATTGAGCACCAATCAAAAATGTTCAAATGTGTGAATTCCTAAGGTTCAAATGGCTCTGAGCACTATGGGACTTAACATCGGTGGTCATCAGTCCCCTAGATCTTAGAACTACTTAAACCTAACTAACCTAAGGACATCACAGACATCCATGCCCGATGCAGGATTCGAACCTGCGACCGTAGCAGTCGCTCGGCTCCGGACTGAGCGCCTAGAACCGCGAGACCACCGCAGCCGGCCAATTCCTAATGGAGCAAACTGCATAGATCATCGGTCCATAGACTTACACACTACTTAAACTAACTTATACTAAGAACAACATACACACACACACACCCATGCCCGAGGGAGGACTCCTTGACATGACGCCTCAAACCGAGCGGCCACTCCGAGCGGCTGAGCAGCAATCGATCGCCTTAGAGGAAGTTAAAAATTCATTTACTGACGCTCTACAGGCTCAGGCGATGAATTTTCGAGCCGTTTTAGTGAACAGGGGGTGGATTTTCAAAATCAGCGTGAGCTTCTAGGCCAGGTTTTGATTGAAAATAAGGTAGCACGGGATAACATGGATGAAAAACTTGCTTCGATTGATGTGAAGTTCAAAGTTTTGGCGGGCAAGTAGTAAATATCGCCTGTCAAGTTGGGGATCAAAAAACTGAGCTCGATGCGCTGAGCGAACGGATAGGAGAGTCCAGTACAGTCATTTCTCGTCTTACCGAAATGATCAATACTCTGCAATCCCCGTTCGCGGGTCTCATTTCGTTCGCGCTTGGTGCGGGTTTAAGTAATCGTCTTTAGCCCCAGACGCTTGCGAAGCTCTTTCTTATTATGATTATTCTTACGCAAGAAATACAAAAAGGAGCCAGCAGTTGTGTTACTCTATTAACTATGAATACAGATTTCTAAATTTATTCAACATATTTTTGTGAGTTCTACGTCGTCTTTCTTCCAAGCGTCCCATTAAAGTTCCCTAAAGTGATCTGTTGCCGTTTACATCTTCATGTTTTCGTGGCCCAGTGACTGAACCATTAAATTTCAGGCATGCTACCTGTTTTTCTCCTAGTATTTTGCCCGAAATGTTAGAAGAAAAAGTAGGGATTAAGCGCTACCTTCCAACGACGCGTCTCTAAATTTATTCGACTTCTACAATTAGGCGTACTTCACAAAGACCTCAACCTTTACAGTAAAATTCTAGAATAGGAAACACAAGCTTCTTGTATGTAGTTTCCGTAAAAAAATCCTATCAACGAATCTAAGTCGTCCACTTGCCTACATTACTGATGATTTCGCGTGTTAATTCTATTTAACATTGCTTCGAAGAATTACCCTTCCAGAAGCCTCTCGAAGTTTATCACTAATCCTGTCATCAGGCACTACTTAAAAGCTATCAGTTTTCCAGCAGAGGTAGCGTTTCGACCAGTGCCATACTCATTATCGGTGACTACAGAACCGAACGTGAAGGTTTTGGAAAAGGATTTCATTCCCATTATCCAAAGTGATTATGATTTGGACAAGATGTGCGTTCGTGCAAGACGGGGCTCGATCCCATCGAAGCAGGAGAGTGTTTGATGTTCTGGAGGAGCACTCTGGGGACGGCATTCCGGCTCTGGAGTACCCAGGGGCCACTGGCGTTGGCTTCGATTGGTCGCCATATTCTCCGGGTCTTAACACATGCGACTCCTTTTTGTGCTGCTATATTAAAGACGAGGTGTACAGCAATAACTTCAAAATCATTGATGAGCTGAAAACAGCCATTCAGGAGGTCATCGACAGCATCGATGTTCCGACACTTTAGTGGGTCATGCAGAATTTCGCTATTCCTCTGCGCTACATCATCGCCAATGGTGGCTAGGATTTCCAACATGTCATAACCGAAACCCGAATATCTGTGGTGACATTAACGTGTTGAACAAAGTGTGTGCACGCCGTAGTATGTAAATAATTTAAGTTTCTTTTCATATAGTTCAATAACTGTCACCATGTAAATATTAACAAACCTAAAAATACTTAATGTAGTTTATTCAGCAACTGACTATCATATTCACTCGTTAATTAATATGAATAAGTAGAAATGACACGTAAGAAGAGCTGTATTCCTTTCAGACTTAACTTCCAAACGTAGCCTTTTACAGCTGTGGCTACATGTATACTCAGCAACCCACCTTCTCGTTTTTTGAAAATGTTCAAATGTGTGTGAATTTCTAAGGGACCAAACTGCTTAGGTCATCAGTACCTAGACTTACACACTACTTAAACTAACTTATGCTAAGAACAACACACACAACCATGCCCGAGGGAGGACTCGAATCTTTGGCGGGAGGGTTCTCATTTGTGTTGGAAGTGCTTTATGTACTGCTGTTATCGCTCATCCCTTTCCTATTACAGTCGCGAATGATGCTCGTGAAGAACGACTGTCGGTAAACCTGCTTGTGAGCTCGAATATTTCAACTTTTTTTTTATCCATGCATGTGCCAATGTTAACAGCACGCCATCTGCAACTGCCACTAAAATGGGCATGTGACCAACCACAGTGGACGTTGGCGCAGTGGCAGAACGCTGATTAGTTTGCTGAATACCGATACCTTCTTCATCGTGCCGATGGGAGGGCGTCTTGCAGGGGAACAGCTCCTTGACACCCGTACTGCGGGACGGAGACAAGCCGGCGGCGGCTCCATTATGCTGTGGAGAACATTCACGTGGGCGTCCATGGGTTCAGTGGAGCTCGTGCGAGGTACCATGACGGCCAAGGAATATCGTACACTGGTTGCATACCACGTACGCTCCTTCATGACGATCAGATTTCCCGATAGCAGTAGCATTTTTCAGCAAGATAATGCGCCATGTCACAATGTCAGGAGTGTGATGGAGTAGTTCGAGCAACACAGTGGCGAGTTCCGATTGATGTACTGGCCCACAACTCGCCAGATCTGAGCCCGATCGAACACATCTGGGATATGATTGAACGTTGCGTCAGAGCTTATCGCTCCTGCTCCTCACTTTCAGAAACGACTTCCTGACACTTAAATCAATACTCGATGTTAACAAATTTCTGTTCTTCAGAAACGCTTTCCTTGCCATTGCCAGTCTACATTTTATATCCTCTCTACTTCGCCCATTATCAGTTATTTTGCTCCCCAAATAGGAAAACTCATTTACTACTTTAAGTGTCTCTTTTCCTAATCTAATTCCCGCAGCATCACCCCATTTAATTCGACTACATTCCATTATCCTCGTTTTGCATTTGTTGATGTTCATCTTATACCCTCCTTTCAAGACACTGTCCATTCCGTTCAACTGCTCTTCCAGGTCCTTTGCGGTCTCTGTCCTTTCTTCTCCATGGATTTTAATACCTACTCCGAACTTTTCCTTCGTTTCCTTTACTGCTTGCTCAATATACAGATTGAATTGCATCAGGGAGGGGCTACAACCCTGTCTCACTCCCTTCCCGACCACTGCTTCCCTTTCATGTCCCTCGACTCTTATAACTGCCATCTTAATTTCTTTGCGTGTTTTTGGTACTTGCATTGTTTAATTCATAAATTTCGTGCGTATTATAGTATTTGAGAGTTGTAGCATCGCGTTTTAGTACCTGAATAGTGTAAATTCGCGTATTCGTCTGTCTTCTGTTTTTGTTCTGAACGGCCGGTGTCGGTTGGTCACAGCCAGTGTGCTCCCTGCCGCCGTTAGATGAGCAGCTGCCAGCAGAAAGTCGTGTACTCCTAGCTCAGTTATTTGTTACATAGTTTAATTCTTAATTTATTTGCGTGTTTTTGGTACTTGCATTGTTTAATTCATAAATTTTGGGTGTATTGTAGTATTTGAGAGTTGTAGCATCGCGTTTTAGTACCTGAATAGTGTAAAATCGCGTAATCTCCTTCCGCCGCCAAGCAGTACGTCAGCAGTGCGCAAGTAGCAGCATTACGGCATATACTAGGCAATCTTGTATTTTAATAACCGTTTAAATTTTGTGTCATTTGTTTGTGCTCTCTGTACATTAGTTCAGACGTTCTTTGCACATCAGTTTTTAGCATGGATAGGGACTGCAACTGCTGTGTTCGGATGCAGGCTGAGTCGGCATCCCTTCGCTCCCAGCTTCAGGCAGTGTTGGCTTCGGTCACACAGCTTGAGGCTGTTGCCAATGGGCATCACTGTGGGGGTCCGGATGGGGGGACGGCCAGATCGTCCCACGCATCCCCCAATCGGACTACGACTGTGGCTTCCCGGGATACTGCCCACATTGAGGCTGATCCCTCACCTGTGGTAGAGTGGGAGGTCGTTCCGAGGTGTGGCAGGGCGCGAAAGACATTCCGGAGGACTGAACGGAAGGCCTCTCCAGTTTGTCTGACGAACCGGTTTCAGGTTCTGTCTCAGGCTGATACTCATCTTCGGCCTGACATGGCTGCTTGTCCTGTTCCAGGGGTTGCCCCTCAGTCTGCAAGATCCGGGCGGTCGCAGAGGGTGGGCTTACTGGTAGTTGGGAGCTCCAACTTCAGGCGCGTAATGGGGCCCCTTAGGGATATGGCAGCAAGAGAGGGGAAGAAAACCAATGTCTACTCCGCGTGCATACCGGTGGGAATCATTCCAGATGTGGAAAGGGTCCTTCCGGATGCCATGAGGGGTACAGGGTGCACCCATCTGCAGGTGGTCGCTCATGTCGGCACCAACGATGTGTGTCGCTATGGATCGGAGGAAATCCTCTCTGGCTTCCGGCGGCTATCTGATTTGGTGAAGAATGCCAGTCTCGCTGACGGGATGAAAGCAGAGCTCACCATCTGCAGCATCGTCGACAGGACTGACTGCGGACCTTTGGTACAGAACCGAGTGGAGGGTCTGAATCAGAGACTGAGACGGTTCTGCGACCGTGTGGGCTGCAGATTCCTTGACTTGCGCCATAGCGTGGTGGGGTTTCGGGTTCCGCTAGATAGGTCAGGAGTCCACTACACGCAGCAAGCGGCTACACGGGTAGCAGGGGTTGTGTGGCGTGGACTGGGCGGTTTTTTAGGTTAGATGGCATCGGGCAGGTACAGAAAGGTCAACAGCCTCAAACGGTGCGGGGCAAAGTCAGGACATGCGGGGACTAAGCAGCAATCGGTATTGTAATTGTAAACTGTCGAAGCTGCATTGGTAAAGTACTGGAACTTCAAGCGCTGATAGAAAGCACCGAAGCTGAAATCGTTATAGGTAGAGAAAGCTGGCTGAAGCCAGAGATAAATTCTGCCGAAATTTTTACGAAGGCACAGGCGGTGTTTAGAAAGGATAGATTGCATACGACCGGTGGTGGTGTGTTTGTTGCTGATAGTAGTAGTTTATCCTGTAGTGAAGTAGAAGTGGATAGTTCCTGTGAATTATTATGGGTGGAGGTTACGCTCAACAACCGAGCTAGGTTAATAACTGGCTCCTTTTACCGACCTCCTGACTCAGCAGCATTAGTGGCAGAACAACTGAGGGAAATTTTGGAATACATTTCACATAAATTTTCTCAGCATGTTATAGTCTTAGGTGAAGATTTCAATTTACCAGATATAAAATGGGACAGTCAGATGTTTAGGACGGGTGGTAGGGACGGAGCATCGAGTGACATTATACTGTGTGCACTATCCGAAAATTACCTCGCGCAATTAAACAGAGAACCGACTCGTGGAGATGACATCTTGGACCTACTGATAACAAACAGATATAGACTGGGACACTCAGATGTTTAGGACGGGTGGTAGGAACAGAGCATCGAGTGACATTATACTGTGTGCACTATCCGAAAATTACCTCGAGCAATTAAACAGAGAACCGACTCGTGGAGATAACATCTTGGACCTACTGATAACAAACAGACCCGAACTTTTCGACTCTGTAAGTGCAGAACAGGGAAGCAGTGATCATAAGGCCGTTGCAGCATCCCTGAACATGGAAGTTAATAGGAATATAAAAAAAGGGAGGAAGGTTTATCTGTTTAGCAAGAGTAATAGAAGGCAGATTTCAGACTACCTAACAGACCGAAACGAAAATTTCTGTTCCGACATTGACAATGTTGAGAGTTTATGGAAAAAGTTCAAGGCAATCGTAAAATGCGTTTTAGACAGGTACGTGCCGAGTAAAACTGTGAGGAATGGGAAAAACCCACCGTGGTTCAACAACAAAGTTAGGAAACTACTGCGAGAGCAAAGAGAGCTTCACTGCAAGTTTAAACGCAGCCAAAACCTCTCAGACAAACAGAAGCTAAACGATGTCGAAGTTAGCGTAAGGAGGGCTATGCGTGAAGCGTTCAGTGAATTCGAAAGTAAAATTCTATGTACCGACTTGACAGAAAATCCTAGGAAGTTCTGGTCTTACGTTAAATCAGTAAGTGGCTCGAAACAGCATATCCAGACACTCCGGGATGATGATGGCATTGAAACAGAGGATGACACACGTAAAGCTGAAATACACAAACAAATTTTTCCAAAGCTGTTTCACAGAGGAAGACCGCACTGCAGTTCCTTCTTCAAATCCTCGCACAAACGAAAAAATGGCTGACATCGAAATAAGTGTCCAACGAATAGAAAAGCAACTGGAATCACTCAACAGAGGAAAGTCCACTGGACCTGACGGGATACCAATTCGATTCTACACAGAGTACGCGAAAGAACTTGCCCCCCTTCTAACAGCCGTGTACACCGCAAGTCTCTAGAGGAGCGGAATGTTCCAAATGATTAAAAAAGAGCACAGGTAGTCCCAGTCTTCAAGAAGGGTCGTCAAGCAGATGCGCAAAACTATAGACCTATATCTCTGACATCGATCTGTTGTAGAACTTTAGAACATGTTTTTTGCTGGAGTATCATGTCCATGTCGTTTTTGGAAACCCAGAATCTACTCTGTAGCAATCAACATGGATTCCGGAAACAGCGATCGTGTGAGACCCAACTCGCTTTATTTGTTCATGAGACCCAGAAAATATTAAATTCAGGCTCCCAGGTAGATGCTATTTTCCTTGACTTCCGGAAGGCGTTTGATACAGTTCCGCACTGTCGCCTGATAAACAAAGTAAGAGCCTACGGAATATCAGACCAGCTGTGTGGCTGGATTGAAGAATTTTTAGCAAACAGAACACAGCATATTGTTATCAATGGAGAGACGTCTACGGACGTTAAAGTAACACAGGGGAGTGTTATGGGACCATTACTTTTCACAATATATATATATATATAAATGACCTTGTAGATAGTGTCGGAAGTTCCATGCGGCTTTTCGCGGATGATGCTGTAGTGTACAGAGATGTTGCAGCATTAGAAAATTGTAGCGAAATGCAGGAAGATCTGCAGCGGATAGGCACTTGGTGCAGGGAGTGGCAACTGACCCTTAACATAGACAAATGTAATGTATTGCGAATACATAGAAAGAAGGATCCATTATGGTATGATTACATGATAGCGGAACAAACACTGGTAGCAGTTACTTCTGTAAAATATCTGGGAGTATGCGTGCGGAACGATTTGAAGTGGAATGATCATATAAAATTAATTGTTGTTAAGGCCGGTACCTGGTTAAGATTCATTGGGAGAGTCCTTAGAAAATGTAGTCCATCAACAAAGGAGGTGGCTTACAAAACACTCGTTCGACCTATACTTGAGTATTGCTCATCAGTGTGGGATATGTACCAGATCGGGTTGACGGAAGAGATAGAGAAGATCCAAAGAAGAGCGGTGCGTTTCGTCACAGGGTTATTTGGTAACCGTGATAGCGTTACGGAGATGTTTAGCAAACTCAAGGGGCAGACTCTGCAAGAGAGGTGCTCTGCATAGCGGCGTAGCTTGCTCGCCAGGTTTCGAGAGGGTGCGTTTCTGGATGAGGTATCGAATATATTGCTTCTCCCTACTTATACCTCCCGAGGAGATCACGAATGTAAAATTACAGAGATTCGAGCGCACACGGCGGCTTTCAGACGGTCGTTCTTCCCGCGAACCTTACGCGATTGGAACAGAAAAGGGAGGTAATGACAGTGGCACGTAAATTGCCCTCCGCCACACACCGTTGGGTGGCTTGCGGAGTATAAATGTAGATGTAGATGCTTTCTGTACAAATTGTAAATAGCCCTTCGCTCCCTGTATTTTACCCCTGCCATCTTCAGAATTTGAAAGAGAGTATTCCAGCCAACATTGTCAAAAGCTTTCTCTAAGTCTACGAATGCTAGAAACGTAGGTTTGGCTTTCCTTAATCTAGCTTCTAAGATAAGTCGTAGGGTCAGTATTGCCTCACGTGTGCCAACATTTCTACGGAATCCAAACTGATCTTTCCCGAGGTCGGCTTCTACCAGTTTTTCCAGTCGTCTGTAAAGAATTCGCGTTAGTATTTTGCAGCTGTGACTTATTAAACTGATAGTTCGGTAATTTTCACATCTGTCAACACCTGCTTTCTTTGGGATTGGAATTATTATATTCTTCTTGAAGTCTGAGGGTATTTCGCCTGTCTCATACATCCTGCTCACCAGATGGTAGAGTTTTGTCAGGACTGGATCTCCCAAGGCCGTCAGTAGTTCTAATGGAATGTTGTCTACTCCCGGGGCCTTGTTTCGACTTAGGTCTTTCAGTGCTCTGTCAGACTCTTCACGCAGTATCATACCTCCCATTTCATCTTCATCTACCTCCTCTTCCATTTCCATAATGTTGTCCTCAAGAACATCGCCCTTGTATAAACCCTCTATATACTCCTTCCACCTTTCTGCTTTCCCTTCTTTGCTTAGAACTGGGTTTCCATCTGAGCTCTTGATATTCATGCAAGTGGTTCTCTTTTCTCCAAAGGTTTCTTTAATTTTCCCGTAGGTAGCATCTATCTTACCCCTAGTGAGATAAGCCTCTACATCCTTACATTTCACCTCTAGCCATCCGTGCTTAGCCATTTTGCACTTCCTGTCGATCTCATTTTTGAGACGCTTGTAATCCTTTTTGCATGCTTCACTTGCTGCATTTTTGTATTTTCTCGTTTCATCAATTAAATTCAGTATATTTTCTGTTCCCCAAGGATTTCTACTAGTCCTCGTCTTTTTACCTACTTGATTCTCTGCTGCCTTCACTATTTCATTCCTCAAAGCTACCCATTCTTCTTCTACTGTATTTTTCCCCCCATTCCTGCCAATTGTTCCCTTATGCTCTCCCTGAAACTCTGTACAACCTCTGGTTCTTTCAGTTTATCCAGATCCCATCTCCTTAAATTCACACGTTTTTGCAGTTTCTTCAGTTTTAATCTACAGTTCATAACCAATAGATTGTGGTCAGAGTCCATATCTGCCCCTGGAAATGTCTTACAATTTAAAATCTGGTTCCTAAATCTCTGTCTTATCATTACATAATCTATCTGAAACCTTTTAGTATCTCCAGGGTTCTTCCACGTATACAACCTTCTTTCATGATTCTTGAACCACGTGTTAGCTATGATTAAGTTATGCTCTGTGCAAAATTCTACAAGGCGGCTTCCTCTTTCATTTCTCTCCCCCAGTCCATATTCACCTACTACATTTCCTTCTCTTCCTATTCCTACTGTCGAATTCCAGTCACCCATGACTATTAAATTTTCATCTCCCTTCACTACCTGAATAATTTCTTTTACCTCACCATACATTTCATCAACTTTTTCGTCATCTGTAGAGCTAGTTGCATATAAACTTGTACTACTGTAGTAGGCGTGGGCTTCGTGTCTATCTTGGCCACAATAAAACGTTCACTATGCTGTGTGTAGTAGTTTATCCGCCCTCGTATTTTTTATTCATTACTAAAACTACTCCTGAATTAGCCCTATTTGTTTTTTTTTATAACCCTGTATTCACCTGACCAAAAGTCTCGTTCCTCCTGCCACCGAACTTCACTACTTACCACTATATCTAACTTTAACCTATCCATTTCCCTTTTTAAATTTTCTAACCTACCTGTTCGATTAAGGGATCTGACATTCCACGCTCCGATCCGTAGAATGCCAGTTTTCTTTCTCCTGATAACGATGTCCTCTTGAGTAGTCCCCGCCCGGAGATCCGAATGGGGGACTATTTTACCTCCGGAATATTTTACCCAAGAGGACGCCATCATCATTTAATCATACAGTAAAGCTGCTTAATATTCCTAGAAGAAAGAAATTTATTGGTTGATTGTTCTAGGAACGTATGCTCCCAGAATCATAACAGTAAACCAGGATCCTCTGTTGTAGCGTCTGACTCAGGAATTGGTTGAGCTCCTCTTTCACGCTTTCGCGCTTGCTTAACGAGCCTGTGATGAAACACGCTGCTCTTCTTTGGATCTTCTCAATTTATTTTATCAATACTATCTGATAAGGATCTCAGAATGACGCTGAATACTGAAATATTGGACGAAAGAGCGTTTGTTTAGCTAACTTCCTCATTGGTTGATTGCACTTTCTGTGGCGGTTCCACTTTAAATCGCCTTTTACATATATTTATTGATACGTAATGGATGTGTCTGCGTCTAGTGATTGTTCAGAAATTGTGTAATCGTGTAACGGATCATTATGTCAATTTTTGCGCAATGTGCTACATTTATTTATTTTGAGGGTCAGCTGTCAGTCGCTGCACCAAGCTTCAATTCTCTGCTAGTCTTCCCGCCTTTCGCTACTTCTTAGCACAGTAACTTGTATATACACAACAGCAGCAACCGCTAGCAGCTTTATCGAGCTTGCGACTTTTTCACTACGTCATTTATTCATGTTGTTCCACAGTTACTATTACATAATTCTAGGGTTTGTAGAGGAAATCTAGTAGATAATGTTTATGTAGGAAACGTATGTCCAGAAATGGTCCGTCTGGATGTAAAATAAGTTTGAAGCTCGGATCACTTTCAAATCTCCCGCTTCAACGACACACACACACAAACCGAGATGACGGCCCTGTCGCCAGTCCCTGTTGAGGTTATGACATCAGACATCATTTCCGCCCGACTACAACAACGGCTTCGAGAAACGGGTACAATCGGGTCTAGGAGAGTTGATTGTAGTGCTCCACGGACGCGCTGCACTCTCATCACTTAGAACAGAACTCGAAGACGAATACTCGAAACATAGACTATGTGGTCAAAAGTATCCGGACACCTGGCTGAAAATGACTTACAAGTTCGTAGTGCCCTCCATCGATAATACTGGAATTCAATGTGGTGTTGGCCCTCCCTTAGCCTTGATGACAGCTTCCACTCTCACAGGCATACGTTCAATCAGGTACTGGAAAGTTTCTTGCGGAATGGCAGTACATTCTTCACGGAGAGCTGGACTGAAGAAAGGTATCGACATCGGTCTGTGAGGCCTGGCACGAATTCGGCGTTCCAAAACATCCCAAAAGTGTTCTTTAGGATTCAGGTCAGGACTCTGTACAGGCCAGTCCATTACAGGGGCGGTATTGTCGTGTAACCATTCCGCCACAGGCCGTGCATTATGAACAGGTGCTAGATCGTGTTGAAAGATGCAGTCGCCATCCCGAATTGCTCTTCAACAGTGAGAGGCAAGAAGATGCTTAAAACATCAATGTAGGCTTGTGCTGTGATACTGCCACGTAGAACAACAAGCGGAGCAAGCCCCCCACCATGAAAAACATGACCACACCACGGTCTCCGGGTTTTACTGTTGGCACTACACACGATGGCAGATGACTTTCAACGGGCATTCGCCAAGCCCACACCCTGCCATCGGATCGCCACATTGAGTATCGTGATTCTTCACTCAGCACAACGTTTTTCCACTGTTCAATCTTCCAGTGTTTACGCTCCTTACACCATGCGAGGTGTCGTTCGGCATTTACCGACTTGATGTGTGGCTTATGAACAGCCGCTCGACCATGAAATCCAAGGTTTCTTACCTCCCGCCTAACTGTTATAGTACTAGCACTGGATCCAGATGCAGTCTGGAATTCCTGTGTGACGGTCTGGACAGATGTCTGCCTATTACACATTACGACCCTGTTCAGCTGTCGCTGGTCTGTCAGTCAGTAGACGAGGTCGGCCTGTACGCTTTTGTGCTGTGCCTGGCACTTCACGTTTCCACTTCACTATCACATCGGAAACAGTGGACCTAGGGATGTTTAGGAGTGTGGAAATCTCGCGTAAAGACGTATAACACAAGTGACACCCAATCACCCGACCACGTTCGAAGTCCGTGAGCTCCGCGGAGCGTCCCATTCTGCTCTCTCACGATGTCTAATGACTACTGAGGTCACTGATATGGAGTACCTGGCAGCAGATGGCAGCATAATGCACCTAATATTATAAACGTATGTTTTTGTGGATGTCCGGATACTTTTGATCACATAGTGTACCTCAGGCCATGGGTTCCTCTACAGCCCACTACCTTTATCTCCGAAGTCCCCTCTGAAGCCCTTAGAAGCGTGTAATAGAACTGGTTTTCCTCGTATCGAGAGCTTAGAAGGCGCGATCTGTGGTTTACTTGGGAAAAAACTTTCAACAGCCAAGGTCGCATCAATTAGTCTTTATTGCTGACAGCTTTCGATAGTTGTAAGTGTCACCTTCTGGCCTTCAAAAAGTTGTTGTTATTAAACGCGTTCCATTGACAACTTAGCCTGAGGAATTAACTCACAATGGAACATGTTTTACAACAAAAATTACTGTCGAGACCGGTTGTCAAGAATAAAGACTAATTTATGCGATCTTGGCTACTAAGCGGTTTTTCCCCTGTAATAAGAACTGTCAGACACCTGTATATTTTGACCAGGGCTGGTCCTGTAACACTCGTTGGGCATACACCGGAAGTTATTTTTTGTCTGAAGATTTCTTTCCGTTGAGAATGATACGGAGTGTTCTGTATGCTGGGAACTCTCGAGTCCAGTCACGAAGCTGTTGTTTCTACAAGTGGCAGCGCTTTTAGGAAGGTGACATGTGTTGCGTGTGCGCAATAGCCTGGGATTGAATATCGCGCGCGGCAGGCTGGGAGTGGCAGATTTCATTGATCAGGCGGCGGGCCCGCCAAAGCGCCGCCTCTCCACGGTGCAATCTGCGCGCAGCCTAATACTCGCCACGTTCCACCGCTCTCCCAAACTTATTGGACCCGAGCGACGTGGCGCTATGATTATGGCACTCGGCCTTCATTTTGGGGGATGGCATTTAAATCCTAGTAAAACCACCGAGGTTTAGGTTTTGTGTAATTTTCGACCAGCATAGTGTCTTTCTGAATAACAGGGTTGATTTTCTTCCCCATCCTTGTCCGTTACGAACATGACCTCCGCCTCTAAGAACCTCGTTATCGTCGGGACTTTAAACCGAAATCTTCCTTTCTTTAGCGAGTCACAGGATATTCGCAGAAAATCACGTGAAACAGTGCACGACAACCTCTATGTTGAATAAATGCAGCAGTCTGGTTGCTGTTGGTAGTAGTGGCGTTGTTAAATATAATGATGATATGTTTTTATTCACTCAACGATACGATCTTTAGTGCCTAACCACGAAAGTAGGCTTATTCTACATCGAATTAGACGATAAAAGTGAGGAAACTAGCCGGCCTGTGTGGCCGAGCGGTTCTAGGCGCTTCAGTCTGGAACCGCGGGACCGCTACGGTCGCAGGTTCGAATCCTGCCTCGGGCATGGATGTGTGTGATGTCCTTAGGTTAGTTTGGTTGGCAAATGGCTCTGAGCACTATGGGACTCAACTGCTGAGGTCATTAGTCCCCTAGAACTTAGAACTACGTAAACCTAACTAACCTAAGGACATCACAAACATCCGTGCCCGAGGCAGGATTCGAACCTGCGACCGTAGCGGTCTTGCGGTTCCAGACTGCAGCGCCTTTAACCGCACGGCCACTTCGGCCGGCCGGTTAGTTTGGTTTAAGTAGTTCTAAGTTCCAGGGGACTGATGACCTCAGCTGTTGAGTCCCATAGTGCTCAGAGCCATTTTTTTTTTTTTTTTTTTTTTTTTTTTTTTTTTTTTTTTTTTTTTTTTGCGGAAAGTAATCAAATTACTATGGCGGAAATACTCTGTCCAAACAAAACGATTGTCAGCACCTGACATGCATGCTGTCTGCAATATTTCACACGGTTCTCGATCTACATCTGCATCAATATTCCGCAAGCCACCTCACGGTATATGGTGGCAGGTACTTCCGGTGCCACTTCCTGATAGCCACTGCCGCGTCTCACTTGCAAATAGCGCGTGGGAACAATAATTGTCGGTAAACGTCTGTAGTAGCTCAATTTCTCAAAATTTCTAATCGCGATTATTTCGCGAGATGTATGTGGGAGGAAGTAATATGTTAACCGACTCTTCCCGAAAAGTCCTCTCTCGAATTTCAGAATTAAACCTCTCCGTGATGCATAACGCCTCCCATGCAGCGCCTGCCACTGGGGTTTGTTGAGCACCTCTTTGTGCCAGCAACTCTTCAGTCCAGTCGATTCCCCAAGTGGCAGCGCCTTTAGGAGGCAGACATGTGTGCAATAGCGTGGGATTGAATATCACCCGCGGCATGCTGGGAGTGGCAGATTTCATTTGTCATACTAAATGATCCTGTGATATTGCTGGCAGGTTCTATCGTTCCTATGGAACACCACTAGGACGAGTAATAATGGAGGATGCCACGAAAACAGTCCACATACTCAAACGCCTTGTGTTCCGCCAGCCAGGGGAGGCCGGCTTTGATCCCTGCTATGTAGCAGCAAACGCTACAAATCGGGAAAGGCTAACCATCGCCAAAAAGCTGCAAAGTGGTTTCTACAATGTCGAGTAAATTGAAACGATTTATTCTGACGCACTGACAATATCATTATCACTCATGCAGAAACCATCCGTCTACTTAAGTGGTTTCTAACCTTTCTCAGACTATTACCGCTGGGTGCAATCAGATACTGGCTAGTACTCATCCCCCTCTTCCCACCATTAACAACATTAGCTTCTAGCTACGCTTTAGAATGCAAAAGAAATTTCTTTCAAAGCTTTTATTTTTTAAATGATGGAAGATAAATAATATTTAGTTTTCGTAGGTGTCTTATTAAACCCCGAAATAATGAGTGAATAAGACAATTGGTACCGCTTAATTTTAACAACGTTAACATTTGTAGAAGGATGAAGTAATTCTCAGTTCATCGCGAGTGTTGCCTACAACTCGTCTGCAAAAGAAATCTAATTATCCACATTGACAGTACACGCTTATTACAAAACGCGCTTCCTCTGCACCACTCCTCTCCCTAGTGAC
The DNA here is from genome assembly GCF_021461385.2 of Schistocerca piceifrons. Taxonomy (NCBI): domain Eukaryota; kingdom Metazoa; phylum Arthropoda; class Insecta; order Orthoptera; family Acrididae; genus Schistocerca; species Schistocerca piceifrons. Next base: position 894,929,601 of record NC_060149.1, read on the forward strand.
ACTCACACCCTGCAACCCATTTCAAAATCAACCACATCAAAGGGTGTATACCATACCTACTGCTTGTGTACCACTGGATTCCTGGACTACGTACTTCTGAAATGGTAGAAATTGGAAGACTTTAGGCTGCCAATGCTTTGCGCCTGACCACTGCCGCACAGCAATGTAGTAGCCATCACATAGGTACTGCTGTATTGTGATCTCAATTAGATCGTTTATTGTAGCGAAGTTTCTCGTCCATGGGGGGAACTACATAAAACTCGAAGAAGGCATTTTTATGAGATATTTAAGCACGTATGTATCAGTTTTACTGTCACAGATGGGTGATACAAAATATATGTGCAGTAGGTGGACAATGTGAGGAACAAGGAAGATGATGTTCATACATTCGTTTCACAAGCTGTACTCTCCACACATTGCCTTCACACATTAATGCTAGTAATGCAATAAAAAATGTAATTGCCGGCCGTTGTAGCCGAGCGGTTCTAGGCGCTTCAGTCTGGAACCGCGCAACCGCTACGGTCGCAGGTTCGAATCCTGCCTCGGGCATGGATGTGTGTGATGTCCTTAGGTTAGTTAGGTTTAAGTAGTTCCAAGTTCTAGGGGACTGATGACCTCAGATGTTAAGTCCCATAGTGCTCAGAGCCATTTGAACCATTTTGCAAAAATGTAATTATTGGGAACCTATGTAATCAGTATTACAGTTTCACGCGATAGTGATGATGATAATAATAATGATTTTTTAAAAATAGTTCAGTTTCGAGGCCCAAACACTACTGAACCATTTTTTCTTTTTTACTCCTTAGAAAATTTCATTTCACCCCTCAGGGTTGGGGACTACTGGTCTACTTCGAAGCTTTATGCGTAACAGGATTCATTACACTGTTATTATCGGCAATGAACCTGGTTTATTTGGGTGGTACGATACTTCATTGAAGAATGGTGGTTGGTCATTACTCACTGTAGTAGCAGACTTTCTCCTCAGACATAAGTGACATGTAGAGATCAGTAGTTTCACCGACAATTATTCAGAATACTGCCATCGATGATAATTTCCATTAAAGATGAACGCAGACAGTGGGCAGTTGTCATAATATTCTGGCTCGTCAGTGTATGTGGCCGGTCAGACGGTTTAGTGAAGGCCTCTCCAAAATACAGTGTCGTCCTATCTTACTAGACGAGTGACATCGTATCATTCATCATTCATCATCTTAGTGTCCGTATTACTGTTTTCTTGTAACTGGCAGTTTCCTGTGTCCTTGTCCGCTTCAGACTGGAACCGCGCGACTGCTACGGTCGCAGGTTCGAATCCTGCCTCGGGCATGGATGTGTGTGATGTCCTTAGGTTAGTTAGGTTTAAGTAGTTCTAAGTTCTAGGGGAGTGATGACCTCAGCTGTTCCCATAGTGCTGAGAGCCATTTGAACCATTTATGTCCTTGTCAAACCATCGAGGAAGTACTTGGAGAGTGTCTTCGCTGGAAAGGCACTATGAAATATGCGATCAAGTCACAACTTTACTTGAAGATGAAAAGGAATTGAACAAGGGCTAAATCAATATATTCGCTGGTTCCACATCTCTGTCTGTTCATCTAGAATCGTGTTCCACAATGTCTAGAGATAACTTTCTGTCCACTTTTCAACGATTTTTCGGCGGGCGAGGTCTGCCTCACAGTGCATATTCCGACAATTCAAGGCACATCACGCGTCAGACTAATAATTCATAGAGCTTTCGAGCTTTCTCATCCATTACCTCGCACAGAACAGAAGCTGACGGCTGCCTGCTGGAGTGGTTGGTAAAAGCAGATGATTAGCACCACGAAGTTAGGAACGGGGTCATGAAGCCATTGTATTTTCTCCTGGGACGAGCTAACCAAAAACTGTTGCAACTGCTCCTTGGTTTCCCGGACACTGGCACTGGGAACGAGTTGACGTCCAATCTGGTCCCTCACTTGTTCTACTGGAACAGGTCTGGTGATCTTTCTGGTCACGGGAACCGGAATAGCTCATCATCAAGTAAACAGTTCATAGACACAAGTACCATGTGTGCAGGAGCAGGAGAAGTAACACTAGCATTCAGGATGTCAGTGACGTATCGTTGTGCCCTCAGTCTTCACCAGCCGTGACCTGGTGTCATACACGACGGCTCCCACCACAACGATGCCAGCAGGAACACTGCTGTGCCTCTCGCAACGAATGGAAGAACAATATGTCTCCCCATCGCCGACGATAGTCATCCGGGATAGTGCACAACCGCGATTCATCGCTGAAACCAACAACACAATGCGACACTATTCGTCAGCTGTCCACGTTCCCCAGTCACGGAACCACTCCAAACGCAGTTATTTGTGTTTGGTGTTAACGGGAACCTAGGCATGGGACGATAATTCCCTTATTCGGCTGCGACCAGTGGTATTGGATGGCAGGCGCAGATGTGAAGGGGTTCCGATGTACTCGTACAACACGCCGGTCATCCCTTGTGGCTGTGCGCCTGCGCTCACATTACCATGCGGCACATCGTGTCCCATCCGAATGCCCCCAAACATCCGGATTTGTACGATTCGAACCACCAGCCAAGTGAAAACCCACAATGATGCCCCTTCCAAACGCTGTCAGGTGCTGATACCGACGTCCTTCACAGTCCTCACTCAGCATATGACTTTGTTCGCGTCCCTTACATACCCTCCCAGTAACAGAACCAAACACAAACAACACTAGCGCACTCACGTGGCCGTTCTACGCGCCACAGAGAATTGAAACTCTAATCTGTTACAGTCAGTTCAAAATGGCTCTGAGTACTATGGGACTTAACTTCTAAGGTCATCAGTCCCCTAGAACTTAGAACTACTTAAACCTAACTAGCCTAAGGACATCACATACATTCATGCCCGAGGCAGGATTCGAACCTGCGACCGTAGCGGTCACGCGGTTCCAGACTGAAGCGCCTAGAACCGCTCGGCCACCCTGGCCGGCTATCGATAACAGCTGGGCACCATAGCCCTCCCTCCGGTAGGTCGTCCACATTTCCAACCTCTAAATATTGTTTGACCCACTTCGCAACGAATGGCTTTGACTTTCTAAGAATTTTTGGCAGCAGCTCCTTATAAAGTTTTGTCGCTTTGGATGATTTACAAGGAACACCGCCTCGTGACGCTTCAGATATTTTGCACTCATTTCAAACTGCAGCCAACAAACCAAAATATCAACTCTCACACTGTTTACCTATACCCTGTGCGAAAGCGCATTTACTACAGATTCGAGATTTAAAATTATGCCTTACACTTTTCTAGTGGCAGTGACTGTACTTACCCATCGATAGCGAGTTTGAGTCCGACAGTACATTGATCCGATCATGTCTTCTCAGTACTTAATTTGCGAGGCTGTATATATATTTTAATCTGTGTAATTTAGACGAATGATTTTGAAAAATCACTAACTGTAAATCAAGTTTACAATTTCTCTCCAAAAACTTTTTCCTTTTGCTGGGTTCCCATCTTGACGCACATACAGTGCCTCCTTAGTCACTGGGATTATATCATGTGCGTCAGTTGTTTGGGAGTCGTATAAAGTCTGGTCTGTGTCATTTTTTGTTTTAATTGCTTGTATTTTCATTTCTCCGTCGGAGGTGCGAAGTTAGTCCGGTATGTACTGAAACTATCCCGCGAAACCGCATCGAAAACACATTAAGCTGACTGGCTTACCAGAAGATCAGTCGTTAATACGATGAAGCATTAAATACGGGACTCACTCTCCTACATATTTTGCCGAATGGTTCTCTAAGCGATACGATAAACAAGAAAGTCCGACTATATAGCCGTGACTTTTGTTCACCGGTGACACAATTCTGACAACTTATACATAAAACAAATGTAAAATTAACATTTCGCACGATCTCTAACCTGAAAACACGAATTCAATTAGGAAAAGCCGAAATCTCAGAATTTTAGAACCCACGAGTCTACAAAATTTCTTGTGAAAACTATACGAAATTCTGTATCGGACAGAGACGTCAACGACAGATTCAAAGAACTTACGAGAGTACGCGAAAGAAATAAATCAACTTTCTATATACATCTTAGAAATAAAAACCACAAAGCAGAACACATAGAAAACACTGTACAAATTTTACAGAAACTGTCTACACGACTTAATATGAATGTTTTGGAAGAATTAGAGATATACGCACATACGAGAAATTTGCTGAAAGAGTTACTCAATGAACAAATTGACCTGAAACACAAGACCTACTTAGAAAATGTTATTGAAATTTTAAACCACGAGAAAGAATAAACATACGAAACTGCAGATAATACACATACAGAAATTTTTAAGCAATAACATCAATGCAACAAACACACCGTCCATACTCCCAAATATGAAAATAACGTAAACATACATATATAAAGATCCCAACTGTCAAAAAATTGTCAAACTATTGCCATGAAAAATTTCAAGTTGTAAAAACTACATGGTGAGGCAAATAAAAGTGGCCCGAACGAGTGGGTACCATTGGACGTGAATCTACGCATCTAACAACACACCGTGACGAGCACACCAGGTATAGCCTACCACGTGATGCATACCAGTTCAGAGCGTAGTGCGGGCTGTGTCAGTGTGAGTGGGGCGGTTTAAAGGAGACGATGGTACTTACAGCGCAGCAGCGGGTGTTCATTGTGGGAATTTACGTGGCAAAAAAGTCATGGAAATGGTGTGGTCAGTTGTTTGCTGAGAAGTTGAATGTTGTCAAAGGGCCAGCAAAGAGTGCCATGCAATGTGTAGTCCGAAAATAGCGTCAGACAGGATCTGGTTTGACAAGTTAGTAAATATTCCGAAACGTGCCCTCTCCCCAGAAAATGTGGCTACAGTTCATCAGAAAATGCTCCAAAGTCCTACCAAATCAACCTGACGCCTGCCACAAGAGACCGGCATATCACGTCTATCATGCCGACGAATACTCCTCCTGGACCTGCACGTGAATCCCTAACGAGTGTCTGTTGTTCATGCATTAAGACCAGCAGATGCTCCTCAGCGCTTCCAGTTTTGTGAGTGTCTGTTCAATGAGATAACGCTGAATGGCTACGACATAGATCTGTTCTTCTTGTCTGTTGAAGCCTGGTTTCAGCTGAGTGATTATACCAACTCACAGAATCACAGGTTCTGGGCATTGCATGCTGAGAAGGTTGGAGTTTAGCGTGCTGTATCCGCACGCCGCATTATTGGTCACGTCTTCTTTCATCAGATGCTGACTTTCGCGCGTTACATTGCCAACATTTTGAAATCATTTGTGGCAGCTTTAACGGAGGAGAGAAGGACCTACAATTACTTCCAACAGGATGAAGTAATTGCCCATACAGCCCGATTAACCTTGGAGTACATTTACACAGTCTTCACGCCTGACAAAGTTGTTAGCAGAGTTCAGTCTGGTCGCGGCCCTAGCTGGCCGCCTAAGCCACCCGGTCTGTTACTGTGCGATTTGTTTGTGTGGGGAGCACTCAAGTTTAAAGTGGCATCCCTTCAGCAGCTTGCTGACCAGGGCCCAAAAGTGCCAAGAGATGAATGGAGGTCACTTTCAATATCTGCTACAGTCGAGTTAGTAATGTGTTTCCTTTCCTTTTCTGTTTTTTTTTTTGTACATAGGAACTCTGTTCTCCAGCCCACTTTTATTTGCCCCACCCTGTAGTAAGTACTCACAAAATCCCTGCCTCCATCGTCGCAGCATGCCTGACATCTGCGTATCATTGACTGCGGCACTCGCTCAAAGATACCTGGAATGGTGCGAACGATGTCACACGCTGCTTGTAGCCTCGCCACTACGTCTTCCGCGGACTCCACCGGGGTTTCTTACTCCACATTCTTCAGATGGCACCACCGAAAGGAGTCTAGCATGTTGAGGTCAGGCGACCGAGGCGGCCACGTTACAGGGTCATCTCGACCAACTCAGCGATCCCCAAACTCCCATCCGATCTGGGTTCTGGCAGCTCGACTGAAGTGTGTAGATGCACCATTGTGTTGAAACCACATACGTGGCACCTCCTTCAGTATTTATGGCAGCTCTTCCCAAATGAACGTTGTATAACTAACTGTCACCAGTGTGTTGAGGGGGAAGCATGTTGGGGCCAATCAAGTAATCGTGGTCCATGCCAGCCCATACATTGATCGTGAATTCCCTCCTGATGACATCGTTTGTGGGTGTCAGGGGGTTATCCTCTGTTGACACCAGCAGTTTTGGACGTAGAACACACCTTCACTGGTGAAAGACGCCTCAGCCATGAGCAACACATACACAGCGCCATATGACGACCTGGCACGACGCTACAGGAACCATTTCCCGAACTCCTCACACGGAGCAAAATCGTGGGCCAACAGCGCCTCTTTCTTCTGAAGATGGAATGGATGCATTCCCTCCTCGTGGAGCACCCACCAAATCGCTGAGCAGGGGCTTTGCATTGCGTGTGGCGCATAGGGGGTGCTTGCGGATGGGTCTGCGTCGAACATTTGTAGTACGTCGTCCGCTAATCGTGGCCTGCGTACTCATCGTGTGCGATCTCTATCGTGTCCACGCCCTGTGAAACCATCCGTTTCACCCACACGCCGATGGATGGCCGCTAGCTGCAGATGTGGACTGGTGCAGCTGACGCCTATTGGGCTATCGTTGTCCATAGATGCGTAGCTCTGTGTGCCCGTTGCCTCTCGCTTCACCATACTCGAAAAGCATGTCGCGCTGCTCTGCCCAAATGAACGTCTCCGTGATGCAGCACACCGCCAAGCGACAAACTACGACTGGGCACTGTGTGTCTACTTCATACGTTTGCCATTCCCCTCTGCCGCTACCGCTGTTAGCGGTCGCTTTAGTGTTGCTGTGATGGGCTTGGTCTCATTCAGCACCGTCTGCTGTCAGGTACATTGCGATACGCTCTGCCCGCAGTCTGTTCGCGTATAAAATCGCGCCTGTTGCGGAGGGGTGGCATAGCGGGGCGCCGGCGCCTATAGCTTCGAAGCTCTGTAACGTCGTTGGATGACATTTCTGGACACAGGTAACTATCCTCATTTTGTTCCTCAAGGCAGCTCCCACAATTACCTTGAAGTTTGTCGATATAATTTTGAAACGCTCTGCATAGTTGTCGTGTATATATTGTTGTGGTATGCCATTGTGCAGTGCAGTGTGGTGTTGCGTTTGGTATTTAAATGTAGGCATTGCATAACAGATCCGAGTAGTCCATTTCTATCATGTGTACATATAATGCACATGCCCTCATTAGATGAAGCAGAACAGTTTGGTAAAGTGGATCTGGAACGAATGGAACGAGGAGAAATCCCTGCCCCTCTCCAGGTCTGAAGACAGGATTCCACGGCGCAGTGCTGCAGTCTATTACTCTATCTGCTGGACCACCACGGACATTTGTTTACTACTGTTCAGTACAAAAACAATGACAAGAGTACGATGTGCTGAAATATCTCCCTGCCTCATTATTGCCACCTTCAACCTAGGCAAAAATAGTACACAATCGTCTGGAAAGCACGCAGACCCGCCCGGATGGCCGAGCAAGTTAACGTGTCGCTTCCACAATTCGGGGACACGAGTCTGCCCATGTTCGAATTCGCCTTGCGAGTTAAGACGAGGGCTAAGTGAATACAGCTGTGGTACCGACATTCAGCCTGAGATAACACGCTACGCAAACGTTTAGAGAACTTTCTCACACTTGAACATGAGATTTAGTCTGGACACAGACATATGGGGTACGCAGGGGAGGTGATGGCGTCAGGGAGGGCATCCAGTCAGCAGCTGTCACTAACATTGCAACAACCTGCATTACAATGTCGACCCGGTAGAGGAATCGAAAAAGGCAAGGAAGACGGAAAAGAAAACCTTGAAAACATGCAGCTGTGAAAACGTTTATTAGCTAGCTATACAGTAGTAACATTGTCACTGTTACCACAGGTGCCCAAGTATTTAGCGTGTCCACTTCGGGAGTTGTGCCGTCAGCGCGGCGGTTTTGCAGTGCGAAAGATCCTTGGTTCGATTCACAGCCGGGTCGCAAGTTCCTTTCCTCTCGGAGACATAGTGTTGTGTCGTCCCTCCTTTCGTATCGGCATTACTCTGGTGGTGGCTGAGCGTTTTCGGCCCGAAAGCCAATAAACTGAAAGAATTCAGCTGAGGCTGCTGGCTTGTGAAGACACTCACATCGCCTCAAACAAGCCCTACGTCAGAATCACGACGTGTCTTTTGAATCAAATTAAATTCCATATCACTTTATTTTGCGTTGATGGACAATAATGCAGATAATTCGCTGCATCCAAATGATTTACCGGTTCTATCCGCCTGTAAATCGCGTTTAGAATAAGTTGATTGAACCTGGTTGAAAGGGGGTACAAGAACTAAAATATACAAAAACAAAAATCAATAACAAAATATCAAACTAAAAATCAGCGTAAAACGTACATGTCACTGCGAATAAGAGGTAGCTTTCATTGCCAATACGTCTTAGTAAGCTGCATATACTTTCTAACAGGCAAATAAAATACGAAAACTTCATAAACACAGAGAAAGCTGACAGAACAAACACACATTAAAAAGATGGATATGGAAAAGGACGAATAATTTTAAGCAATTTTAGTTAGTGGTCGAAAACGTCTGTCATACTAGGGTCATTTCATATGTACTGCACACTACACGTGCTCAGTTGGGAGCGATACTTTAGGTGTGGCGGTCGTATATGTGTCTGCTGGTTTGCGTGGCTGTGTTGTGAATAATTCAGTTTTAAAACAGAAGTTTTAAAACGGAATCTGAAACCGAGTCCGCTCGGATTACACCTAATGATCAGCGTTCCTACAACAAAATCGAATCCCTACGTGGAAAGAACGGAACGGAAATTCACAACGCTGAGGTGTGTGGGAATAATGCAGTCGATCGTTGCACAGTATCACGGTGGTCTGCTAGTGATCGAGTAAGCACTGTCGACAATCCAAGAATTGGAAGGCCATTAACTACGACAGACTACAACTTTCTGGTTACTTTGAATAACATTTTGAGATAGTATCGCCGAAAAGCACGTAAGGAAATTGAATATGAAGCCAGAATGTCTGTCAGTTCAGTTTACAGAATCATAACTGAAAAAATGAAAGATGAGAAAAGTTGATGCTAGAAGGCTTTCGCACTATCTGAGTGAAGAGCAGAAAGCAGGCCTCAAAAGAATCGCGGAAGAATTGCTTCAACGTTCTCGAACAGATGGAGAGCAGCTTATGAAAAGGGCTGTTGCAGTTGATGAAACCTGGATACAAGATTTTGAGCCAGAACTGAAGTCTCTGTGGTCACAATGAAAAAGTTCCGGCCATCCAAGCCCGAAAAAATCCCGCCGCCCACAATCAAAGGTGAAACTGATGATGATCGTTGCTTATGACATGAATGGTGTCGTACCTACCAATAGAGTGCCCCAGAGGACGCCTATAACAGGTGTATACTACAAGCTGTTTCTACAAAATGTTTTGCGTCAGAAAATTCTTCAAAGAAGGCCTAACATGCTTGCAGCTGTCGACCTCAATTTGCAGTTGATGTAAGACCACGTATTGCTCTATTAGTGAGAGGAAAGCTCAGAAAATATGGATGGGGAATATTCCCCACCCACCATACAGTACTGATACGAGCCCACCAGACTCAGATTTGCTTTCCAAGTTGAAGGAACAACTCCATAGAAAACGTTTTGATGCAACGGGTGATGCTTCTAGTGAGACGACCGGTAATCAGCTTAACAGTGAAGGTGTCCTGCCGGAATATAAAAGTTGACAAAACATTGGGGCGTTATCACGCGTTAGCATGGGGATTATATTGAAGGCCTGTAAAGGTGTTTTGTAAAACACTTCCTTCAATTCTATCTTATAATATGACCCCGGTATTATGTCAGATACAGCTTTTATTATGTAGAATTTTAGGTTAAAATTTACAAAGCGATTTGCTTCTAAAGCAGTCGGTATGGAATAGATTGACTGGTCGCAGCCTATCTCAGACTTCTGAATAATGTGGCGAGTTGAATAGGATGATTTCATAGTTGTTACATGAATTACTCCGGGCCTGACCTGGTCCGTCTTTTCACAGGAAGCTAACGATCTTCGAATGAGCACAAAAGCTGTTAAACGAAATTTCTTTCCTTCAAAAGGAAAATTATGTTTATGGACGTCGTATGTTGGGACTCTCTGGTGCACGCACACAGTCGTTAATAAGTGGTTAGTTTTGAAGGCGCCAGGCTGTCTGGCGCGTCGTATCGATTCCCCCAGCGGCACTCCAGAGTTCGGTGCCAGCCGCCAAGACACGCCCTCCTCGCAGTGCGCTTTTCTTACTTCTGTGCCAAATGGCTGCTCTGCTTCTGCTTGCCAACTGCTCGATAATGATAACGACTCACGTTCCGGTAAGGGATTATGGACTCGTCTTCCAAACGACACGGCCGCTTCTTCCTTCTAACTTTAACTGAGCACTGAATACTGATCGCAGCAGCCTGTGGTCAACGTCCTTTGGTTTTAGTGTCGAATATTCTGTTCAGACATGATCGTGTTTTTATGCACAGAAAATTCTGTGGTTTTGAGGAACGTTTTAAGCACCTAAATGAATGGGAGCCGACATTCGCATACATACAGTGACAAAAAAAGTTGCAGAACCGAAAAATAATTGATGTAGAGTAATGAAATTTTTGGAAAACATTTTCTGGGTAAGATATTGAAACGTCTCTGTGAAGTCGTTCCATAAGACGCTTGTCGAATTCGGTACAACTTTTCATTTTACTACTTGATTTTAGCTCAATTCATGAACTCTTCCAGAAAGACTGAGCACTGAAATAACGCCTATTGATTATTATATGTGTGTTTTAATGTGGGGTTTCGGTTTTGTGTTGTGGGAATCGCTGAATTCGTCATCGTCTGCTGGGAGCAGACGACGTTGCTTCTCATTCGAAAGAGAGCACAGGATGACCAGCTTACGTTTCCAAACCTGAACAGAGAGGTTTACCCATCTTAGTCGAGGGCTGTGTCGAAGGCTGTTTTTGTGTGTGAGGTTGGTGATGGAAGGCTACCCCTTTGGTAGCTTCCGCTGCACGGGGAGCCAGGTAATTTCGAAAGAGAAAGGGGCACTCTTCGGTGAACGCTTGGTGAGTACGGTTCGTATCTCTTAAGGGGGGTTTCAGGTGATAGGAATCATGTTCAGTAAAGACTTCGTTATGTTTAACTGATGAAATACTTAAGAACTTCAGCTTAACTGAAGCATGTGAAGCGAGTTATTTTTTTAATGGTTTTTAATCTTATATTTTGTTTAATTGCTTTTGTCTTTGAGTGTCGATTTTGTGCCACGTGTTTGGTAATCAATGACCCTTCTGATCCACCACTGCACCGCAATAGGATTTATTTTAACAGTTTGCTTGTTTAATGAGCTAGAATTTTTACAAGAATGTCTGTTCTTTCGTGCGCTTTCTACAAAGCAGCACAACAGTTTGAGTCAGAATGCACCACGTGCTCTAGTTCGACCGTTTGCAAGCAGCAGACGCAGTTAGTATGTTAAATAATTATCGCACAGCCTTGTGTATTGGTTAAAACTCTGACCAGAATAGTGCTTGCGTAGAATCGTAATGCAAATCTCATTGAGATATTTTTATGGCATTAATGCAAAGGAGATGGTAGTATAAGTGTCTCCCACCCCAATCTTCTGTGTTTCTTCTTGCTGTAGTTAAATTGTGCTCTGTTTCATTCTCACGTAATTCTTACTTAAATTTTTCGAGTCGGGCACCAGTTATGTGTAGTTAGGATGTGCAACCAAATATTTAGTTACAATAAATAATTTACGTGAAAGATAAATTCTTTGGTGTCGATCTTACCCCCATACTTCGATTTCCAATCCTGAATTAACCAAGCTGCTTCATGCACGACATGGAGTGCAATTTATCTAGCTGCTTAAAGAAATTTGCGTACTTTTAATTAAATTATTAAAGTAATTAAACTATTAATTTTCCAGCTCCGTTTTTCTCTAAATGGTTAGGAAGGGCTTGGGCTGATGGCGACCCTGAATTTCTGAATTTTTATCATTAATTGAGTGAGAGAAGCAGCTGGAAATGCGAGATAACGTATATGGCTCGATGAGAATCGTCGTAAACATAGTAATATGTTACAATATTTAAGTCATTAATATTGTAAAATCACAGGTTAATGTAAGCGCGGGATAAGCAATTGCAAATGTGAAATGCTGGTACATTAATAACCGGTGTGACTCTCATAATTTTGAATGCAAGCATGGAAAGGTGAATGCATTGTGTTATACAGGTGTCGGATGTCAGTTTGCGGCATGGACTTCCATGCCTGTTGCACTTGGTCAGTCAACACAGGGGCTGTTAATGCTGTTTATGGATGACGCTGGATTTGTCGTCCGATTTTGTCCCATAGGTGCTAAATTGGAGACAGATCTGGTCATCGAGCAGCCCAAGGCAACATACCGACAATCTGTATACCATTTTGGGTTACAACAGCGTTATGTGGGCGAGTTTTATCCTGTTGGAAAACATCCCCAGGAATTCTGTTCATGAATGGCAGCACAACAGATCTGAGCACAAGATTAACGTATAACTTTACAGTAAGAGTGGGTGGGATAATCACGAGAGTGTTCCTGCTGTCATATGAAATCACACCCCAGACCGTAACTCCAGGTGTAAGGCCAATGTGTCTAGAACGCAGACAGGTTGGTTGTAGGACGTCAACTGGCATCCTTTCAACAGACACAACGGCCATTACTGGCATCGAAGGCAGAACTAGCTTTCATCATAAAACACGCAGACCTCTACCCTGCCGTCCGATGAGCTCTTTCTTGACACCACTGAAATCGCAAATGGCGGTGGTTTGGGATCGGTGGAATCCACGCTGCAGGGCATCTGGCTCGGAGCTGTCCTTGAAGTAACCGATTTGTAACAGTTTGTTGTGTCACTGTGGTGGCAACTGCTGCTAAACCTCCTGTTGCAGATGCAGTATGATGTGCTAGAGCCTTACTCCGAACACGATGGTCTTCCCTCTGGGTTTTGCCACATGGCCATACGGAGCCTTGTCTTCTTGAGGCCGTACATTGTTGTTATCGGTTGCCAGCAATCATGTATAGGGGCTACAATCCTGCCAAGCCTTTCTGCAGTGTCGCAAAATGAACATACAGTTTCTCGTAGCCTTCTTACGCGACCTCGTTCAAACTCGGTGAAGTGTTGATAATGGCGTCTTTATTGCCCTAAAAGCATTCTTGACTAACATCAACTCTTTACGTCCAGTCTCGAAGATAACTAACGTTCACGATCGTTATAGTGAGTATTTAAAGCAAATCTAATTTCCACTCTCACAGCAGCACTACCAGCGCAACTCTTACGCGATTGGCGCGATATTTGAGAAGAAATCATCTTTCAGATGTAGAAACACGTCTACCAACTTTCGTTTATGTCGCACAACTCCTTCTTGGTGTTGCGATTTTTTTCGTTAGTTTATATACATCTACATAATTACTTGCAATTCATAATTAAGTCTTCGACAGATGATTCATAGAAACATTTTCAGACTTTTCCTTGCCGGTCCATTCTCTAACAGGACCTGTGAAAAACCAGCATCAACATCTTTCAGTACGAAGTCTGATTTCTTATATTTTATTAGGATGATATTTTCTCCCCATGCAGGTTGGGGCCACGAACTATTTTGACATTTTAAGGAGAAACATGGTAATTAAACTTTCATGAAAAGGTCTGTCCGCAATGAAAAACGCCTTTGTATTAATTAATGCCCCCCCCCCCCCCAACTCGCTTATCACGTTCGTGACCCCCTCTCCCCTGTTTCGCGGTAATAGAAGGCAAGATGCCCTTCTCTGACGTTTTTCGATGTCTTCCGTCAGTTCTCTTCAAGAATCCCGTACTACGTGGCAATACTCAACAAGAGCGGCTCGCATCCGGAAGGACGACGGTTCAAATCCGTGACCGATCATCCACATTTAAGTTTTCCATGATTTCCTAAAATCGCTCCAGACAAATGCCGGGGTGGTTATTTTGAAAGGCCACAACCAATTTCTCCCGCCACACTAGAAACAATGCGAGTTTGTGCTCCGTCTCTCCTGACCTCTTTGTCGACGGAAGGTTAAATCCCGATATTCTTTCGCGACCTGTGTCACTATCAATAAAATTCTTCATGGTACGCGACCACATTGTCAATATGTAAAATTCTCCAATGTTTCGGACACTGTTGCAAATGGACTTCCTCAGGGTGTTGAGTCAGGGCATTTGCAACAGAGGCCAAACTTTGAAGCATCTTACATAGTGTCAATGCGGTCACATATTGTAATCTTTCTTCCTTCCTCTAGAAGAGGGCGGACAGGCGTAGTGCAGGCAGCTTCTTTTCGCCTTTTTTAATTCAATGAAACTCAGTCTTTGTTTTGTCTTCGCCACAGTATTCTCTATGTGACAGTTCCAAATTTCAGTTGTTTTTAATTGTAAAGCCTATGTATTTAGTTGAATCTACAACATTTACATTTGCATTATTTTTCATGTAACTGATATTTAACAGACTTGTTTGTACCACTCATGTGGAGGACCTCACACATTTCTGCGTATTTCGTAGGCGCCAAACTTTCAGGGCCACATCCGTGGAGCATTTTATACCGCAAAGTATACAGGCACTGTACTGTTCACGGACCGCCGTTTTAGAGTATTCCTCAACTCTCACCAAATCAAAGGCACTGTTCTGAAGCCTCAAAACCCAGAAACGGCCTTGTAGAGACAGCAATTTGCCAGCCAGATGGAACGGGCCAGGCTGCAACTTATTACATCACTCTTTTAGTCAAACAGACCTTAGGTCTCAGGTTAGCTAATGCTCAGAAGGAAGAATAATGTAATGGACAATCCAGGGTATAGCAGACTAAATGTTTAACCCTGCGTTGCTACTGTGTTCGTTTGTACCACCGTCACTACGAGGGGTCTCACAGACCCGACCTGCGTATCAGTCTGAACTGTTAAGGACAGGGAGCACGAAAGGGCATCACATTCGTGTATGTTGCCCAGATGAAGTAAACAAACACGTTTTGCTTTGGGTTTGAGTAAATTGTTGTCCTTTATTACAACGTAAGCAAATTAGACAGTGATTCTAACATTTACATACCGTACAGGACAAAAATGGTTACACAATATGACCGTCGTGTGTCATAGCACACAAAGTAGAACAATTAACGCTACAAAAACCAAACGCAGGTATGAACAGATGAGTAGAAAACATGTACAAAAACGTTGTAAGTAAACGGAGAGTCTCTACAATGTCTTTTGAACGTACTGTTCCCATATGTCGTTTTACCACACCAGGCCACTACATGCAGTCTTTACAAATCAAATTTGAGTGTTTTTTGAGACACACAAACTTTGTAACAAATATATTGCGTTTTGCTATCTTCACACCGATAGCACCGTCCTCTCTTAGGCACCGTACTCTGGTTCACACTCCCATCGCCTTGCTGTTCGACCCCCGCCAGTCTGTTGACACATCTTTTGAAAGGTCGGTTGATATGCTTACTGCCAGCCCTGTGTAGTGATCGGCCTCTGATAGAGCCTTCCCAAGCGATTTCAGAAGGTCTCTCCTCGTGGTCTCCCCCTGGTTGTTAGCTCTGAAGATGACGAGACTATTTATGCCTGCTACATTCAGTAAGCAAAAGAATAAGGTTAACTGCCACCTTCTAGTTGTTCTTCTTACATCATAGGTGGCACACATCCGATGTACTAAATGTACCCCACCCTTAGTAGCATTGTACAGAGTTATCGTCTCCGGCTTAATTTCTTCCCCAGTTGTTGCATCTATTTTGCTGTCATGGTGCATAGTACTCATTAGAAGTAGGAACCTGTTTTTCTTTGGTACATAACTTACTAATGTGCACGTCTTCTAAAAGCCAAAGATACTTGTAAAAGCATTTCTACCTCTTGTGTTCACAAACTCTGGGGGAATTTCAGTCTTGTTCTTCCTTTCCGTTCCCAAAAGTGTTAGTTTGTGGTCTTTCAGAAGTGACAGGGTCAGTTGATAGTTCTTAAAGCAGTTATCCATCGTTATGTTCCTTGATGTTTTGGAAATATGATTACACAACATTTTGACGACATCAGCTGCACGATTACTCATCTTATACGGTCCATCTGGCTGCTCATCTAAATAAACTTCCAAACTTGACGTGTACGCCGTTCTTGCATCGACTAGATTGAACACTTTTATTCCCTATTTGTCAGATTTGGAAGGAATGTACATTCGAAAACTACGTCGTCCTCGAAATTTGACAAGCATTTCATCTATAGTGACATATTCTCCAAGAGAAGAGTGTGTTATGCAGGTTTTGGAGAACAAATCAAATATATTTCGTATAGGAGCCAATTTATCCTCTTTTCGCCTGTCGGACCTCGTTGACTTATCGTCAGATCTCTGTGCCAGAAATCTGAATCTCTGTAGGGTCATTGTAGAGTAGAATAATTCCAATCCTCTGGGACAGAGTTCTTCTAAATTAACCCTGCCAACCTTGTAGATTCCACCCAAATACAACAGACCAAGAAATACTTCAATTTCATCTTTATCTGTCTCATGAATGAAGGTCTGAGACGAAGAGTATCTCGACTTAGCGGATTCGATACATTGATTAGTATGTATCACTACTTCATCCATTATCTCATCCGTGAAAAACAGCCGCCATCTTTCTGCATCTGTCCTTTTATTCTTTGCCATTTCTCTCACACCAGGAATATGTGATACAATATTCTGTGCCCTCGTTCTGATACGAGGAGCAGGCATGTCCATTTAGTACGCTCGTACTTACCAAAAATAATTTTCTTATTGTTCTGATATCTGCCACTGTCATCCCCACTTTCATCGCTTTCCATATCGTGTTCATTATACAGTTCGCCGGCCGTGGTGGCCGGGCGGTTCTAGGCGCGTCAGCCCGGAACAGCGCGACTACTACAGTCGCAGGTTCGAATCCTACCTCGGGCATGGATGTGTGTGATGTCCTTAGGTTGGTTAGGTTTAAGTAGTTCTAAGTTCTAGGGGACTGATGACCACAGATGTTAAGTCCCATAGTGCTCAGAGCCATTTGAACCATTTTGAACTGATGACCTCAGCAGTTTGGTCCCATAGGATCATACCACAATTTTCCAAATTTCCAATCATTTGTACTGTTTGTTTACAAACGATTAAGAATAAGAACGATGTTGCTCTAGCAAATTGTTGAACGAAATCAACCTGAAATAATGGAGAAATGTGGCATACTAAAGCGCTGCAGTGCTTCACCGAATGTGCCTTTATGCATGTATGTACGTTGCCAAATCAGAGAACGGAAGAACAATCGTGCCACTTCCGACGACGTGCGAACAGTGCCTGACTTTTGCTATCCTATTAGCGTGGGTACATCGCAAACCTGAGATTAAAAACATTCCAAATTTATTTTCATCTTGCTTATCAATATAAAGGACTTTTGAGGCTTTGTCGCAAAATACTCCATCTTTGAAACATTAACGGCATTTTACTAATAATGCAGTGAACACGTGCTGCTTTACCTATTTTTTTATTTATTGTAATTGATATTTTTTCGAATTGACAATACTGCCATCTACTATTACGAAGTTTCTGTAGACATTAATATTACAAGGATTACTTTATACCATGAGACTATAAACTTCGTGTAAATAAGAATATTAAACTTAGCTAGTATTTTATACAGTCTCCCTTCGTCTGTAGGCAACAAATAATCTATATAATTATGTAGGTTGAATGTTAGCAATAGATTCTGTGACTCATTTTGGTAGCTGTTGAAAAACTGACGTGGTTGAAATCTCCAATTGGTGCTCCAACACACTCAGGAATCTTCAATCACTCTAGACAACTAGGAATCAGATTCTTACTGACAATTATATACAACTAATGCTTCCTTTGAATGCAGTAAACCAAGGGTTGTGGGGACTATCTCTGTATTCGTACGCTACCTTTTGCATCGAACAGTTCTTTTCACGACCTCTGCTTTCATCAGAGTCACAATATGTCCGGCGTCAATAACAGAATAATAAATGCCTAAATTATCACCGCAATGGATGCTTATTGGGGAAGACCAGTTCTGAACTAGTGCTTTTTACACAGATTAATAAGAGGACTAAAAGACAATATGACACGGAAATGTGTGTACACTTCATGAACAATGTCCGACTTCCTACTTATGACTACACTTAATTTTATATTCTGCAAATCACAGTAGTGTGCATGGTGGTTGTTATGAATACAATAACTTAATGTTACTACACTACTGGCCATTACAACTACTACACCACGAAGATGACGTGCTACAGACGCGAAATTTAGCAGACAGGAAGAAGATGCTGTGATATGCAAATGATTAGTTTTTCAGAGCATTCACACAATGTTGGCGCCGGCGGCGACACCTATAACGTGCTGACATGGGAAACGTTTCCAACCGATTTCTCATACACAAACAGCAGTTGACCGGCGTTGCCTGGTGAAACGTTGTTGTGATGCCGTTTCCGACTTCGATTAAGGTCGGATTGTAGCCTATCGCGATTGCGGTTTATCGTATCGTGACATTGCTGCTCGCGTTGGTCGAGATCCAATGACTGTTAGCAGAATATGGAATCGGTGGGTTCAGGAGGGTAATACGGAACGCCGTGCTGGATCCCAACGGCCTCGTATTACTAGCAGTCGAGATGACAGGCATCTTATCTGCATGCCTGCAACGGATCGTGCAGCCACGTCTCGATCCCTGAGTCAACAGATGGGGTCGTTTGCAAGACAACAACCATCTGCACGAACAATTCGACGACGTTTGCAGCAGCGTGGACTATCAGACCATGGCTGCGGTTACCCTTGACGCTGCATCACAGAGAGGAGCGCTTGCGATGGTATACTCAACCACGAACCTGCGTGCACGAATGGCGAAACGTCACTTTTTCGGATGAACCCAGGTTCTGTTTACAGCATCATGATGGTCGCATCCGTGTTTGGTGACATAGCGGCTTACGCACATTGGAAACGTGCATTCGTCATTGCCATACTGGCGTATCACCCGGCGTGATGGTATGGGGTGCCATTGGTTACATGTCTCGGTCACCTCTTGTTCGTATTGACGGCATTTTGAACAGTGGACGTTACATTTCAAATGTGTTACGACCCGTGGCTCTACCCTTCATTCGATCCCTGCGAAACCCTACATTTCAGCAGGATAATGCACGACCGCATGTTGCAGGTCCTGTACGGGCCTTCTGGATACGAAAAATGTTCGACTGCTGCTCTGGCTAGCACATTCCTCAAATCTCTCACCAATTGAAAACGTCTGGTCAATGGTGGCCGAGCAACTGGCTCGTCAAAATACGCCAGTCACTACTCTTGATGAACTGTGGTATCGTGAGCAGCTGTACCTGTACATGCCATCCAAGCTGTTTGACTCAAAGCCCAGGCGTATCAAGGCCGTCATTACGGCTAGAGATGGTTGTTCTGGATACTGATTTCTCAGGATCTGTGCACCAATATTACGTGAAAATGTAATCACATGTCAGTTCTAGTATAATATATTTGTCCAATGAATACCCGTTTATCATCTGCATTTCTTCTTGGTGTAGCAATTTTAATGGCCAGTAGTGTATTTATTCAGCCCAAACACCGAAGATAGCAGAAAACTGTTTCCCGACTATGGTTCCTTAATGTAGCTGATTTGAACACAAGCAAATACGAGTAAACACTTGTTTGAGAGAAGGGCACTATGAAAACGATGTGCGAACATAATAAATAAGAAATGACAAATAACTTTTATTGAAAGTATGTTCCAAAATAATTCTTTGGTAAAATTTGATGCATGGCACTTAATGTCCTAAGCCCAGTAAAATGAAATCTAAATAACACTGCTGTCTCTAGGCAGTCTGTGTATAACTGATCGTAACTGAGCGGACACTAGGTTAGCGTTCCAAGTTCTCCGTAAATAGAGACTGCTAAGTCGGAAGGTAGTCTTCAGCCGGCCGCAGTGGCCGAGCGGTTCTAGGCGCTACAGTGTGAAACCGCGCGACCGCTACGGTCGCAGGTTCGAATCGTGCCTCGGGCATGGATGTGTGTGATGTCCTTAGATTAGTTAGGTTTAAGTAGTTCTAAATTCTAGGGGACTGATGACCTCAGAAGTTAAGTCCCATAGTGTTCAAAGCCATTTGAACCATTTGGTAGTCTTCAGAGTAATGAACTGGGCTAACTGCGGGCACTGAAGTGAACTACGTGGCTGCTACTTGGTAACAGTCTAATTGTTGATGCTAAACTGTCTGAGTGTTCACGGCGCATCGTATTTTGTGCCTTTCGGCGCAACGATTCCCACATCCGACTATACGAGGTCAAAAGCATCTCCTATAGGCCGTTATCTGCTCTATCGGAGGACGTAATACTCGCTGGTGGAAGTGCTGTGGAAACAGGAAGTGATTGGAGTTTGTGAAAGCCTTCTCTAAGCCGCTGCTTGGAAAGGAGAGATGCCAGGCGGGTGGTTGTGCCTGTGTGGTGGAGGCTTCTCGCGCGACTTGCTGTGTACCTCTTCCTTGGTACACAACAGTTAAGAATACTTTGTATAGCACCATATACATTCAAGTGACAAAAGTCATGGGATAGCGATATGCAAATATACAGATGACGCCAGGACAGTGCATTGACGGAGTTGTCTTTTATACCCATGTGATTCATGTGAAAAGCTGTCCGACGTGATTATCGCCGCACGATGGGAATTATTAGACGTTTAACGCGGAATGGCAGTTGGAGCTAGTCGCATGGGGCACTCCATTTCGGAAATCGTTAGGGTGTTCAATGTTCCGAGATCCACAGTGTGAAAAGTGTCTAGAGAATACCAAATTTCAGGTATTACCTCTCATCATGGACAGCGCAGGGGCCTATCATCCTTACTTAACGACCGAGAGCAGCGGAATTTGCGTAGAGTTATCAGTGCTATCAGACAAGCAACCAATTTGGGACGTACGACGAACGTAACCGTTCGAACAATGCGACGAAATTTGGCGTTAGTGGGCTATGGTAACAAACGACCCATGCGAATGCCTTTGCTAACAGCACGACATCGCCTGCAGCGCCGCTCCTGGGCTCGCGATCATATCGGTTGGAGCCTAGACGACTCGCATAATCAGACGACTCTGTTTTTCAGTTGGTAAGGGCTGATGATAGAGTTCAAGTGTGACGCAGACCCCAAGAAGCCATGGACCCAAGTTGTCAACAAGGCACTGTGTAAGTTGGTGGTGGCTTCGTAAGGTGTGGGCTGTGTTTACATGGAATGGACTGGGTGCTTTGGTTTAACTGAACCGATCATTGACTGGAAATGGTTATGTCCGGCTACTTCGAGATCATTTTCAACCATTGATGGACATCGTGTTCCCTAACATTGATGCACCGTGTCACCGGACCACAGCTGTTCGCGATTGGTTTGAAGAATGTTCTGGACAATAGGAACGAGTAACTTGGCCACCCAGATCGCTCGGCATGAATCCCATCAAACATTTATGGGTGATAATAGAGAGGTCAGTTCGTGCACAAAATCCTACACGGCAACACTTTCGCAACTGTGAATGGCTATACAGGGTGTTACAAGAAGGTACGGCCAAACTTTCAGGAAACATTCCTCACACACAAAGAAAGAAAATAGGTTATGTGGACATGTGTCCGGAAACGCTTACTTTCCATGTTAGAGCTCATTTTATTACTTCTCTTCAAATCACATTAATCATGGAATGGAAACACACAGCAACAGAACTTACCAGCGTGACTTCAAACACTTTGTTACAGGAAATGTTCAAAATGTCCTCCGTTAGCGAGGATATATGCATCCACCCTCCGTCGCATGGAATCCCTGATGCGGTGATGCAGCCCTGGAGAATGGCGTATTGTATCACAGCCGTCCACAATACGAGCACGAACAGTCTCTACATTTGGTACCGGGGTTGCGTAGACAAGAGCTTTCAAATGCCCCCATAAATGAAAGTCAAGAGGGTTGAGATCAGGAGAGCGTGGAGGCCATGGAATTGGTCCGCCTCTACCAATCCATCGGTCACCGAATATGTTGTTGAGAAGCGTACGAACACTTCGACTGATATGTGCAGGAGCTCCATCGTGCATGAACCACATGTACTTTGTTGTACTTTATTCGTACTTGTAAAGGCACATGTTCTAGCAGCACAGGTAGAGTATCCCGTATGAAATCATGATAACGTGCTCCATTGATCGTTGGTTATAAGAACATGGGGCCCAATCAAGGCATCACCAACAATGCCTGCCCAAAAGTTCACAGAAAATCTGTGTTGATGACGTGATTGCACAATTGCGTGCGGATTCTCGTCAGTCCACACATGTTGATTGTGAAAATGTACAATTTAATCACGTTGGAATGAAGCCTCATCCCTAAAGAGAACATTTGCACTGAAATGAGGATTGACACGTTGTTGGATGAACCATTCGCAGAAGTGTACCCGTGGAGGCCAATCAGCTGCTGATAGTGCCTGCACACGCTGTATATGATACGGAAACAACTGGTTCTCCCGTAGCACTCTCCATTGCAGATGTCCTCGTCGTTCTAGGTCTTCCCCAGTCGCGAGTCATAGGCTGGAATTTTCCGTGCTCTCTAAGACGCCGATCAATTGCTTCGAACGTCTTCCTGTCGGGACACCTTCGTTCTGGAAATCTGTATCGATACAAACGTACCGCGCCACGGCTATTGCCCCGCGCTAATCCTACATCAAATGGGCATCTGCCAACTGCGCATTTGTAAACATTGCACTGACTGCAAAACCACGTTCGTGATGAACACTAACCTGTTGATGCTACGTAGTGATGTGCTTGATGCTAGTACTGTATAGCAGTGAGTCACATGTCAACACAAGCACCGAAGTCAACATTACCTTCCTTCAATTGGGCCAACTGGCGGTGAATCGAGGACGTACAGTACATACTGACGAAACTAAAATGAGCTCTAACATGGAAATTAAGCGTTTCCGGACACATGTCCACATAACATCTTTTCTTTATTTGTGTGTGAGGAATGTTTCCTGAAAGTTTGGCCGTACCTTTTTGTAACACCCTGTAGAAGCAGCCTTTCTCAACATTTCTGCAGTGAACTTCCAACGACTTGTGACAATGCCAGGTCGAGTTTGTGCACTTCGCAAGACAAATGGAGGTTCGACACGATATTAAGAAGTTTCCTATGAGTTTTATAAAAAAAATGGCTCTGAGCACTATGGGACTTAACAGCTGTGGTCATCAGTCCCCTAGAACTTAGAACTACTTAAACCTAACTAACCGAAGAACATCACACACATCCATGCCCGAGGCAGGATTCGAACCTGCGACCGTACCAGTCGCACGGTTCCAGACTGCACGCCTAGAACCGCGAGACCACCGCGGCCGGCTGACTTTTATCACCTCAGTGCATTACGGTTCCTCACCTCAAAATTAACGCATTTAGAGTCGGCTGAGCCACAGCGTTTATGGTTCTGGGCGAGCTATTATTAGTACATTTTATCTTCGCCGTGTATATCAGTGTTGTGTAGGGGGACAGAACAACACTCATAGTTATATCCTGAAAACGGGATCTCGGTATTTTAATCCTTCGCCTTTCTTTTTTTCATTTGTTTGACAAACGGTTTGCCTTATAAACGCAGACAGGCTCGTTAATAATACCGATTACTTAACCAGTGCAGAGAGGGTGGCTGTGTATGCGTGTGTGAGACCCGGGGCGCGGTGTATCGAACCGGCGCCGCCGCAAGGTGGGCCAGTGGGAGGGGAGGAGGTGTATTTACGGAGTGCTGCGTGCTGCGTGTTATGGGCGATCAATAGGACTCGACACCACGGCCCTACATCAAGTGCACGCTGCACGCAGCGGCCAGGCGTAATCTCTCAAGAGGCGCGCCGGCTCCGTGCGACTTGTATGTCTCTCCAGATCACTTAGTGCGGTGCGGAATCGGTGACTAGAGTGTGGCGGGTTCGCGTCCCACCCCAACCGAACGACCGCTTCTCTGTCAGTGTGGCTGCGCATCACAGGCGCTAGTTTACACACGTGTGGCGAATCTTGGACTAACCCACAATTTTCGGATGAGACTGGCAATATGTAAAATCTATTGCTAGTCGTAAAGTTTTAATTATCACCTCGGTAAAATAAAGATACTTCGTTAATTTTTGTACGTGAAATGTATTCAGAGTTGCGAATACGATCAACCACTCGTTGTATAAGGGAATGATGACAATAAATATTTATACCGAACCGGGACTCGAAGCCGGATTTCCCACTTTACGAGAGCAGTCGCCGTAAACAATTTTTTTTTTTTTTGCGGTAGCCTTACCGTTTTTTTAATTTCGTCTCGATGAGGCCAAGAATTCCACCGAATTTTTCTTTTATTGTTTTTACTTTCTTCGTTGAAGAAACAACAGAAACAACACAAAGAAACACTTCTAGAACTCGCCACATACGGCTTCGATACTCCACAAGCGCCACAGCCTACCAAATTTCTTTTCTTTAATTTGTTATTTCTTTATTTTTTTAAACTGAGGGGCACAGTCAGTGGCAGGCTGGACGAGGCAAGAGGGGCAGGGATCGACACCGAGGCGAGGCCACCATGTGCCATCGAAGTGCAGTCACAATTTCTTTATTTTTTTATATAAATCAGAAAATGCGAGGGAAGCATACCCCAAAAATTATGGCGATAATGTGAACGAAAAAGAGCCCTCTTGCCCGTTGGGATCACTTTATCGAAGCGGAAGGCCAATAAGACGCAGTCGTCATTTCGACGGGCATTACCAGTCGTCAACCGTCGCAGTGTCCAGCGCCCCTGCACACATTCAGAGATTGTTTCTGTTACCGTACGGAGATCGTGGAAACATCACGTCTGCAATTCAGCTTCTTCTAACACCCAGCACACGCCAGCTGGGTGGTGGGTCACGAACGACGACCCCAAATAGTTAGCAAAAAGATTCCAATATTGTGTTCTGTTCGTTAAACCACTTTGGCTATTCGTACACGACTCACAGACAGGCCCAACCTTCCATATGTCTTCGTGAGCCACAATCTGTACTAGTACACACATTATGTAAATCCTGCACAGGGGAGGAAATTTTAACTGATAAATACGATTTTGCAGTACCTGTGTTGTTTACCAGACGATTCATTGTTCCTTCGGACATTCTTTGTCGTCATTTCCTTACACAGCTGTTGGTTGCATCTGTTTGCAACTGCGAATACATTTCATGTACATTGGCGGAAAAAAAATATTGTACACCCTTTCAGATATCTCCAGTTCTCTTAAGATTTATTTGTGCAACAGTGCGTGCAGAGTACATCAAATGTTTACATTTACAGAGCAGTAGCTCAAGCGGTTCTGAGGAACAATGCATTGACCCATACTGAAACATCCATATTAGTATGTAGTGTCGCCGCCACGGGCAACAATGCTGGCACTGACTGCGCCATCGAGTCGATCGTACATATGGTGAATACTGTCCTTTCCACGTAGTTCTGTAAGAGTTCTTGGCTGACAAGTCGCAGGGGTAACTTCTCGTCGCATCATAACCCACACGTGCCCGGTTGGAGACAAGTCCAGAGATCCTGCTGGCTGGAGAAGATGCTGCACGTTTTGCAGAGCACGTGAGTCTCACGGGCAGTGTATGGACGAGCATTATCCTGTTGGAACAACACATAACCTTCCTATTTCAAGAACGGCAAAAGAGCGGGTATAACAACATTCTGCACGTACCGAGCGCAGGTTGGCGTTCCCTCCAGAAACACTGAAGGTGAACAGGAGTTGTAGCTTATCGCACCCCAGACCACAAGGCCTGGGATGGGGCTTGCGTGTCTTGGACGAATGCAGTCTACGAGACAGCGCTCACTAGGTCTACGTTGTACACGCAAACGACGATCACTTACGCGCAAGCAGAATCTGCTTTCGTCGCTGAAGACCACGGCGCGCCTTTCCATCTTCCAACTGGTCCTCTGACGACAACAGTCGAGTCGTGGACGTCGATGCTGTGGCGTGAGTCGAGGACGGGCTGACGGGCTAGAGGTGTGTGTCCGTGGTTCCACTGGTAATAATGGGATCGCAAGAGCTCGTGTTGACACGTCTGGGCTTACAAGTCCTCTTACCTGTGCTGTGGTATCTGTACGATCTGTGGCTGCTCCCCTAACAATATGAGGATCCAGGCGAGTGTTTGCGCTGCGTGGACGTCCAGAACCTCATCTGCGGGTGTGAGATTGTTCACTTGATTACTGACAGCGGAAACGTTGCACAACTGACGCAGAACGTCCAACTTGTGTGACAGTTCCAGTACCGCCACTCGGAAGGTCACAATTTGATTCATTTCAAACTGGCTCAGTTGTCTGTAGGAAATACGAGTGCATCTCCGTGGCACGGTTGGCTGCTTGCTTCACACGTTTGCACCACACTGAGCCCTCTGGCTGTGAGCGTTTCCTATAAAAGGTAGACAGAAATGACGCCGTGGTTGCTATGCCACTACGCTCTCTGGTGGTGGACTACATTGACACCATTATCAGTACATGTACAATCCCCTAGGTGGCATTCGAGGGCTGTTCAAAAAGTAAGGTGACTTTTCAAATTGCGCGGGCAACGTACATTCGACTATCGATTTTTTTCATATGTTGCTACACATATCCCGAACACATGTTCACAGTTTCAAGTGTATGGCATACTTCGTTTGCTTTTGACAGAGAGAAAGGTTAGTCGTGTTTTAGCGTGCTCGGCGATTTTAGATTATTATAAAAAATGGAGCAAAGAATTTGCATCAAATTTTGTGTGAGAAATGGAATCAATTGCTCTAAAACACTTGAAATGTTGACACTAGCATACGCTCGCATTCGGGAGGACGACGGTTCAATCCCGCGTCCGGTTATCCTGATTTAGGTTTTCCGTGATTTCCCTAAATCGCTCCAGGCAAATGCCGGGATGGTTCCTTTGAAAGGGCACGGCCGACTTCCTTCCCTAATCCGATGAGACCGATGACCTCTCTGTTTGGTCTCTTCCCCCAAAACCAACCAACCAACCAGTAACATACGGTGAGTTTGCTCTAAGTAAAAAAAAATATGTTTGTAAGTGGTACAAACTCTTCCAAGATGGCCGAGAAGATACCAATGCCGGTCGTGGTAGCCGAGCGGTTCTAGTCGTTTCAGTCCGGAAGCGCACGACTGATACGGTCGGAGGTTCGAATCCTGCCTCGGGCATGGATGTGTGTGATGTCCTTAGGTTAGTTAGGTTTAAGTAGTTCTAAGTCCTAGGGGACTGATAACCTCAGATGCTAAGTCCCATAGTGCTCAGAGCCATTTGAACCATTTGATACCAATGACGAACCTCGCTCGCCCCAGCACATCAACAAGAGATGATAACGTCGAAGCTGTGAAGAAAATTGTTTTGGAAAATCGTCGAATTACTGTAGTAGAAGTATTTGAGGATGTTGGGATATCGGTCGGCTCGTGTCATGCAATTTTTTCGGATGTTTTGGGCATGAGGCGGGTGTCAGCGAAGTTTTTTTCCAAAACATCTCTTTTTGATCAGATGAACCGTCGCATGGACATCGCTCAGGAGCTCTTGAATGAGGTAAATGATGATACTGATTTGCTCAAAATGGTCTCAACTGGTGGCGAAAGATGGGTTTACGGTTATGACGTCGAAATCAAAGCCCAATCGTCCCAATGGAAGCATCCCTGAGACCGAAGACCGAAAAAAGCACGCCAAGCTCGATGAAATGTCAAAGTTTTGCTCACTGTTTTTTTCAATTACCGTGGCGTAGTGCATCATGAATTTTTGCCTCAAGGTCGTCCGTCATTAACGAGTATTACCTTGACGTTTGCGAGAAGCAATACTCAAAATACGTCCGGAATTGTGGAAAAACAATTTATGTCTTTTGCATCACGACAATGCACCTGCTCACTCATCGTTGCTTGTGAGATATTTTTTGGCCAAAAACAACACGGCAATTATGCCTCAGTCACCAACGGATTTGGCCCGCTGCGACCTTTTTTTGTTCCCAAAACTGAAGAGACCTATGAAAGGATGAAGATTTTCAACGATTGAGGAAATAAAAACTGCATCGCTGGACGTACTCAAGGCTGTACCAAAAAGTGATTATGAGAATTGCTTCGAGGATTGGAAGAAGCGTTGGCACAAGTGTTTTGTATGTGAGAGGAATTACTTTGAAGGGGACAACATGAATATTGATGAATAAATAAATATCTTTTCATAAAATATAAAGTCACCTTACTATTTGAACACACCTCGTATGCCGTTATCGTATCAAAATTGCCGTCGTCTGTCCAGGTGCACTAATTTTTTGCGGCAGTGTTTTGCATTACGGCTGTAGCCGCTGCAGTGTCTGTTCTTTCGGACATGCATACATGCCCGAAGGAACGTTGCATTATTCTTTTTAACAACGTAGGCACTGAAATACTTTGTAAACTTTTGTGTTTGTTGGTCACATGTCTGCAGCCTCGGTACGCATTGAAATCTCCTACCACAGTACCGTGGTACACCGATAGAGAAGCCAAAACAAAATAGCGCACCCC
Organism: Schistocerca piceifrons; assembly: GCF_021461385.2. Lineage (NCBI taxonomy): Eukaryota > Metazoa > Arthropoda > Insecta > Orthoptera > Acrididae > Schistocerca > Schistocerca piceifrons. The sequence continues at coordinate 894,958,189 of NC_060149.1, forward strand.
ACTGATTAAATGGAGTATCGTGCCGTAATTCTTTTTCGGTAGTATCAGAAACGTTTCAGCTGTGTTAGGCCTATTCAGATGACTTCTTTAGACAGATGGATTCACCCGACACAGCTGGAACACTTGCGCTGCTTCCTGAAACGACTTGCAGAACTATTTTTGTTAATGTGAAAAATTAAGAATTTGGAGTTGACTTTCAGATGACGGGATGAGTCAGTTCAAGGGGAGGGCAAAGGCATACTACCTCCAATAATATCATGCCTAATAAAACAGTGTGGTGTTCAAATCATTCTTCGCGGTATGCGATTTTGTTTTGAGTGCTCTAGATGCATGCAATTTTTTGTGGTGCGGTATCTTCAGTGTCTGCCAGAACTGAAGACATCTACCCAACAAACACAAAAATGAATTACGCAACTTTATTTTTTCGAGATAATAATTAAAACTTCATACCTCTGGTAACAACAATGGCTCTAACCTTCTGGGCATCAGGTCGAACTGATCTTTAGATATGTTTCAGTTGATTTAACTTGATACAAGAGTTAATGAATCGTAGAGTGTACGTTAAGAAATAAGAAACGTAATATGTCATATTAAATTATTGTTAATATAATACTTGTTACAAATTTTAGTATAGCAGGAAAGAAACACTAGAAGGAAAAGGGGGATGGAGACACAGGGGGTGGACAAAAATATGGGAACACAAAAAATACAACACATCACTGACGGAGCGAGGTGGCGCAGTGGTTAGCACACTGGACTCATTTAGGTTTTTCGTGATTTCCCTAAATCGCTTCAGGCAAATGCCGGGATGGTTTATTTGAAGGGGCACGGCAGACTTCCTTCCCCATTCTTCCCTAATCCGATGGGACCGATGACGTCACTGTTTGGTCCGCTTCACCAAACCAACCAACACATCATCATGCCTAATACGGTATAGGATTGTAAATCGTAGAGAAATCACAAATGCTTTTAATGTGAATTCGAAGAAAAATTGCTTTGATATAAGTTTTCATTCACAGATGTTTCTATGCGCCACACCTGTACTTACACGCTTTACGCTGAGAGCGCACGTTCTCAATCGCATGCAAGGCTTTGAATGCCAGGGGTTGTGCGACACCGGCGCGGCATGCAAAGGTCAAGCAACTTGCCGTGCATTCAGCGAACACCCACAGCCGCCCTCTGGAGAAAAACTGTGTTCACCTGTCTTTGAGGAGAAGAACAAAAAGAAGAAGGAGAAGAAGAAAGAAAAAAAAAACTGTTAGATATCATTAAGTGAATGAATACCTAATCAACAAACTTGTTTTATTCTCTTCAGTGTGTCAATTTATGTGTATACCAACTGTAAATAATAGACTGCGACTCATTCGATGTCATTCCGGCTTTCTTTATGCACCACCGACACACAGCAAACCACTTGTTAAGGTAATCTGTCCCCAGCCCGCGAACTGCTGAATTTTCGAACATCGATAAATGTCTCTTACTAAGGTAACGTTGTTTTGTGGTGGTTCACTCTGCAGAAAGATCATAATGACACTATATCACTGGAACGCCAAACAAGAGATGGGAAAAAGTGCAACATTTTCCCGCTGATGAAACTGTATAGCTTTCCACATCGCACACAAATATTTCCTGTCGGTGTGAGCACGCACTTGACCGTTCATTGCAGTGCTATGCATTGCATTGCAGAGGAGAGTCAGGTAATTTGACTGTACGACAGAAAAAAGGAAGTTTGTGGTAAGGTCTCATGGGACCAAACTGCTTAAGTCATCGGTCCCTAAACTTACGCCGGCCGAGGTGGCCGAGCGGTTCTAGGCGCTACAGTCTGGAACCGCGAGACCGCTACGGTCGCAGGTTCGAATCCTGCCTCGGGCATGGATGTGTGTGATGTCCTTAGGTTAGTTAGGTTTAAGTAGTTTTAAGTTCTAGGGGACTGATGACCTCAGCCGGCCGCGGTGGTCTCGCGGTTCTAGGCGCTCAGTCCGGAACCGCGCGACTGCTACGGTTGCAGGTTCGATTCCTGCCTCGGGCATGGATGTGTGTGATGTCCTTAGGTTAGTTAGGTTTAAGTAGTTCTAAGTTCTAGGGGACTGATGACCACAGATGTTAAGTCCCATAGTGCTCAGAGCCATTTGAACCATTTTGAACTGACGACCTCAGATGTTAAGTCCCATAGTGCTCAGAGCCATTTGAGCCATTTAGAACCTAAACTTACACACTGCTTAATCTAACTTAAACTAACATACGCTAAGGACGACACACACATACCCATGCCCGAGGGAGGACTCGAACCTCCGACGGGGAAAGCCGCGCCGACCGTGACAAGTCGCCCGAGACCGCTCGGCTACCCCGTGCGGCCGGATCGGCAGACATGACCTCGCATTTAGCACATATTCAGCTATCTATTGCAAAATGATTAACAACAAACCTTAGAGATGATTTCGTAGACATTCCCGGCATAATAACTTCTGATATTCTTCACGGGTTTGCAGCCGGATCATGTCGTCGTCCAGACACAATATTTCCATATTTTTAGAGATGGCAGTATGAACCAAAACAAAAAAAACATGTCCAGGAAACATGGGCTCTAAAGTGCATACCTTAACCCTTTCGTGGGCAAAATTATTGAGCAATTTTTTTAATGAATGGAGAGCATATAGTAGTTAATAGATAGGTATATTTATCATACAGAATAACAAATTTGCGCCAACTGTGAAAGTGAGGTCACACAACATGGTGGGAAGTATTCTTCCCACTGCCCTTCCTTGGAGTTAAATGACAAAAACAACTTTTTCAATATATGTCATATTTATTTGATAAATTTACTTCTCTTGTTACTATGCTTGTTCATAATTACTTGCCATGAAATTTTCTGAAACATGGGTCTATGCAGAGTAGTATTTGACAATATGTACTAACACAGCGAGTGCGCTTTTCCGCAGCTTTGGTACTACAATGACGCCACCTCCTGTAGGTTTCTCCCAAAATGGGTTGATGCTCCCCTACAGCCACATGACGAACATCTTCAGGTACTTTACCCCTTTCTGCCAGAAAGACAGGTTTTTGTTCATGCCTTTTTCGGGATGAGAAGCCAGCGATCAATTGTCTGGCTAGATGGATCCTGTATGTGAGCTGATCATGCTATTCACTTTCTCTTTTACTTATTTTCTACAGGATAAAACTGTTCACTACAGCAACGTCCACCAGGAAATAAAATATTCTGTGCCACCATTTCACAGAACTTTTGTCAATAGCATACCTTTCTCGTAATTTATCAAACTTATCGACACCACCCATCATTTTGTTGTATTCAGCCACAACTTCAGGACAAGAAATCTCTGTACTAGTACCATCCTTGTTTTTCCTCTTCACTATGGCCGTTGATCTTGGGTCATGAATTGAGGACAGGAAAGTGACTGGGCGGTTATCCATCCATTTTACTGCAGAAATGGCTCCTTTTGTTTCAAACTGGAATTCTCCTCGTTCCAATTTTACGTTTTCCTTCATAAATTTGGGTAAATCTTTCCAGTTGGTCTTCACTGTCGCACATCCATACACACCCTTCTTTAAAAGTGTTGACACCAATTTCACGGCGGTGAAGAATCTGTCAAATGCAACTACCTGATTTTTATTATTTATTTCCTTTGTTAGACCTACTACCACCCTTTCGCTCAATGTAAAGTCACTAGCTGCCTATACTTGCCTGTGTAAACATCAAAGTGCATTATATATCCAGTGAGTGAACTTGACAAGCACCACACTTTGTAGCCTCGTTTCACCGGCTTCATTAGCATATACTGTTTCATAGATGATCGTCCTTTGAAAGAAATCATCGATTCATCCACTCACGTAAATGATGAGGGCTCATAATTATTCTTACAGCTCTACAAAAGCTTTTCAATCAATGGCAATTTATGCATTTATTATATTCTGGATGATTTCTTGACTTTGCAGTTTCGTTGTTATTACATTAAACATTCTCTACAATCTTTTAAAATCTTTTACTTGTCATTACATTAGCAACTGGCTCTACTTTTAGTATAGGGTCTGAACTCCAGAAGTTAGAGAGAGCAAGAAGTTGAAGAATTCCCATTAGAATAAGACATCCTATATAAGCTCTCATTTCTTGAGTAGTTGTGTCAACCCAGGTGTTTGATGGACATCTACTACCACGATTTTGTTTTGCATACAAGTTTGTTCCATTTACAATGAGAGTGAAAACATAATCCTCAAAGAACTTAGAAAAATAAGTGAGATCCCGATCATTGGCACTACTGAGAAATTTTGGTTTTCCTTCCATTCGTGTTTCAAAGTTGTTCTTTACATTGTTGAAGTAAGAACAGTCACCGTTCCATTCTTCTTCACTTTCACTGTCTAACGTATCACTACTGGCAACAGTCGGAAGCACGAATGATTCACTGTCATGTTCATCACCGTAAATGTCTTGATCCACAGAAACATGCCTTGAAGCACTGGTGACTGTGTTATCTAGAACATTCAGTTCATCTGCAGCACCTTCTACTCCTTCAGTTTCTGAATCACTTTCATCAGGTAATGAAAATAATATATTGCAAATTTCGTCAACATGTTTGGGATTGCTGACGTCTCGGGAATGAGAACTGGGGAGTGTAAAAAATACTATGACAGATTTAACGGAAGCAAGCACTTTGTTTGGTATGGTAAACTTGACATTCTAGAGACGTAAAACAATGGGCTACCAAAGAGGTGGTAGAACGGATACTTCCCATCAACAAAATCAAATACTACAAGTAAAGTCCACAAGTACAGTCAGTAAAACAAATTTTACAACGAACAGGAAACAGCAAATAATAAGACACCATAGCAAAAATCAAAAGTATTTACCTTATACTATAGCTTTGAGGAAAAATCACAAAATGTCACGCAAACAGCACTGAAAGGATCCTCTACAGAGGAACACTCAGCTATACAATGCCTCTGCCCGAAGGTACAGCAAAAACGGTGGGAACTGGGAATCCCACGGGATTAGGAGTGAGTTCATTGTAGTGGGAAGCATGTTTCCCACGGCTCACTAAAGGGTTAAGGGGTGTGAACACTTGTTCATCTTTGCTACGAAGCACATCTCTTCTACTGAACAAATGCTCATCGCTCTTGACTAATTAATTAATTAGTTAATTTAACCTGATCGTATTAGGGCTATCAGGCCCTCTCTTACATCATATCATGTTTTCACACATTCGATATCTTTTTTACATCATAGATTCCTAAAAAATAACAGTTTTAATTTTACAAACAGTATTAAAACGGCTTGAGTGTCTGTCGATGTGTATTTTAGAGCCCATGTTTACCTGACTATTTTTTCGTGTTTTGGTCCATATTATCTCGTCCTAAAATATGAAAAGCAAAGAGATTGCAGTGGAGAAGATTTGTTTCACAGTACAGAAGATAAAGTAGTCCTGATAGCTCTTAAGGTATGCATTTTAGAGCCCATTTTTACGAGACCTTTTGCTTCGAATGAACATTCCAGTCAAATCCCTGAATGTGGACCATTCCTCCTCAGACAGCCTGCATATGACTCATTAGTCGTGAAGTCACAAATTACTACATTTCACGTTTAATTTTTCTACGTTATTTGCGAGTTGTTAATCTTTGTGTCAAGCTAACATTTTGGCAAGATGTGATGCAATATTGTTATAATTTTTACCGTTTAAAACTTCCACATAGGCACCGCCATGTCATCCGTGGAAAGCCTGACACTGCAAAAAGAATATTACCCCACTCTGGAACACATTCCTTGTGAATAAATTCCGTTCTAAGATTATTTTCTGCTTTCTACATGTGTATAAACTTTCGCTCCAGTTGAAAACCTGGCTAGATATCCGAAATGGCCATATTTGTCTTCCAGGCGTCGTTATGGTAATAAATACAAGTATCTTCGAAAGCCAGAAAATACCGTGTCCACCTGGTTACCATCACTAATGATTCTTAGGATAAAATATACGAAGGAAGTAAGCAGAGTATCGCGGGATCATTATTTTAGAAGTTCACGCTAGTTTAGATTGTGTTTCAAGCTGGTCACTATTCTCGAAATCAGAATATGTGCTGGAACTCTGCTATAAATGTAGATGAATGATACAGGAACAAAGTTCTGTGACTCAGTTCTGCTGGCCTTATTGTTGTTACGCGAAACCAGAAATCAGTTCTCGGTTGAAGCGAACTCCACTGATTCATGTAAGAGTGGAGAGAATTAACTTAGAAATTATAACTGGAATTCAGTTCCATAGATCTTGTTTTGTTTCAATGGTCTCACATGCTTTTCAACAATATTATCGTGTCGGCTGGAGTGGCCGAGCGGTTCTAGGCCCTACACTCTGGAACCGCACGACCGCTACGGTCGCAGGTTCGAATCCTGCCTCGGGCATGGATGTGTGTGATGTCCTTAGGTTAGTTAGGTTTAAGTAGTTCTAAGTTCTAGGAGACTGATGACCTCAGAAGTTAAGTCCCATAGTGCTCAGAGCCATTTGAACCATTTGAATATTATCGTTTTCGTTATGCTATTGTCTGTTTCGGTCTCTGTGTTACAAACAAATGTCTGTCCACTAATACTTGTGTCACTGGCATCTTGAATTTTTCTACAATATTTTTTAGAGTATTGGAAAGATCTTATGACAAGATTTTGCTGCGTTAATTGATGGATTCGCGCATTGCCCTTGTGAAAGAGAAGCGTATTTTCATTATAATCTATTGAGATGTACGTTTATGCAGTACTCTTTCTCGAGAATATTCCCGATTTTGTTTCAAGTGCCATGGGGAACTCTGTCATCTTTAATTATTCTATTAGGTGCGTCTACTTCTAGAACGAGAGCTACTCTTCATTCGAAATTGATCTACTGTTCGTTTACACGTCCATCGTCTGAATTAAACAATCCTAGCCCATTTGAGTCCTGATCCAGTTTACTGAGAATGTAGAAGATTCAGCTTCGCTTTTCTCCTATTTGTAGTGCGGTTATCATTGTAGCTGCTGTTGTTGTATATTATTTATCTCAGTCTCAAATTGCACATCCGCAAAGAGAGCAGTTTTATTTTTCGACAAAATATAATGTGTGGATATATTAAGGAACTATCTGGTGCACTTAGATTTCACAGGAAATTTTCACAGCGGTCTCATCGTAAACATCGTCTCTTTCGCCACTTATCGTGTTTTAACTATATCTTTTAGTCAGTAGAGGCTCTAACTACTAACTTTAGCCTACCATTGATTGTTAATAACAAGTTAACCAAACTATTTATATCAAGACGTAGTTGGCATTACGAGTCGGAACTTTCATGCATTTTTCCATCAATTCCCCCATTAATAAGAATAGCATTTATGCATAAGCTGAATAATATTTTAAGAAAGTGGTTATAAAAGGTAAGAAACATTCGAAAGAATGGGAAGAGGCGTTTGTTCGCCTTTAGTCTCTCGTAAAGCTACAATTTTGACGGATTTTTTGGATCAGTTTGTTTGCTATGCAGCACTTAGATCCATTAGCTATGAGGTTGGATGTCTGCTTAGTATTCTCTTATGTTTTACCGACCACAGATGGTCGATAATTAGAGCGAACCAGGGCAGTTATGAAGTTCAAGCATAGATTCACCAAACTGCATATGAAGACAGCTGTTTGTGGCGATGTTATGTTCGACTGTAATACCCACTCATTTTAGGCCCTTGTCAATCAATTGTTGATTGCGATTAGAAATTTCAATGTTACCACTCGGCCGGGCATGTCACGTTTGTGCAGTTCGTGTCGGACTGATTGCGGAGGTATGAAATTCGAGAAATGCTGAATAAGATCTAAAGGCAGTCGTGAATAATTAGCTGTGGAACCAGCCATAACAATTCTCTACACTCCTAGCGATTTCTAAAACTGAGGACCAGCTTTTGTCTACTGGCGCTAATCGCTGATTATATCTTTTAAACGATCGTGTGTGCTGTCACGATCTAGAAGGCTGTTACTTTGGGTACACTAAAACACTTAGACATTGATGTAATTGATCCATCTAACTCCGCTCCGACAGTCTTCCATCGTCGAAAGTAAGAGAATCGATAGTTCAGCGTCCCTGAGTGTAGCCAACTGACACCGTAGCAGAGACAAGTCAGTCCTGTGGACGACCCAAGGAAACGAGAACGAAGCCCGGTATCGGTACGATCGGCTAGCGCAGTAACGTAAGTGTGAAGGAACATGGTCACAAGCGTACATAAGAAGAACGAGAAGAACCAGTGAAAGATAAGTGATGCGCTCTAATACGTCGCCAATACTGTGTGGAGGCAGCAAGATATTGCAGAGCCGACAGCGTGGCCGATCTGGTACGGAACGTACAGAGAAACTAGATACATTCCGATAGTAGCACATTTTGTGTGTGTGTGTGTGTGTGTGTGTGTGTGTGTGTGTGTGTGTGTGTCTCCATCTCATACTATACTTAAGAGAAACAGTGAAGTTACGGAAGCAGTATAATATTTACTGTTGTTCTCAAAGGGTCAGTGAGCCTAACATTATCAAAATTAATCGTAGTAGAAGTATTAGTATTATATGATAATACTGGTAAAATAATTATCAGCAGGAGTACCTCTTGTAGAAACATCGTGGTGGTGGTAATAGTAATAGGGACTTCTTTATAGGTGCTTCTAATAGTTGTATTGTTTGTTACTGTAGTAGTATATGCTGTTGTAACAGTATTAATAGCAGCAGTTATAAAGACCTGTAAAATTAGTCAAAATAGCTTGAAATAACGAAAACCTCTGCCACTTTTCTGTTACAGGAACATCCGGCCACGAGCGGAAAATCATGCCATAGGAAAATTACGTGATGAGTAGCCATCTAAATGTTGGAGCCATAGTAGTAAAATTAAAAATAAAAATAATAATAATAATAATAATAGTTTGATAAACACTGTAAACTTAGTTCACTGTTCAGAACAGAAAAAAAGGAAAGTAAAAGAGATTACCGTAATATTCACGTAAATGTTATTCTGCATGTAACTGTTTATTGTTGTTGTCAAGGTAGTCCACTATGGTAAATAAATAAATGTACATCTGTCACCATTTCTTTCCCCTTTGGCAATGTTTGTTAATGTCAAAAATGCCGAGTTGCACCGTGATTTGGAAACCAATTTAAACTCTAGGTCCCCCTATAACCGGCTGGGTACGTCAGCTCAGTGGTCGGAGGAAGGCAAAGGTATATCGTCTCTAACATGACTATTCCTAGTAAAGCACTGTGCTTGTCGAAACAATCTTCGGACTGATGACTGCTTTACTTTTCTTTGTCTAGTCAGTTGCACTGACGAATATGAAAAATGTCGCTTGATGAAATGAATATTGATTCAGGGTGTAAAAAACTGCAAAAGGAAAAATATAACAAAATCAGTAAATCATATGTAGTCCGTTTACTTAAAAAATCATCCTTAGACTTTCTGTGTCAGGAAAACGGTTTACTCGAATTGTTAATTTGGACGACCTTTCCGAAGTAGTTTTAGTTCAGTTGAACACACGCATTCCCTAATGTCATTACGCAGTCGCATCGGTACGCAAAGCGCACTCAATCTTCGTTAGCGTAACTGGCGCGAGATGGTTTCGGTGGGAACGAGGCCTCTTCCGCCCGCCACTGCTGATGTTATTTCCGCCTCCAGTAAACCTCGTTGCGGTTATCGAATATTTCCATTAAGTTTCCGAGGTAACCTGCTACCCGCACTTAGCAGCTAAATATCGCACCATCAGGGCTCCCAAACTGAGGGGAATTCCCACGAACGTGGTGCGTGCATATTTAGGTTTTGCTTACGAACCCCAATAGATTTGGGGTACTGACGGGGGCGATTAGTGTAGAACTTCCGATCTCTAAGAATACAGTCGCCAAGTCAGTTGTAAATACTTCTTATACAGCGATGTTGTTTGAATGATCGTCACCGATTGTAGAGAAACTTATTTCACAAAATTTCTGTATCTTTAACGCTATCACGGCATAACAGTGTAGCGGAACGCAACACAACGAAAAACAACGCACGCGCACACATGCGCACGATGACACACACACACACACACACACACACACACACACACACACAAACACACGAACGCACGCGCGCGCTGACATTACGCAGATACCATACATTTAACGTTTCATTCGTGATATGGACTATCTGCAAATGACAGTGTGCAAATCTGCCTATATTATGTAATGTGGATGATACTGGTAACTTTTTGTCTACCGAGATATCGAGGCAGCAATTAACTTTAAAAATGGAGGGATATAGTCTACTTTTCTTTGTAGCATTCGATAGTTCTTCAAAGGATAAGTAGTTTATCATCCTTGTCGGCAGGGGAACGGGAAACGTGGTAGTAAAAGACAATCTTTGTCCAAGGAGCGCGTACTGAACATAATTACGTACATGAAAGATCATGCACAGCGCAGGAAAAAAAACAGATTTCGAACAAGCTCGCAGAAATATGACTGTGTTGCGTGTAAGAAAAACTACGGATATTCAAGGGTGAACAAGGCGCACATTACAAAAACTGGTGTTTGCACGTTTCAAGGATGCTGGATATGATTTACAAGATGTGCATGATAGTGACCTACTACGTTATGTGCACCACACTGCGGGCGACACTCGTCACACTCATTTAAAGGAAGCAGTGGGTGGTTACTACCTTCACACAGTGCTACTGAATTGGAAAACGTACGACAACGAAATTTCAAACAAAGCGTCAACTTGACGATTCACAGCAAACTGCATAATCGACCCGAAAATTTGTAGGTGAGATAAACAAATTTATCCCTTCGTTCATTAAGGAATTTGTCAACTCCGACCATATGGATTTGAAAAAAAATGCATATGAAAGAAACCCTGGAAATTAGAGGTACCAAGAGAGTTGTATCAAGATCACTTAACGTCAACGCCTTAACGCATTCGTGTACAATTATACCGACTTTTAATATGGATGGTAAATTGGCTGGAAACTTATTTATGGCGCTGCAAAGCGTTGGAGGTGCTCTGCCCCTTACGATTCTTTCTCGTGTGCGTGATCTTGCAAGCGCAGTAGGGAATATTTATGTTACAGCAAGCAAGAGTGGGAAAATGGACGTAAGAGAACTACAACTGTGGTATGAGCACTGCTTTTGCCCAATAGCTGGTCAAAATAACTTGTTTTTGCTTGATTCCTGGTCTGCGTATACAAATCATACACCTTTAGAGCAAACTATCTCTCCTGAGAAGGTGTGACATTGCAATTCATACCACCTGGAACCACTGGAAAAATTCAGCCTCTGGATGTTTGGTTTTTCCGTGCGTATAAAACATATTATCGCACTATCTGCATCTGTGCGTTGAAGGATAGCCTGTTTTGCACTCGGTTGCGTGCCAACACATTCCATCAGCTCTCATCACCCCGTTAAACCAATATGATTCTATATGCATTCTTTAAGAGTGGATACGTAGCTGAACGTGCTGCTCGGTTTGTGACTTCCAAGGAGTTCGCATACCATCTTGATGATGCGAACCTTTGTGATCACTGTGGCGCGCCATTTTTCATTCGGTGTTCATGGTGCGAGTTAACGATTTCTTTTGAACATTTTTTGAATTTCGACGATGTCCATTTTGTGAATTATACATAAATCTCGTAGAAGGAAATCTCTGCACGTCCCGGACACTCATTTTCTGTCGCCCATCTCATGCACAAAATGGCTCTGAGCACTATGGGACTTAACTTCTGAGGTCATCAGTCCCTTAGAACTTAGAACTACTTAAACCTAACTAACCTAAGGACATCACACACATCCATGCCCGAGGCAGGATTTGAACCTGCGACCGTAGCGGTCCCGCAGCTCCAGACTGTAGCGCCTAGAACCGCTCGGCCACTCCGGCCGGCATCTCATGCACATCGTGAATCATTAGCACCTAATATTTTTCCTGTCATAAATATTAGCACAACACTTTCAAATGAACTTTACTAAAGATTGAACTTGCGACCTCGCACTCAAGGGGTTCCTTGTTGGACGCTAAATAAAAAAGAACAAAATCCAAGAAAGACTACAGAATAACTTTTAGTAAGCCATATGTAACAAATTAAATAAGGTATCGAAGCATTTTACAAAAAGCAAAAACAGTTTCGGTCTGACAAACAAAAACTTAGGCAATATAGCTAGACTTATCCTGAACTGTCAGTACGAGTGCGTGAGATGCGTGACGCTGAACGCAGTACTTGGTCTATTGACAGCTGAACGACGGTATGAGTCATTAGGAAATCCTGACAGGCTATGGGACTGTAACGTATTCTGGAACCTCCAATGAGTCAACGAGAAGAACGTTGAAACCCCCACATTACCGAAAGGGCAAACACCGGTATTGTTCTTATTGCGTCACACTGTCAGTGGGACGCCAGAGTCCTACCCGCAGAAATATACAATTCTGAAATAGATAGGAATTGATAATATTATGGTCGCTGCGGTCGTATTTATTTATTAAATTTAAATAATAAACGATACAAGGCCGCATCTAATTTCAGTAATGTTTGCCCATTGTAGTTGACCTGTCAGAAGGTGTAGATTTTTTTAGATTCAAGCAACAGATCGTTCTTGTCAGTTTTCATAATGTGGAACAATATCAGTATCACGAGATACAATCGGATAAAAATACGGTTTCAAACAAAATTTGTGGTTATCTTTGAGGTACTGCATGTTTACCGTATGTAGTGCTCAAACTGGTAAACGTTTACTTGTGTTGTTCATTGATGTTAAAAGATTTGCGATACGTATGCAATGGGTAACAAAACTAAATCCAGGAACTTTTGAGGAGTCTTAGAGGATGTCTTGCATAAAAAAACTGAGGATAAGAAGCCCATGCCTGCTGAGAGGCTACAAACGTGAGTTGTAACACTGCCGTCGTTGTGTATAGGGTGAACATTAATAAAAACGACAAACTGCAGTGACGGATTCCTCATTGGAAATGGAGGAAAAAAGGTCCTATAAACATGTGTCCGGAAAATGCATCGTTTCCACGGTAGATTGCTCTGACTAATGAAAGTTCCTTGACCACTTGCCGTGTGTCCTTTGTGTGTTGCAGACTGTGTGAGTGACGCAGCAGAATGGTCCGGTATTCATGTCGGGAACAAGCCGAGATGGTGTCTACGCACAGTCAAGGAGATGGGAACGGTCGAGAGGCAGCGCGGCTATACCAAAACGGGTACTCTCATAGACACCAGCCACATCAAACAACATTTCAAGCCTTTTTTGGGCATTTGTGCGATCATTGGTCCTTTCAGACAGAAGAATATACAGAGACAGTGAACTGTGCGTACACCAGATTTGGAGGACCACGTTCTACAGGATTTGCTGACTCTTGACCGTTTCCATCTACTTGACTATACACGAACACCATCACGGCTTGTTCCTTTCATTCGTCACCGTGATCTAATGTGGTAATCATGCATTTTCACCCGCCGGAGTGGCCGTGCGGTTCTAGGCGCTACAGTCTGGAACCGCGAGACCGCTACGGTCGCAGGTTCGAAACCTGCCTCGGACATGGATGTGTGTGATGTCCTTAGGTTGGTTAGGTTTAAGTAGTTCTAAGTTCTAGGGGACTGATGACCTCAGCAGTTACGTCCCATAGTGCTCAGAGCCATTTGAACCATTTTTTTCATGCATTTTCGGACACATGTTCATAGGACCTTTTATTCCATCTCCAGTCAGGAATCCGTCCCTGCAGTTTATCGGTTTTATTAATGTTCACCCTATAGAAAGTATGGTTATATTATCCTGGCACTGGTAGCCAAATTTTACGTTATAAATGTCTTACTTGCTTGGTTTGGGGAAGGAGACCAGACAGCGTGGTCATCGGTCTCATCGGATTAGGGAAGGATGGGGAAGGAAGTCGGCCGTGCCCTTTCAGAGGAACCATCCCGGCATTTGCCTGGAGTGATTTAGGGAAATCACGGAAAACCTAAATGTCTTACTGATCTTATCTGTGAAAATCCTGGTCTGCGATGCCAAGTACAATATCTCGTTACTTTAGTAGACTGTTTATGCACTTTTAAATGTAACTTTTTTAATGTTCATTCGCACATTGGACATCTTTCCCTATGATGTTATCTGAATGCTATAAAATGTTACTGAACGCCTATGCTGCATTGAGCTTTTAGTACTGATCACTGAAATTCTCTAGCCTTTATTTAGGAATTCCTCTGCTACACATGCTTAAAATCTGATCTGTGTTAACTGTAAGATCTGGGTTAACTATAAGATGACGGCGAGTTCAACTGCAGTGTCTCAGTCTTTTCTTGAGATTCTTGCTGGTGTAAGTGATTCACCGAAGTAATAGACCAACAATTATTTCTTTTTGATGTATCTTTTATTATTCCCCATTTGATGTTTTTGGCACCAATTGATATCATACACTCTTGCCATGGGCTGCACCACATTCTTTCACTGTGATCAGATCTCTGTAAAATTAGAACTAGTTCATTAATTTTGTTAACCAATCGTCTCTCCTATCACATACCCTCAGTATTCCTTCTAAAATTGTAAAATATTTAAACTGTGCTCCATCCGTCTCTTTTCATTCTCCGAATTCCCTGTTAACGTCCAATCCTCTCAACACACAGGGCCACTCTCGTTCTGTGACGCCGCCGACGCTGCCTGCTTCCTGGTGCTTCCCACATGTAGCGGTTTTAGCGTCTTGGCGCCGCACCTTCTGCTTGTCACCTAGTGCACCACCTGTCTTCTTGTGTTGAGCCGATACGTACGCTAATCTTTCAAACCATTCCCTTTTCCTACATCTGCAGTGAAATGGGGTGGATTGCCTTACCTGTACCATAGTTCTGCTTATACAGCAGTTAATCAGATGTGGCGTGACATCGAGGATTCACGTCGCAGCAGCTCTTAGCGTTCTCCACAGCAGTGCTGTGACAGGAGTGGTTCGCTAACCGCCATTTAACGAGCCGAATATTGTCAAATACTTTGCAAGGAGTTCACCTTGCGGTCCGTCAGCGTTGCAACTTCAGTTACGCAGTCGGAGGGCTGGCCTAGTTGCTCGCGTTTGCCACCTGCAACTTCTCGTTCTCTATCTTTCGTCTGAAGAGGATTCCGGAAGTAGATTCGTATGCGTACCTTGTTCCTCAAGATAGCCTCAGCACCTTCTCAAAGTTTTGCCGCATGTTTTTGTTATACGATTATACAGATTTTACAGAAAGTTGCAAAGAATTACGCTTTTTGACACTTTTTAAAATATCGCCCGTTTCACTAGTTACAGCACTTTAGTGTTTTCAGAATGCATCAGTCTGTGTCATTTTGCTGCTTGTGAAGCCAATAATACAGGTCATTTAGTCGACATTGTGACTGGATCTGTTAAGGAGTGTGCATCTATAGCCCATACACCCGAATCACTGTAACGATGTAGATAGTAAACTGACGTGACAAAAGTCATGGGATACCTCCTAATAAAGTGTCGCACCTCGTTGTGCCCGACGTAGTGCAGCAGTTCGAATTCGCTTAGACTCAAACAGTCGTTGGAAGTCTCATACAGAAATATTAACCAATGCTGCCTCCACAGTCGTCCATAATTACGTAAAGTGTTGCCGGTGCAGGATTTTGTGCACGAACTGAGCTCTCGATTATCTCCCATAAAAGTTCGATTGGTTGTCACATCTTTCGCTCGAATTGTCCAGAACGTTCTTCAAACCAATCGCTTACAATTGACGTCCGATGACATGGCGCCTTGTTATCCATAAAAATTCCATCGTTGTTTGGGAACATGAAATCTATGAATGGCTGAAACTGGTCTCCAAGTAGTCAAACGTAACCATTTCCAGTCAATGATCGGTTCAATTGGACCAGAAGACCCAGTTCATTCCATGTAAACACTGCCCACACCATTACAGAGCCGCCACAGACTTACACAGTTGACAACTTGAGTCCGTGGCTTCGTGGGCTCTGTGCCACACTCGAACCCTATCATCAACTCTTACCAACTTAAATGTGGATCATCTGACCAGGCCACGGTTTTCCAGTTGTCTAGGGTCAGACCGATGTGGCCACGAGCCCAGGATGGAGCTGCAGGCGATGTCGTGCTGTAAACTGCTACCATAGCCCATTAACGTCAAATTTCGCCACACTGTCCTAACGAGTACGTTCCTCGTACGTCATACATTGATTTCTGCGATCATTTCACGCAGTGTTCCTTGTCTGTTAGCAGTGACAACTCTACTCACACACCGTTGCTCTCGGTCGTTAAGTGAAGGCCATCCGAGCAATTTCCGAAATGGAATGTCCCACGCCTGTAGCTCCAACTAGCATTCCGCGTTCAAAGTCCGTTAATTTGCGTCGTGTGGCCATAACAAAATCGGAAAGCTTTGCACATGAACCACCTCAGTACGAATGACAGCTCCGCCAATGCACTGTCCTTTTATAACTTGTGTACGTGATACTACCGCCATCTGTATATGTGCATATAGGTACCCCATGAGTTTTGTCACCTGAGTGTACAGCTGCCGAAGAGCTACGACAGGTAACGTTTGCACGTCCAGAAGGACACGGCAGTTACCAGTTTCTTTCCATTTGTAAATCGGGATAACAACCGCCAATCGTCACATAAATTGAGCTCTGCCTGACACACTTGTCCTGAGCAAATCTGGACTTCTTCCCTTGACATCAAATGTCACGCAATCAACAGTACAATGTCTATTGCAGTGACACGTGGCCACCGATATTTATTCTTTTCCCTGACATAAGTTATAAGAAAACTTTCGATAAAGCTTTGCTGGAACAGACCATGAAGTTTTATACTTATTATACGTAAGATAAACAAAATTTTTGTTCTCGTATTTAATGTTTCTTCCACAGATATTGAGTTAAGTGGTCCTCATGGATGTGAATTAAGTCAGACCCGCTAAAGGCCATTTTAATTAACACATTAATAAAATAGCTGTCTTGAAGACGTAATGAGTATACACAGGATAGGCAAAATAAAACTGCCCTGAGAAATATTTGTATGACTGACATGGAAGTAACCCTCGTGAATGAACAGGTAATAACGTTCATTGACTAGTGGAGCGCTAGTCTTGTCTATGCCAGTGTACTGCATACCGCAACAGTTACATATTGATCAACACTTCAGATTCACAGCACGCCTCGCACATTGTCACAGTGCAAACATTTATTAACAGTATGACTACATGACTCATCTGATTAAATCACTGTGTCCGTAGTTTTACAGTTATTAAAGGTATTTAAAATCAGTCAGTACAACTACGGAATATGAGTATTTATATCACCCCACGTGTATCGTTTAATTCATTTAAAACATTGTCAGTGGACTGGACTGCAATGCAGTTACAGTTTTTGTTTGTTTTCTAGATGTAAAACAGTTCGTTGCAAAAGATCCTGAGGTGTGATTTTGACTCAGGGCATTTTGGCCCACTTTTCCCCGACATCTAGAAGCGTCATCTGCTTGCACATGCTTTCATTTAGCACGTATGTTTTTGTCCTTATCTCATGACGGTCTCCGGGACAATGCATTTCCTTACGCGAAATACGATCAATATAGCACCATTAGTGTTTATTTACGTGCTCCTGGCTAAACGGCTAAACGTGTGTGTGTGTGTGTGTGTGTGTAGTGCTGCCAACTTAGCCGCTAGTTTTCGTTTCCATTTTATCAAGAAAAAGTTCTCTTCTTATGAGTTTTGTACTATATCTAATACACAACTATTAATTAATATGTATTTATTTAATATGTAAGTGAAATGAAATGAGTAACATGTGAGTTGCAGACCTAAATGGAGAGTATGTGGGGGACAAAACTGGTAATGGAAACGCAGAATAAGGGATGGAAGGGTGAGGTGGCAACTGGCGGGAACAAGTAGGTCAAACATAAAAGGAAACTTGCGACATCCGTAGGCTCTAGGATCTGGTGATGCGGGAGATGGTCCCCATAATGCCTGAAGAACCAATCACGCCAGGCTGATAATGATGTAATAAGAAAAAAACGTAATACTCAACATAACTCACATGACAAATTTTTCGCTTCATTCACTTAATTTATTGTTCGAGGAAGCCGACGTGACATTAGCTCACACGATTTGAATATGTTACTTCAACTACATTATTCCAGTCCCATCAACTTTCTATCATACATCCTCCATGCATATGTACCTCAGACTGCATCTTCCACACCCAATTTCTCCTTTCCTTTGTCCCTCCTTCCCTTTCTCCGTCCCTCCCTCCCTAACCCCCCCTCTCTCTCTCACTCTCTCACTCTCTCTGCCGCCCTCCCTCCCACCCTCCCTACCTGCTTATCATCTGCGTATCTGCGTGTATGTGCGTGTGTCACAGATGGGCAGCATGGAAAAGTTATGTTAGCAGATGGCAAGCACTGTTCCACATCGTACTTACGCTAACTGGTTCCCTATTTTTTAATACTGTACGATAGGAGTGTGATGTATTCTGCAGACATTTCACGTACAGAGTGCAAGGCCTTCCAAAGCTGAAAAGCATCCTTATTCTCTGTGACACAATAGCAGTTTACTCTGTCAGCGTTGGGCTTCCCTCGACGCACTCTCCTTAATGACAACTGCAGCCCGCTTCACCCTTACTTCACGATTAATGGCCACCGTTTGCGTTTCAAGCAGCCTACTGGAGGTGACGATCGTATCTTCTGCCAGTGTTGGGTATATCCAAAACCACTAAATACTCAGTAATAATTACAACATTTTTTTTCGACAACGGTGACAAAATCGTCAACACTGAATAAAATGGCTCTGAGCACTCTGGTACTTAACATCTGAGGTCATCAGTCCCCTGGAACTTAGAATACTTAAACCAAACTAACCTAAGGACACTACACACATCCATGCCCGAGGCAGGATTCGAACCTGCGACCGTAGCGGTCGCGGAGTTACAGACTGAAGCGCCTAGAACCGTTCGGCCACACCGACACTGAATAAGACAATGGTCATCAATACGGTGAAAGACATAGTAATGACACTAATCCGAATTTACGATAGCATTTCAACCAAGTTAAGTTATTTAATAATCTCCTCTATCAGACGGCAAGTACAACAGGTGACACATCTAAAATATTTTAGTCTTGAATTATGAATACGTGAATCTGTGCATGGGAAGGTACAGTAAATACACTATGTGATCAAAGGTATCTGGACACCCCGCAAAACATACGTTTTTCATAATAGATTCATTGTGCTGCCACCTACTGCCGGGTGCTCCATATCAGCGACCTCAGTAGTCATTAGACATCGTGAGAGAGCAGAATGGGGCCCTACGCGGAACTCACAGACTTCAAACGTAGGCAGGTGATTGAGTGTCACTTCTGTCATACGTCCGTACGCGACACTTCCACACTCCAAAACATTCCTAGATCCACTGTTTCAGATCTGATAGTGAAGTGGAAACGTATTTGCAGCACAAAAGCCTACAGGCCGACCTCGTCTACTGACCTACAGAGACCGCCGACAGTTGAACAGGGTTGTAACGTGTAATAGGCAGAAATCTGTCCAGACCGTCACACAGGAATTCCAGACTGCATGTGGATCCACTGCAACTACTATGACAGTTAGGCGGGATGTGAGAAAACTTGGATTTCATGCTCGAGGACCTGCTCATAAGCCACACATGACGCCGGTAAATAACAAACGACACCTCGCTTGGTGCACGGAGCGTAAACATTGGACGATTGGACAGTGGAAAAACGTTGTGTGGAGTGACGAATCACGATACACAATGTGGCGAGGCGATGGCAGGGTGTGAGTATGGCGAATGCCCGGTGAACGTCATCTGCCAGCGTGAGTAGTGCCAACAGTAAAATTCAGAGGCGGTGGTGTTATGGAGCGGTCGCTTTTTTCATGGAGTGGGATTCCACCCGTTGTTGTTTTGAGTGGCACTATCACAGCACAGGGCTACAAAGATGTTTTAAACACCTTCTTGCCTTCCACCGTCGAAGAGCAATTCGGGAATGGCGATTGCATCTTTCAACACAATCGAGCACCTGTTAATAATGCACGGCCTGTGGCGGAGTGGTTACACGGTAATAACATCCCTGTAATGGACTGACGTGCACAGAGTCCTGACCTGAAGCCTATAGAACACCTCTGGGATGTTTTAGAACGCCGACTTCGTGCCAGGCCTCACCAACCGACATCCATACCTCTCGCAGTGCAGCACTCCGTGAAGAATGGGTTGCTATTCCCCAAAAAACCTTCCAGCATCTGATTGAAGGTATGCCTCCGAGAGAGGAAGCTGACGTCAAGGCTAAGGGTGGGCCAACACAATATTGAATTCCAGCATTATCGATGGAGGGCGCCACGAACTTGTAAGTCATTTTGAGCCAGATGTCCGGGTACGTTTGATCACATAGTGTAATTTTGTAGCGTTATTGCAGAATGAACATACATTACGGAAACAGCGCATGGAAACAATAATAAACACACTGTAATGTCGTATGAAACACTGTTGCTTTATTTATGCATCATTGGTAGTGTTGTACCAGCAGTGTAACACAGGAATAGCCACTGCTGTCAGCACTACAATTTGTGTGGTACTGGGCTAAGTAATTACATTTTCAGTTTGATTGCTTGACGAGTTTTGCAATAGCACTGTTTTTCTTTCAGTTTTTCGAATATACTCATCATCTGAAAATCTCACTTGAACACACTTCTTGAGTATTATAGACCCCATAAGCCTGTGTAGGCGTGATCAATTTATTCTACTGGATCCGTGTTCTAACTTATATGAATTCGATAGAAATATAATGAAGACATTATCGGCTTTTCGTACGGAAATATCAAGTATTCATCTCCAGTTATTAAGGCCAATCGTAGGAAATACAAGCCGTGTTGTGTGATAGCGCCGATATAAATACTGTGTGGCTAGCCTTAAATTTGAAACCGAAAGTTGCGATCGGTATATATTAGTAGTCGAGAGACTAATTCTCGTTATCTGCTGCGGAAAATAACTTTTTGGTGCCATGTAACAGCAGAGATTTTATCAACCCTGGAAATAATACAGCAAGTGGCAACATGTACAATACGTGCCTCAAAGATAGTTGAATTTTGTCTGAATATACGTCAAAAATGTAGACAAATACACAAGTTTCAGATAATAGTCATGAGTCTATAAATATTTGGTATAACCCACCAAGGGCGTTTGAAAGTTGAGACTGCGCTTTGTAAGTCAAGAAAACGAAAACTAAGTCTGCCAAAAGATATATAAGGACTTTACAGGTGTACCAGGTGTAAGCAAAACAAGAGGAGTAACAACTGTAAGCTGAAACACATTTCCAACGATATATATTGATATAAAGAATTTATCCCTTTTTGGGAACAAACTAGTAAAATTATTTTCCTGAAAGATTGGATTATGAAAAATAACAAACCGTTTCATCTGGGAATTAGTTAGGAGACAGCTTAGAAGTCTGCATCAGTTTAATTTAATTAATACTATAAAAACCGGTGGCTAGGCAGAACTTACATTAAAGTTCACGTATTCTGATGACGAACTGAGAGCATTCCTACTTCAACATTTTGATTAGACGCATTCTAAGTTCACTACAGTTCTTCCATTCCTTTACTCAGCCTTAGTTCTTCTGTTATATTTCAGTTGCTTTACAAAATCTGTGCTAAGGAAATATTTATTCAGCATAATCAGCATAAATTATCCTGAAATTATGTAGAAGTATATCTAATGCCCAGTTCCCAGTCTCGAGCTGATTCGCCTGCCAGATGGTGACTTCTCCAGTTTCGTCGCACCATCATCACATGGTGCAATTTCTGAGACCTACAGTGAGAGCAGTTAGCGGTAACTTTACCTTTTTCCAGTTCTTCGTCTCGCTGCCCGCCACGCTTTTCCTTTGCTGTCGCAGTCCAAAACATTGAACTCGCTCTCGTTAGCAAACGTGACGTCATTCCATCTACATTCACCTTGAAAGGTGCAGGCTGGAATCTCTTCTTTCTATTTGCTTCACTAATGAGGGACCTCTCTACGGCAACCGTTTCTCTTAGCGCGGCCAACAGTTTCAGCTGCTACCTTTCTATCATTCTGCGGAAACAGTTCTTCTGGCTACTTTAGGAGCTCGGAGTTTGCAGCATTTCGTCTTTCTAATTAATATGTTTTCACCTCTATTAATAATTTCTTCAGTTTGATTTTACGAGAAAATGAGTTGTTCAGTAAATTCGAGCTTTGTGTTGTAATTCGCCGTTTACTGAGTTCAGAGTTCTTGAGAACAAATTTTCTTCACAGAGGAAAAGCCTTGGCTCTTGTGGTACTTAACTGCGTGGACACGGCGCAACAGCAGCTTGCATGCGGCAAACATATGCGACTTAGTCTTGAGCAACTTTCGTAATCACTCTCTGGGCTTTTGAACAGGTGTGACTGAATGCTGAAACGGTACATTCTTTTGGATCCCTGATCGTACACATAATTACCCTCGCTTGTTAACGGTGTTTTGATAACTTACATTTTACATGTTTGGCCCATCTTACGAAAATATAATTTGTATATGTTTATTCCTTATATGGACATAAACGGGAGCGGCTTCTCACAAAAAATGGAACTAACATCTGAAACATGTGAAAGACTATACAGTTGTAAACAAGTGTTTTAAGTGTTGCGACCTCGGACATACGACTAAAACCTGCAGAAAAGCCGACGTCACGTGTGCCAAGTGCGGCAACCAAGGACACAAGCGCAGTGAGTGCAGGTCCGCGGTTTGCGTCTGTATCCCCTGCAAATACAGAGGCCGCGTCTGCAATAAAACAAAAGGAGGTGATTGTCAGACCTATAAACAGCTGCATGACCGGCTCCTGGACAGTATAGACTATGGCAGCTAAAATCAGCACACACGCAAGAAACACGAACGCCCAAAGCCAATCACCCAAAACACATAAATACAAATCACCGTCAACATTACAGAGAAGCTACCAAAGAGCAATTTCCTGGAGAAGACAAATGAATCTTCTGCCGGAGAATTACGTCGATAATGAACCCATCCCGCCCCTAACACACTCAACGATGTTACAGGATAGCTGCATTAATACGATAGAATATATAGATGACATGACAATCTGTGGTTCCATCCACTACGAGGTGGCAAAGCAAATTAAAAGACAATTACACCACTGGATAAACTTCCAAATAACATTAATGCAGAGGATAGATGAGTTGGAAGATGAACTTACATATATTGTGCACAAGAAAATGTACAAACAAAACCGACATACTCCCTCACAATTTCTCCCAGCCGAAGTACATCACACCACACATACACAGGATGAACACAAACCAGAATCATCATCACATGGAAAACCCTACGACACACGTAAATGTGAACAGTACATCAAACCAGTCAAATTTGTCTCGGGAGGCACTCTTCACCCCGGGAAAATGGAACAAGGAACAGACAGGCATGCAGTCCCTGTATCAAAACACATCGAAACACTCAGGCTACAGACCAATACAAAACTCAAAACTACTGGACCCAGACTTATAAAAGTAGACCAATTAGATGAGGACAAATCTGAGGGAGAGACATGTGACATTTGCAACGATGTCAACGTGCGTCTAGCAACAACCTCCACTCCAAACACAAACAAAGACAACATAACATATACAGTCAGTCCCATACAAATCACCACCATCGCCGACACCACGCAAGCAAGCACTACCAACATCAGTGAAAAACGTGTGAAGGCAAACAGCATTGAAGAGGCGTGTGACAAAACGAAAAGTAACCGTGTGACATCCCAAAGAGGTCTTAAAATGTCCCCCAATCAGCGGCCAACACCAAGCCACAATCCGTCCAGTACCACCTCAGAGACCGCAACAGAAACCAGCACCAACAGCAATCCAGCTGCACCTAATTATGATAATTTAGAACTTAATTTACTTTTAAGTAGGCTAGAGAAAAAAGAGATACTGCAGACAGCGCAGCGGATGCTACTTAGATTGTGCCATCCAAAGGGAGATTCTCTCTGTTTTCCAGTAACTGAGCAAACAGACAGAATCATCCTAAAGACAGAAAATATTCCTACATCAGCAGAGCCGCTGCTCGATCTCATGCTCCAGGTCTGCCTGCGCAGGTCAGAATCTTTCGACTTGGACAAAATATATATAGATCATGTAAGAGCACACGGACGAACATATTTTGATTACTCACAGACTGGCAGTAAATGTTTTGTACACGTAAAACACCCAGAACACATAGACAAAAAATGAATATCTTACAACATAATACAAAAAACAGTACGACAGTCAGCGCGGAAATCCCTAAAATAGCACTAGACCTGCAGGCAGACATCATGTGCTTACAAGAACCCTATAACAGAAACGGGCAACTGATATGTCTACCAAAACATGCTACCACAATAACAGGCAGCAATGACTGTAAGGCTGCAATAGTAATTCTAAATAGAACTTATAACATAGTTAAGGTAACACAGTTATGCAATCAACACTTGGTTACCATAGAGATAACTAACGGGAACGTCACATGGGTTATTGCATCCATGTACGCCCAATACAGCCATCAAATACAACCGTATGCAGACTACATCAGAGACCTAGTAATGTATGCCAGAGGCAAAAAATTAGTGATAAGTGCTGACATTAATTCCAGATCGACCCTCTGGAACTCAGACAGAACAGATGACAGAGGACGCATAATCACCGATCTAATACAAGAAACACAACTACATGTAATGAATACGGAAGGACCTATACCAACATATGCAGGGTTCGATGGTACGAGCAGTAATATCGACTTCACGCTAGCAAATAATGCAGCAATGGCATACGTAACAAACTGGACTGTACACGACAACATAACCAGTAGTGATCATAATGTCATAACATACACACTAACTCACACTCAGAACACAATGACCAAATCACACACCAGACACTTGCTGTTGCACAAAGCGAACTGGAACAAATTAACGGAAATTATACAACGACACGATCTACAAAACATCAATGGAAGTATCGATTATAGAGCACACAAGTTAACACAGGTGATACAACATGCACAAAACACATCAATACCGACAGCAAAGAACACAAATTACTCACCAGTACCATGGACCAACGAACTTACGAGACTCAAACAAGACGCAAGACGCAAACGAAAATTATATCAAAGGGCGATAGCAGATAGGGACCGACGAATAAGACTTGAAGCATATAGGCATGCACAAGACTTATACAGACAGACCCTATACAATACGCGTAGACAACAATGGGAGCTATTTGTAACAACACAAACAGAGCAAAATATATGGGGGGAACCATACAAAATATTGACAGAGAAGATAAAAACCCCACTAGTTCTGGGAACGCTAAGGCAGGATGACGGCACGATGACGAGGGGATGGAGGAATACAGCGGAGTTTCTGCTGTATAAACTGCTCCCTGACGACGTTATCGATACAGACACACAATATCATGCAACACTAAGAGGAAACCTACACACACCATACAACACTGCAACTGTCACCTGTCCTTTTGCGCAAGAAGAGGTTGCGCTAGCAATCTCAGAGCTCAAAAACAAAAAAGCACCTGGACCAGATGGTATCCACTCGGAAACACTGAAAAAACTAGCACCGCAGATCACCCCGTTCCTAACAACGTTACTGAACGATGCCTTACGGCTGGGCAGGGTACCTGCAGTATGGAAAACCTCCAAAGCAGTCATTATTAAGAAATCAGCGGACAGGGATCCTTCAGATCCAAAGACTTACAGGCCAATATGCCTAATAAACACCCTAGCAAAGATTCAGGAGAAGCTACTGTGCAAGCGCCTGCAAACACACAGAGCTCTCAGGGGTATGAGCCAACACCAGTTCGGCTTCAGAGCGGGCAGATCAATAGATGATGCTATCAACCAGGCCCTGCACATAGTTAACACCACAAAACAGAAATACGCCATGACAATAATGATTGACATTGCCGGAGCTTTTGATAATCTTTGGTGGCCAGCACTGTTTCAGAGGCTAAGACATCTGGAGGTACCGCAATCACTGTACAACAGTTTTCTGGACTACTGTAAAGACCGAGTAGTCGAATGGCAGATGGACAGCCGGAAAGTAATTAAAAGAATTACCAAAGGCTGTCCTCAAGGGTCGATCTGCGGCCCCATCTTCTGGGACATAACAATCGAACCCCTCCTACAACTTCTGGATGGGGATGACAGGTCAGACGGAATTGTCGCCTACGCAGATGACCTATTAGTTGTAGTCACTGCAAACAACAGAGCCCAGTTAGAAGAGAAAGCCAGTGGATTACTACAAACAATTACTCAGTGGTGTCACAACAACAAACTCAGGATAGCCGAAAACAAAACAACATACACTTTACTGAAAGGATCACTCCAAAGGAATCCTTCGGTTAAAATTGGGGACACAAACATCAAACGAGCACGCATTACGCGCTATCTTGGGGTACACATAGATGAAAAATTGAATTTTCACGAACACATAAGGCTAACAACAGACAAAGCAGAAAAAATACTCCACAAACTGGTGAGGCTAAATTCAAAACAGTACAGACTACCTCTACCAGTCATACGTACATACCACTGTGCGCTCTTCGAATCAGTACTCAGCTTTGCAGCTAGCACGTGGGCACATAGACTGAACGTGGTCACCAACAAAGCATCCGTCAGACGAGGGCAGAGAAGTGTCCTACTTAGGTTATCTGGAGCCTTCGGTACCACCTCTGCGGATGCACTGTGTGTAGTGCTCGGAATATGCCCCATAGATATCACGATCAAATACAGAGCTGCAAGGTACTGGTTAAAGGTGGGGAGACTAGATAAGGTACACACAATAACCGGTGTGCCGATAGAGACGATACGTCACCTTAAAAGTTGGCGTTTGGATACATGGCAAGGTGAGTGGGATGTAAGTGATAAGGGCCGTAGATTGCACAACTTCCTCCCTGACATAAGGGAGCGGATGAGAATGAGACATATCGATCCCAGCCGCGGTATGGTACATTTCTTAACCGGGCACGGACCTTATCCCACGCACTTAAACCGCGTGAGTCTGAGGCAGACACCTACATGCACATGCGGGGAAGAAGGTTCCCCAAAACACACTGTCTTTTTCTGCGGGCAATACGCGAACAATAGACATACACTACACTTAGATTACACAGATACAGACATAGATATATACACAGCAATAAGAGACGAAGAACAATGGGCACAATTAAACGCACTGACAAACAGTATTTCAAAAACAACACATGAAGAGTATATGCGGACACGACGTCACAGACATGCCTATGTGCAGCGTAACAGAAATGTCCAGGGGATGGACAGCGATACCCACAGTGACAGCGAAAATAGTGACAATGAGGAGGAACAGGAGGAGGAAGCTGAGATGTGACAGTAAATAAGTAAATTGCTGGCAATCTAGCCAAGAAAACACCAAATGCTGTACATGGATGCGCACCTAATGTAGTTAATACATAGGATTAGTAACAAATAGGATAAGAAACATTTCTCTACTAATAACCATTTGTGTGTGTGTGTGTGTGTGTGTGTGTGTGTGTGTGTGACTG